>NC_058087.1:174755551-175088779 GCF_014858855.1 Bufo gargarizans | reverse complement strand
ATTACAAGATGGTGCTTGGTCCACATCTTCCCTCGGATATCTTAACCTATTAGTGTGGCCATCCTTATCTGTGGGTGCAGAGGGATCTGATACAGAGGACGCGATCCTCTGAAGGTAGGGTGCTCAGACACCAGTGTTGGTATAACGAGGGGTCCTGTGAGATGAAGGTCAGCCCAATACCTTTCTCTTCACTAGAATCAAAGGTATTGGTGCTGGTATTTGGCAATTAATTGCACCGTGAGGGGAGAACTCCCCCAGGAGTGTATGGTATTTTCTTTCGTCCTAGGTGTGGATACAATGGAGCAGGAGAAAAGAGCCCCAACTATGCCCAGCTAAGACGGTGGATATCCGACCAGATACCTCTGAGAGCAGTGAGCAGAGAGAAGCCGAGTCTCTGAGATGGGAAAAGACTCTGCTGTGTCCTGACTGCGTTGGATATATCATATAAAAGGGACTTCCCTTTTCAACCTGCCCATCCATCCAGTGACCCGGGTGGTCCTACCTTGGACTGTCAATAATCTGACATCGACAACAGACGAAAGGACTGGCCAAGTACAACCAGGCCAGTCCTATACTGATGAAGTCAGGGGTCAAGGACTCAACTCTGATCCTGTGACCTTTGTAATTTGTATGTTTGTTAATTGTGTACCCATGGACACTCTAGGTGCAAATATGTGACAGCCTATACTGAGACTTGCCCAACGTACCGCGGTGAGTTACAATATGGCTGCACACACATTTGCATCCTATAGTCATTTACCATTGACACGTGGGTCTGTGATCTACCTGTGTCTTTGGAGGTGTAGAGAGATATGCCTGGTTGCATGAGTTTCTATGGGTACACACATTAAATTTAATTTGGCGGTGTTGGAAGGGGGAGGAATGTGATCTGTTTTTGTGTGAATGGGGAAAAGTATAGATCCCCCTAGGGACAGGTCCCCTCCTTTACCAAGTTCATTTGCCACTTTAACCCCAAGAACGGTGACGTTTGTAAGGGTTGGACTGAATGTCAGATAGGGTGGTGTTCTTTCCTGCAGTTAGAATTTAGGTACTGTGACATCACCTCTTACTCAGAAATTCTGACCTGCCTTGTAAAGACCTACGTATCTGTCCATGGGAGAACCTCCTCAGCGATAGATTCTTCAATCAATATGAAAGAAGTGTCAGATGAAAGTCGTGCCTATGCTGAGAAGAGGCCATTCCCTGGTCGACCGTATCCCAGAAAGAAGGTGACAGTGAGGGTGAAGCCATCCCAGAGTCTGACCAAATAAAAGAAAAAAAGTGGGAGCAGCTGATACCTGAATGAAAGGAGAAGGAGGTGCTATGTGAAGCCATCCCAGAGTCTGACCCATAAAAGACGACAGTGTGAGCGGCTGAAACCTGAAGATCGACACTGACATTTGGAAGAAAGTTCAAGATCCAGAGAGAAGACGGTGTAGGATGGAGACGTCTGGTTACGGTGAAGGGCAGGTCGGAGGTGTCGGTTGCGATGGGTGATGTCTAGGTACCTAAGGGCCGGATTATACTTCAGTCCTTCCTGAAGTATTACCAGCACTGAGTGGGGCTGAGGAGGCAAATACATCCCAACCCTTCCCTCAAGTTATTGTCGTGTACTCGACAACAGGGGGATTGTAGAGGGAAGGGTGATATTTGAACATATATCTCTTATATATATAAAAATGAATTTCTGTCTGTCTGTCTAGACGTCTGTCGGTCTGGACGTTCTTTATGCACGACCAAACGACTGGATCGATCGTCACCAAATTTGGCACACAGGTACATCAGGTGTCCGGGATGGTTTTAGACCGGGTCTCAGCTCTCTAGGACGTACAGTTCCTGAGATATTCCCCAAAAATTACCCCCCCCCCAATACAAGCCTGCAAGTCTTTCTCTTCAAATCCCAACTGCCACAAACACAGTTTTACTCCAGGTTTCCATAACAACCCAGCCATTTTTCTTTACTGCTTAAAGGGTGGGTACAGTGAAGGTCACTGTTTTTAAAGGGGTGGGCACAGTGGAGGTCACTGTTATTAAATGAGCGGGCACTGTGGAGGTCACTATTATTAAAAGGGGGAGCTCTATGAAGGTCCCTGTTGAAGGGGCGGTCACTGTGAAAGTCACTGTTAAAGGGGCGGTCACTGTTAAAGCGGTGGTCACTGTGAAAGTCACTGTTAAAGTGGCGGTCACTGTTAAAGGGGCGGCCACTGTGAAAGTCACTGTTAAAGGGGCGGTCACTGTGAAAGTCACTGTTAAAGGGGCGGTCACTGAAAGTCACTGTTAAAGGGGCATTCACTGTTAAAGGGGTGGTCACTGTGAAAGTCACTGTTAAAGGGGCGGCCACTGTGAAAGTCACTGTTAAATTGGTGGTCACTGTGAAAGTCACTGTTAAAGGGGTGGTCACTGTGAAAGTCACAGTTAAAGGGGCAGCCACTGTGAAAGTTACTGTTAAAGGGGCGGCCACTGTGAAAGTCACTGTTAAAGGGGGGGCCACTGTGAAAGTCACTGTTAAAGGGGCAGTCACTGTAAAAGTCACTGTTAAAGGGGCAGTCACTGTTTAAGTTACTGTTAAAGGGGCGGCCACTGTTAAAGGGGCAGCCACTGTGAAAGTCACTGTTAAAGGGGCAGTCACTGTGAAAGTCACTGTTAAAGTGGCAGTCACTGTTAAAAGGGACAGTCACTGTAAAAGTCACTGTCAAAGGGGCGGTCACTGTGAAAGTCACTGTTAAAGGGGCTGTCACTGTAAAAGTCACTGTTAAAGGGGCGATCACTGTGAAAGTCACTGTTAAAGGGGCAGTCACTGTGAAAGTCATTTTTAAAGGGGCGGGCACTGTGGAGGTCTCTGTTAAAGGGACGAGCACTGTGGAAGTCATTGTTAAAGGGGTGGGCACTATGAAGGTCACTGTTAAAGGGGCAGGCACTGTTAAAGGGGCGGGCAATGTGGAGGTCACTGTTAAAGGGGTGGGCACTGTGGAGGTCACTGTTGAGAGGACAGTCACTGTTAAAGGGGCGGGCACTGTGGAGGTCACTGATAAAGGGTCAGGCACTGTGGAGGTCTCTGTTAAAGGGGTGGGCACTGTGATGGTCACTGTTAAAGGAGCGGCCACTATGAAGGTCACTGTTAAAAGGGTGGTCAATGTTAAAGGGCGGGCACTGTGGACATCACTGTTAAAGGGGCGGGCATGGTGGAGGTGACTGGGGCAGACTCTGTGGAGGTCACTGTTAAATAGGCGGGCACCTTGGAGGTCACTGTTAAAGGGGTGGTCAATGTTAAAGGGATAGGCAGTGTGGAGGTCACTATTAAAGGGGCGGACACTGTTGAGTCACTGTTAAAGGGGCGGGCACTGTGGAGGTCACTGTTAAAGGGGCATGCACTGTGCAGGTCACTGTTAAAGATGCGGTCACTGTTAAAGGGCGGCCACTGTGGAGGGCAATGTTAAAGGGGCGGCCACTGTGGAGGGCAATGTTAAAGGGGCGGCCACAGTTGAGGTCACTGTTAAAGGGGCGGGCACTGTGGACATTACTGTTAAAAGGGCGGGCACTGTCGAAGTCAATGTTAAAGGGGCGGGCACTGTGGAAGTCACTTTTAAAGGGACGGGCACTGTGAAGGTGACTGTTAAAGGGGCAGCCACTATGAATGTCTATGTTAAAGGAGTGGTCAATGTTAAAGGGCGGGCACTGTGGAGGTCATTGTTAAAGGGGCAGGCACTGTTAAGGTCACTGTGGAGGTCACTGTTAAAGGGGTGGGCACTGTGGAGGTCATTGTTAAAGGGGAAAGCACTGTGGAGGTCACTGTTAAAGGGGCGGGCACTGTGGAGATCACTGTTAAAGGGGCAGGCACTGTGTAGGTCACTGTGAAAGATGCGGTCACTGTTAAAGGAGTGGGCACTGTGGAGGTCATTGTTAGAGGGGCAGGCACTGTGGAGGTCAATGTTAAAGGGGTGGCAACTGTGGAGGTCAATGTTAAAGGGGCAGCCACTATGGAGGTCACTGTTAAAGGGACGGGCACTGTGGAGGTCATTGTTAAAGGGGCGGGTACTGTAGAGGTCACTGTTATGGGAGAATTGTCAATATCTTTTTACGACACACAGAAACATAAAATAAAATAGATGAAATATACCCGGGCGAAGCTGGGTCTTTCTGCTAGTATATATGTATATATATATATATGTATATATGTCTAATATATGCATATATATATATATATATATATATATTGGCCTTGTATGGCCAGTGTGGGCTAATATACAGTATGTGTGGGGATGTGTATGTGTATATATATATATATATATATATATATATATATATACATGTATACCTAAGTGCCCCCAGGTTGTGTGGATATATATGTATATATATATATATACTTATATAATCCCCAGGTTGTGTAATATATATATATATATATATATATATATATATACATATATCAGCCTAGTTATTATGCTCTCCCCCACCTTCTGTTTAGGGATTGTTTATTGACATGGGTCTGTGTGTGGTGCCATGGTGTATCTGGGGGGATGCTCTCATTTACATCTTGGGCAGAAATTCTGTTGATTCCTTTGTCTGTACAGATCCTGAGCCTCGGGGCCAACTGGCAGTTAGCTGATACAGTCTGAGTGCATGCATTCTGTCACACGCACACGATGATGTCATATCCCTGCACCTTAGGTTGAGGAGTGGGGAGGTGGGCTGCTTTTGAGCTTATATTAGGCCAAGCCAGGACAAAGGGTGGCTCTCTTTCTTGGGACTGGACCACAAACAGAGACACAGATGGGAGAGAAAGAGATGAACTAAACAGCTCCATGAAGGAAGAGAGGCCATGAAGAAAGGCAGAGCAGCCCCACGTGCCCCTGGAGATGGATGAGTAACCCTTTCCCTCCTGCATTGCAGTGCCACATACCCTGTGTCCTTTTCCTCCTGCATTGCAGTGCCACATACCCTTTGTCTGCAATTAACCCTTTCCCTCCAGCATTGTAGTAACCTCTTTACTGCTGCCACCAATATTAACCCATGAGGTACACCTAATACCCCTGCCATGATTTACCCCTATTCACCCCTGGCCTGCATTGTGTTCCCTGTAGTATATCCCTGGCCTGCTTCGTATATTAACCCTTGCAGTGCCACTATTGTGTTTCCCCATAGGGACAGTATAGAGCCAGGTGGGTGGGCTGCTAAATAACATGTGTGTGTAAGTGTATTTTTAGGTAGATTTGTGGGGTGGAATTGTGTATTGTATTGTGTAGTGTCAGTTAGGTTTGGATTGTAGTGTTGTTGATATATTACTGTGTGCGACTATAAGTATATATATTTATATGTTCTTTGATATAAATATACAGTATATAGTTATAGCAATAATTAGACTGTAGACGTGTAATTGTTGTAATAAACATACTTTATTATTCATAATGCAGTGTATAGTGTTTTTGGTAGATGCTGCAGTAGTAACATAGTAAGTTCTGGGAATTAGGTAAGGCAACAAGGAGGTAGTTAGTTCCTTTTAAGGTATAAATAGGCAGAGTCATCAACAGACGACTCACGCCTATTTATGAAAATTAATTATCGACATTAACCAAAATATTAATAATTAATATTTCCTTAAACAGGAGCGCTGTCTCTCACTGGAAGTTGTTCCACGTTGACTTTAGTTTTGTGGTGGGGCCGTTCTAAATTTTTCCACTATTTCTGTGTCTACCCCATGGCAGCTGTTTCATCACTTTTGTTATTCGGTGGCATGAACCTGTGTAGGGCTCCTCTCTCCAGAGAAACTGCAAGCCTAGGGGATGAAGGACCCAAGTTAAGAAGCTAAGAGTCTGGAGAATAAAAACCTGAGCCTAAAAGTTTGATACCACGCAAACTGTAGTTACTACACATAAGGAATCAAGAGCACCGTCAAGTCTTTATTTCTCAACTAGTAGAATTGGACAGCACTCCGTATAGTATTTGTGGTACATGTAATAATGTAGTGTGAGTACACTCCAGAACAACGAATTATACAAGAAAAGCAATCTAGAAACACACTTTTTACTTCTTTTTCTTGACAGTATATTGTTGCCTGCCCATAAACGTTTGTCAACTGATTTATATCATCATATATTGGTTAATAGATGCTTATAGATGGGCCTCAATGTATCCTGAATTTACCGGTATGTATTCATTTACTTAAAGAAGCAAAGGGCGTGCTGGGATCTTACATATTTCAGTTTTTATTTTTGGGTGGAGATACATTTTAGCAAAGCTATCAATGCCCCTGAAACTAAAAAACAACTTCTGAT
This sequence comes from Bufo gargarizans, assembly GCF_014858855.1. NCBI lineage: Eukaryota > Metazoa > Chordata > Amphibia > Anura > Bufonidae > Bufo > Bufo gargarizans. Next base: position 175,082,507 of record NC_058087.1, on the reverse strand, counting down.
TAAGATACATTAAGATACTGGTGTCTGGTTAGTATGAGAATAAACAATGGGAAATACCAATACAGGTTCAGTTTGCCTGCAGCACATACGCTGTTTATACATTTTTAATACCACGTACAAGAGTTGTTCCCTCAATAAAAGACCAAACATTTGTTGGGTAATCGGCACCATGATTATGCACAGCAATGGTCGGGCAAACAAATGTTCATAACTGATCATTGGCCCCTAGTCCACTATAAATTGTAAGCCGTGCATTGTTTGATTGAATAACATAGCTGTTTTATTAAATCTCAGCCTGATAGAACGTTAAAAAACAAAATAATACATTTTGTTGACAATACTTGTCTAAAAGATAATTACGGGGGCCTAAACAGCCACTCCGGTTTACGTCAGTCCAACAGGATACCATGCATGTATAGAGGGACTGGGGTATATGCCATCTACATGCCTTGCAGCCTGATAAAGAACCTGTGGTGCACACTTTTGGTATCTCAGTGAGTATTTGTCGCCCCCAGGTGTAGTCCGACAGCCAGTAGGCAGGTCTATACAGTGTCAAAAGGTCACCTAATGATTCAGCCTACCAGTGTTCCTGTCTATTAAACCTGGATACAAGGGAGCCCTGACCTGGCACCATAGGAAAAATGGCTACAATGTATCAGCACTGTGCAAAAAGTGAAAGGATCCAGCTTCTGGGAAAACAATATCCTTTATTTGATGCGGTAAAAACCATACAGTTCAAGACAAGAATCAACGCGTTTCGTATCCCAAGTTAACGATCCTTACTCATGATATAAAATGCTATCTGTGAATTTCCCGTATATATATATACACCTCCTCTAATCACACACATGGAAAAACATTATCACATGGTAAACAGGTATGGGCAGATCACAAAACATGGAACAAAAATTCCAGACTTATACAAAAGAGAAAGAGAAGAAAAACACTTCCTCAAATGTATTAATATTGTAAAATCAAATCATGCTTTTTGTTCATACCAGTGGGAAAACAGCTGCCAAGTTCGAACATCCAATATGCCTCTCTACTTAGTAGTTTGCGTCTGTGGTCACCGTGACCTTCTCCACACCCTGTGCTCTGAAACTTTTTGTGTTACCCTTATGTTCAATGGAAAAAGGCAGAGTAGCAGAAGAAACATTACGTGTTTGATAGTGAGGTATGTCAGATAAATGTTTCCGTATCCTGGTTTTAATCTGGTTGGTAGTGCATCCTACATATTGCATGGAGCATTCAACACATGTGATTAAATAAACTACAAACTCAGTGTTGCAGTTGATATATTGTTAAATCTTATGGCTTCTACCATTCGCTGTGGACGTAGATGTTTGACTGACAGACATGTGTTCACAACATATGCCTTTTCTGTGGCCGCATTTGTAGCTATCTGGATATTTGAGCCACACTGGTTTAGCCTTAAGGTGGTCGCAGAAAAGGCTGGGACTGAGCCGATGGCCCAAGGTGGGGGCCCTGCGTGCAGCACATCTGAGGCCTGCTGAAATCACTTCACTCCATTCTGCATCATAGTTTAAAGGGAACCTGTCATCAACATTATGCTAACCTCACTGAGGGCAGCATAAAATAGTGACAGACATGCTGATGTCAGAGGTGTGTCTCTCATGAGCTAAAAGTAAGTGGTTGCCGAGAACCAGGATCATAATCATTGCAGCCCAGGCCTTGAAAAGAGTCACATCTACCTGAGAAGAGTCCTGGTTATTATAATCTCCTTCTCTTCGCCCATCTGCTGATGGTTGGCAGTTCTCTCCTAGGGAGAAAGGGAGAAAACTCGGTAGAAGACGGTCAGTCATCAGCAGGTGGGCAGAAGAGCAGGAATTCATGAATAACCAGGACTCTTCTCAGATGGTCATGACTCTTTTCCAGGCCCAGTCTGCCATGATTGTGATGTTGGTTCTCAGCAACCACTTACTTTTAACTTATAAATGACAGACCCCTGAAAACAACTCACCTGTCTCTACTTTATTTGGCCCGTTAGTATGGGCAGCACAAAGTTGATGACAGGTTCTCTTTAACACCGGAAGGTGTTTTTTTTTTTTACAATTTTGCAGATATTAGCGTATTCCTCACTATAACTGGTAATAAGTGACTGATTTGCTTTTGCCTTGAGTGTTCGTCTTTGTAGCAGGTTCCTCAGGGAATATTAATGTATTTCTTTCCAATGCTGCCTCCCATTGTATGGCTTTCTTATTAGATCATGTAGAGTATAATCTGGAGTGTAGCCTAGAGCTGATAGCAGCAGCCTCATCAACAAAAGACTCAATGGTGGAGCAATTGCGTTGTGCTCTCACCATTTCTCCTTTTGGTATATTACTCATTACATGTGTGGGATGACATGAAGTGGCTAGCAGTGTGGTATTCCCTGCAGTTTCTTTTCTATAAGTGGCAGAGGAAACTTTTGTTTTTGTGTCCTCTACATATAGTCGCAGATCTAAAAAGGAAATGGAACGTCGGCCATGGTTCTATGAATCTATGTTGCTGTTAAGATAATCTCCAAAAGGTGGTATGTCCGCTACATCACCTGACCATACAAAGAGCAGGTCATCGATATAACGTCCATACCACCTTATATTATGGAAAAAGGGATTATTAGTATCAAACTGAAAATTTCTCTCCCACCATGCCATAAAAATGTTTGCTATGGAGGGTGAAAATTTCGCCCCCAAAGAAACACCAGAAACCTGAAGAAAATATTTGAAATCTACTGAAATACAGACGAAATCCTGCTGCTCCAAAGTATAATTGCTATACCTTCCCAAAAACAATTTGAGAGCAGAAATTGCCAAATTGTGAGGAATGTTAGTATATAGTGAAACCACGTCGGCTGTGTTCCATGTGAAAACATCACACCATTCAAAGTCATGAAAAGATTGCAAAACTGTACGAGTATCTTTGAGGAAACCTGGTATAAGCTGCACTAAGGGTTGAAGGAGAGCGTCCACCCATGATAAGGTTATCGGGGAAGTTCCCTCGGGTTTCAAAGTCATGAAAAGATTGCAAAACTGTACGAGTATCTTTGAGGAAACCTGGTATAAGCTGCACTAAGGGTTGAAGGAGAGCGTCCACCCATTCTGAGAGGCTTTCAGAGAATGAATCTTTGAGGAAACCTGGTATAAGTTGCACTAAGGGTTGAAGGAGAGTGTCCACCATTCTGAGAGGCTTTCAGAGAATGAACCTATTCCTGCTACTGTTGGCCTCATAGGTGGTAGAAACTCTCCTTTATGTATCTTTGGCAGTGAATGGAATATCGATATTACAGGATGTTCAACAGAAATATATTCCAGTTCTTTCTTGCTCAGAATTCCACTTGAGAGACCCTGTTGCTTTTCCGAGGAGCATATACTGTTGTATCCTCCAACATTTTTAACACTTCTGATTTATAAATATACTTGTCCAAAATAACCACCGCTCCCCCCTTATCAGCTTCCTTGATGATTATGTCTGTTTTCCTTTCCAGGTCTCTCAGTGCATTGAATTTGTCCCACGTAAGGTTATCTCTTTTACTACTTGATGTAATATGTTTTTCCTGATTGTATGATGAATTCAATTTAGTTTTAGTTTTTTCATGGAGTGCACACAGATCCCTAAAAGCGATCCAGTGCAGGTGACCTAGATTGTATGGGATAAAAATCTTTGTTTTAAATGTGGCAGAAGAATTACATAATTCTGCTATCTCCCGCTCTGATCGCATGTCCTGTAAAAGGGAAATGTGTGCTAACTCCTGAAAATCAAAATGAAACATTGGTGCAATTGGGACCCTCCCATCATCATCGTCACATGCTGAAATATGCGGAGAATTCCCGCCGCCCACCCACTCAATTTTAATTTTTTTTAAGTGAGTTTACGAGCTAACCTATTCACATCAATAATCGTATAATGCAGATCAAAATGACATGTATCAGCACAATTTTCCCCTGCCCTACCTAATATGCTAAAGGTTTAAGATTTAAAACATTCGCTCAACGCGTTTCTGCGTGGAGATGGGCTGCCATGATTCCTAAGGAGCAATTAACAAAAATGCTGCCAGGTATTACATTTGCATGACCGCATTATAGCATGCGGGAATCAGTGCTATGATGGCCGTGCGCGGCCAGCAGAACGCCGAGCTGATATAATGTAGGCCCCTCCCCCCGGAGGTGTGTGCCGTCGCCACTATCTAATCGGGAGTGCGAGCGCATCAGCTGACACGCCCCCCCCGACTCAGCGCAGTGAAAGATGTGGCTTTACATCCCGGGAGGCGTGCGAACATAGCTGTTTTACCCTAAAATATGTGAAAATAACAATAAAAAACTACTACATAAAATCTGATATATATAAAATCTGATATATTATAAAATATAATCAACAGCAGCATTATCTTTTGTGTTGTCTTGCTTCTTTTGCATGCACTAATAGTTTAGCTTGGCACACGTCTTGTATGGTGTGGGGACCAATGTGAATCCAATGCTGGGAACAAGGCTCAAATCTTCTCTGGAAACTCCTGGTGGTGGATAGAAAGTAAATGCCTGAAGAAGTCCAGTGAAGAACAGGAAAAGTTCCATCTTGGCTAAGCTTTCCCCAGCACAAACTCTTTTTCCTGCAGAAACAGAATATAATTGAAAAATATGGGTTTCATGTCATTTTAAGATAAAAACATTAGTTTTGTAGGCAGGGGCGGATTGGCCAAAGTTTTTGGGGATGCATTTTATGCTGCTGACGGCAGTATTTTGTGATGAACTGTAATATTTGGCTCTGTTAGGGAGGTCTAATGTGCTCTCCAGTGCTGATGCTGATCTTCATGAAGAGGGGTACTTGAGGGTATGCATTGAAGGACATTTTTAACTATGGGTTCCTATTCCACGTGGTTGTAATTGGAAACTAAAATATTGATAAGATGTAAATATCATTCTGAAATACAACTAAATTAGGCATATTTCAGGTGCAGATTGCGGTGCAAAGGCTAGTTGTGGCGCAATCTGCAACTTCTCCCCATTCATGTCAGGTCAAAAATTCTGGGCGTGGAATGGGCGGTGACGGGGATGGGCCAAGCAGGCCGTCTCATTTACCATTTTCTACGCCTGTTTTAGGCTTTGAGCAAGGTCTAAATGTAAGACAGCTCAGAAGCTGTCTTACATTTAGAACTGACGCTGGATGCGCCGAATTATGAAGAGGACTGCACCTCTTTATAAATTTGGCATAACCACCATTGGCTTAGCGATTCTTTTAAGATCGGCGCCTAAAACGCCAGTCCTATAAAATGTGCCCCATTATTTCCATTGTTATTATAGTCATGAGGTCAGGGAAAGTTAACTGTGCAATTATTTATTTCATTGTCATTACAAACCTGCTGAGAAAGGCATAAATGCATCATTTCGGACAAATTTCCCATCTTTATCCAAAAAGTGATTGGGATTAAACTGATATGGAGTTTTCCATTGAGTCTTGTCATACAGAACTGATGTCAGCAATGGAATAACCTCTGTACCCTGTGAACAATAAATCATCAATAATCTTTTTTTTTTTACTATTTAATTTTCATTATCTGTAATTATTGGGATAGCAGTGGACCCCATTGCGGTCCCTTTCATTAACATTCATTGCATACTTGTTAGGAGGTACTGTAGGGTTATTTTCTTTACTAAACTCACTTTTGGGATGCAGTAACCCCGAAAATACACATCTTTTGGAGTCGTGTGTGACAGGTTCAGTGGAACAATATTGGCAAACCTTTGTAGTTCATGTATCACTGCATCAGTATAAGGCATTCTCTTTCTATCTTCTACTGTCGGCAACTGTCCTGGTTTAAGATGTGTTTTAATTTCATCCTGTACCCTCTCTGTAAAGCAAAAGCTAATTATTTTATTACATAGTGGCATATACTGGCACAATCATACCCAAAAATTTAATGTATGCATATAGTCTTCCACTGTAACATGTTAAGGGATAAGCTTCCATGTTTTTATTCAGTTCCATACTGCCTTCTTCAAATGAATAGGAAGCTATCCTATTGAAGTGAATGGGATGATGGAACTGTAATTACACCTGCTTGCTGTTGCAATATTGAAGTTGAGCAGGTAAACTGAGAACCGAACACAGCGGTTTTATGAGCACTGCGCTCTCTTTAAACATCTGATCAGTGGGAGTGCTGGCAGTTGGGTCCCTGACAATCAATATAGCCAAAGCAGAGAACCCCTTTAAAACACTGCTCTGCAGCTCCAGCACAAGCTTATCAATACACTAAACAAGCTCCGGAGTCCCCATATACAGGTCCTTCTAACAAAATTAGCATATTATGATAAAGTTCATTATTTTCTGTAATGTACTGATAAACATTAGACTTTCATATATTTTAGATTCATTACACACAACTGAAGTAGTTCAAGCCTTTTATTGTTTTAATATTGATGATTTTGGCATACAGCTCATGTCAACCCAAAATTCCTATCTCAAAATATTTGCATATCATGAAAAGCTTCTCTAAACGAGCTATTAACCTAATCATCTGAATCAACTAATTAACTCTAAACACCTGCAAAAGATTCCTGAGGCTTTTAAAAACTCCCAGCCTGGTTCATTATTCAAAACCGCAATCATGGGTAAGACTGCCGACCTGACTGCTGTCCAGAAGGCCATCATTGACACCCTCAAGCAAGAGGGTAAGACACAGAAAGAAATTTCTGAACGAATAGGCTGTTCCCAGAGTGCTGTATCAAGGCACCTCAGTGGGAAGTCTGTGGGAAGGAAAAAGTGTGGCAGAAAACGCTGCACAACGAGAAGAGGTGACCGGACCCTGAGGAAGATTGTGGAGAAGGACCGATTCCAGACCTTGGGGGACCTGCGGAAGCAGTGGACTGAGTCTGGAGTAGAAACATCCAGAGCCACCGTGTACAGACGTGTGCCGGAAATGGGCTACAGGTGCCGCATTCCCCAGGTCAAGCCACTTTTGAACCAGAAACAGCGGCAGAAGCGCCTGACCTGGGCTACAGAGAAGCAGCACTGGACTATTGCTCAGTGGTCCAAAGTACTTTTTTCGGATGAAAGCAAATTTTTAATGTCAGTGCCAGAGTCTGGAGGAAGACTGGGGAGAGGGAAATGCCAAAATGCCTGAAGTCCAGTGTCAAGTACCCACAGTCAGTGATGGTCTGGGGTGCCATGTCAGCTGCTGGTGTTGGTCCACTGTGTTTTATCAAGGGCAGGGTCAATGCAGCTAGCTATCAGGAGATTTTGGAGCACTTCATGCTTCCATCTGCTGAAAAGCTTTATGGAGATGCAGATTTCATTTTTCAGCACGACCTGGCACCTGCTCACAGTGCCAAAACCACTGGTAAATGGTTTACTGACCATGGTATTACTGTGCTCAATTGGCCTGCCAACTCTCCTGACCTGAACCCCATAGAGAATCTGTGGGATATTGGGAAGAGAAAGTTGAGAGACGCAAGACCCAACACTCTGGATGAGCTTAAGGCCGCTATCGAAGCATCCTGGGCCTCCATAACACCTCAGCAGTGCCACAGGCTGATTGCCTCCATGCCACGCCGCATTGAAGCAGTCATTTCTGCAAAAGGATTCCCGACCAAGTATTGAGTGCATAACTGAACATAATTATTTGAAGGTTGACTTTTTTTGTATTAAAAACACTTTTCTTTTATTGGTCGGGTGAAATATGCTAATTTTTTTAGATAGGAATTTTGGGTTTTCATGAGCTGTATGCCAAAATCATCAATATTAAAACAATAAAAGGCTTGAACTACTTCAGTTGTGTGTAATGAATCTAAAATATATGAAAGTCTAATGTTTATTAGTACATTACAGAAAATAATGAACTTTATCACAATATGCAATTTTTTTTAGAAGGACCTGTATATGAGGTCCCAACTCTCTTCATCCATTCGGATGATTGACAGTTTTCTTCCTTCTTGAGTTTAGCTGTATTGCAAGTTATGGTTGCTAGATCTCTGGAGAGGAGTCCTTTATTCTGATTGCCATGTTTGGAGTTGGGAAGACTTCTTCCTTCTGGACTAACATTGCAGACTAATATGGCTAAACAAGATGGACTTATGTATTGTTTCATCCTTTAAAGTGATGTTACTATGTTAGCAAAAAGCCAAATGCTCCACCAAAAACACACATACTGTATATCCACTGTACATGGTGGTGACCTGGAACATTTTGAAATGTAGACAATACAGTATAAGGAACAAGTCTACACTGGAATGGCCTCATTCTAAATGATAAATTGTGGCCCGACCTGAAAAAACTGTGAAACCTCTTCGAGTTCACCACCAAAAAATGTATTGATAAATGGTCTTTTAGAAAATGATCTTCTCAATAAAGATGGCCAATATACTATGCATGGAATATGTCACAGTAAATCTAGTCAAGAAAAAGGGGTGCTCTTATCAAAGAGGTGTTGTTTGGAGAGGTTTCGCCTTTGTTCATTCATAGTCTAAGACTATTTTCACATCTGCGATGCTTTGTCCGGTTTTGAGATCCAGCACAGGCTCTCCAAACCACTGCTCAACTCATCAGTTTTGTCCCCAATCATTGTCAATGGGGACAAAACTGAAAGTACTGGAACGGAGTGCACTAGAATGCATTCCGTTCCGGTTTGTCGCTTTCCCATGCAGGACACAAAACTGCTGCAAGCATGGGAAACTGAAGAAGCCAGTCCTTGGTGCTGGAGCATTTTTTTTTTTGGACACAAAAAACGAATTTGGCACCCATTGATTTACAATGGTTTTAGTGCAGGTTTCTTAATTTTTTATATAATACAATAGATGCATTCTGAACGGATACAGCCGGTTGTATTATTATAATGGAAGCGTTTTGCTGTGGTTTTGAAGATCCCATGCCGGATCTCAAAACCGGACAGCAAAAACGCAGATGTGACAGTAGCCTTGGATAACTTTTGGGAATACAAATATGCAAAGCTGGAGCAGATTCGCCAACTGAAGTCATAATGACCAAAGGTGACTTTACTGACCTGTATGAGGTAATTACATATGCATTCAGTTTTTTATCTTTATGTTTTTTTCCCATATTAATTCACACCAATTCAAAACCACAAAAAGGCAAGTAAATGAGAAGAGGACTATTAGAGTAACTGGAAGCTTCATATAGTAATATTCAATCATCAACAATTACTATCTAGCAACAGTTACGGTACTTTGAATCTCCGGGTACTTCATCATCAACAAAATTCCCCAGCGGATCGTTGTAGATGTAGTTTCAGTCCCAGCGGCGAAAAGATCCAGGACTGCAGAAATCAGATTCTCCTCATCAAAATATGTTTTAGTTTTTGTTGATTCCTGAAAACACATCACATGAATATTCTACATGTTACTCACTATCCATAGCCGGTTCCATTTCCAAAACTGTATAGTAAATTCTTTGCATCAAACTAATAAAAACCTATCTCCTCTGCTTTTATGGGATCTTTACCTCTTATGTTTTTTTGTTTTTTTACAGGAAACTGTAAGGTTTTAAGTGTAATTTCCTCATGATTCTTCAAGCACAAAGGACTAAGGCTATACAGCATGGGCCGATATTTGTGAGGTGATGGTAATGTCGATCTATTAACGTTAGATTGTGCTGACATGCACTACTATGGGAATCAAACATAACTCACCTGTTCCTGTTTCATAAGATATGCATCGATGTATCCGGTGATGTCATTGGCACTGAACTCTACTCTTCGTTTCTTTACAAAGTTTAGAATAAAATCTTTTAGATTTCGTATGTTCTGCATTACTTTGTTGTGCAGGCCCAGAAGTGATCCAATGAAGGGATAATAATTATAAAGCTGTTGGAATAAATAGATTTTATTGTAAAAAAAATACAGACCTGTTTAATAAAATGTGTCTTTTGGAGCAAGCAATAAGTCAAGCTGCCTTCAGATATAGAGCACATCAGTAGCACAGATTTTTAATTTTCTAAGTTGTCAAATTTTATTTTTAAAGGAGTTGTCTGGGTTCAGGGATGAGCCCAGATACCAGCCGTTCTTTATTCTTTTTTAAATTTTTTTGTTGTGCAACATGTACATTGGTATGTATGTTCTCCCCATTTTGCTCGGGTTTCCTGTGATTCTCCCACATCAAAAAAGCATATTGATCTGCAGACATATAAAATTGTTTTCAGTATGTATTTGGGTGAGAGGCAGGAAAATTAGATTGTAAGCTACATATGGCAATCTCTGTAGTATATGTGGTTGCTATAGCATATGTGGTTGCCATATATTCAGCAGGAAAACCACCGACCTGGACCTAAAATAGTTGGTTACGTGTCTAAAGAAATCATGTAGACCAATTATAAGTAAAAAGGCACAAAATCTTTATTGACCAATTCCCATAAAAGCACAATAAAAAGTACCACAAAAAAACATAAATAATAAAAATTGCATATAAGCAACAGGTAAATACATACCTAAAGGGTCTATCTGGCCAGTATTTATTTATTTTGTTTACAAATGAAAGAAACAAAATGATCAAAATGGCATTAAATAAAAAATGGATACTCACCTCGGTGATCACCTGCTCAATTCCAATACTACCCAGGTCCCCGATTGTCTTTAAATCATCCCTCAGCCAAAAACTGTCTGCAGAGGTAACTGCCAGAGTCAGTGATTGATCTAAGTGGTCTTTTCCTGTGTATCAGGAGGGGCCAGTAAGTAGAGACTAGAAGGCAGGGGACCAGAAAAGTGAGAACATATATTTATTTATTTTTTTGGTCGTTTTGAACCTTAAAAAAAAAAATCACTGGCCAGACAACACCTTAAAATTTATTTATTTCTTCAATGAATTTTACAAATTTTATTTGACCTACAAGGCACTACAAGGTGTAAGGTCAGAAGGGTCCACCAGAGCACCAGAGGAGCCTCTGGTAAGCCTGTCTCTGAAACCATAGTGGGCCCCCAAGTTTCAGGAGAAAATTCCCATTTGGAGCTGCCTTTGGAACTAATCACTTACCGCTAGGGTTTATTTCTTTGATTAAAAACCTTTTAGACTTTTTTGTTTTTATATAGAGATTGGGCCGCTAAGAATAATTTCCTCTGGTGGGCCCAAGGAATCCCAGCCGTCCGAAACTGACAAGGTGAAATCTAATATTCTTCGTATATGGTAAAGTGAACATTCTTCCATTCATAATACACCTAGACCAGTGATGGCTAACCTCCGGCACTCCAGCTGAGGTGAATCTACAACTTCCATTCATTTCTATGGAGTTATGAGAACAGGCAAGCGTGCATCTTGGGAGTTGTAGTTTTACTACAGCTGGTGTGCCGGAGGTTAGCCATCACAGACCTAGACCAATGCTAAAACACTGAATACATAACATCAGTAAGTTTTCTTACCGCCACTTTGCGAGTACCAACCAGTTTGGCATTTTCATCTAACAATCTGATTAATTTTTTAAATGTTGGGTCACCATACTCAAACCTGTTCCCAAAGATAATCGAGCAGATTACATTGGATACTGCACTGTTTACTAACAGGTGTGGATTGAACGGTTTGCCTAGAATAATAAAAATATAGAAATCATATAAAAAGAGTGAAAAAGATTATATTCTATGAAATGTCATTACTGTTAATTTATGACAGAAGGGTTCTTCTCCAACCTCCATAGCTAATCTGTAGCAAATCTCCAAAGTGCTGCATGCAGATTTTGTTGCGGATTTGCAGCAGACTTCAACTTTATAATGTATCCACAATGAACAGTATAAACAAGCTGAAGATGTGAAAATCCTAACAGCAAACAATAAATGGAAAAATCTGCTACATGTGAATGCGGTTTTGTAGCACTGTATTGTATATCTGTTGCAGATTCTCAATTTGGGGTCGATAGTTACTGTACATATGTCCATCAAGTTCTACATTTCTTGATCATCTAACTGTAAGATTAATTAGAACACCCAAGGCCAATTATTAGTAGATAAGCAGTTGGTCTTTTTTTTAAATGCTGACCTAGTATCTGCCATTACTACCTCTTGGGGTAGTGCATTCCATAGTCTGACTGCTGTAACTATAAAGAATCCTTTCCCGAATTTGTGCCCAAATTATTTTTAGACCAGAGTCTACACATAATGAATGATCCCCTGGTCCTTTGAACAGGTCTTAGATCAAAAGAATAATGTGCCAGTATTCACCACATGTTTTTATTCAATTAAATGAGATCAACTCTAAAGGTCTACTCCAAGCTGAATAATCTAAATTTTACCATTTAATAGTCTAGTCTCCTACCTTTTAACCCTCCTCAGCATTCCCATATCTTTTTTAGACCTTGTTCACATTTCCGTGTCCGTTTGAGGTCCATGTAAAAATTCATTCATATTTCATCCGTGAAGATGTCCGTGAAGGATCCATGTTTTGTCCGTGTATCTGTTTTTCGCCATCTGTATTCCATGGACACTGCTCAGCTGAAAATTAATTTCCAGAGCATGTCCTATCAGTGGTCAGTGACTAACCGGCCAAACACAGATGCCATCATGGACCAAAGTAGTGCATGTCTCCTTGATACTTTCACTTACCCACGATCAGTAAAAAAAATACTGATGTGTGAACAAACATATTAACTTCAATTGGTACGTGTGCCGTCCACAGAAAATGCGGACAGCACTCGTCAGTGAAAAATGAAAATGTGAATCCCATATTCAAGCTAAGTAAGTCACTATTTTCTGTGCAAATGGAACTATCAAATATAGAAGGTGGAATATGTATGTGTATGTTTGGCCCACAATCCCAGCAAAACTCAGTTCATGCCTTTGAATTTGGGAAGTGTATACAGAGGGTAAGATTGGTATAGGCATATATTTTACCATTGTGAGATTTAAAGCTTTCTGTAAGGACAATTACTTCATCTTGAATTTTGTCTTCTACGGATTTCTTCCCCATTCCAAAGTCTCGAAGTGTTGATAATGTGAACCTCCTCATAGATTTCCATAGTTCTCCATTGGAAAATATTACACCTGAAATATATTTATATGTGAGCAAGGAACTATAAAACTTATAAGATATAACTAGAGATGAGCGAATTTCATATTTTGAAATTCGTTCACGCTTTGTTTGGAAGAGCAAAAGAAAGATAGGTAAATAAAACAGAGTAAGGAATGAAAAGGAAGAAGAATGCTGATAAAAGGGCAAGAGAATGTAGATGAAAAATAAGAAAAGAGAAAGAAAAGTAAAGTAGAATTATGATGAAGAAGTAGAAGGAACATAAGAAAGAAAAAGGAAGAAGAAAGAAAATGTTGACAATGATGAAGCAGAGGGAACGAAAACTAAAAGAAGCTGTGTAAGAAAAAAGGAAAAGGTAGAATAAAGTAAGTAGAATAATGATGATGAAGAAGAAGTAGTAGAGGAAGGAAACGAAATAAAGAAAATTAAAAAAGAGGAAGTGAGGAAGAAATAAAAGAAAGGGAGAAATAATTAAATTGACAGTGATGGAAAAGAAGGACGAAAAAGGGAGAAGTAGAAAGTAGGTAATAAAATGAAGAAAGAGAAAGAGGAAAGTAGAATGAAGGTGTTGATGTAGTAGAGAGAAGAAGGAAAAGGAAGATGATAAAGAAGTTAAGAAGAAAAAGGAAATAGAGTGAAGTTAATGGTAATAATGAACTAGAGGAAGAAAAAATTAGATGAAAGTGAAGGAAGGGGAAAATTTGAAAGAAAAAAAGATAGAAAAACAAAATGGAAGAAAAATGAAGTTAATGAATGTAGAGTGACAATGACCACTGTTGCTTTCTATTTGCATTTATTATGCAATTCATTTAAAAAAATTGGTCAGATGTTTGGAGTGTTCTCCTTGTGGCCAACATTTTCAGTTTAGGTGTGGCTTTATCTGAGACACGTGTACATCGTGGCCAATGTCAGGTCACAACTGGCTATATTGTGTTAGGGTCACAACATTTAAAACATTTTACGTAAGATCTGTAGGATGTTCCTCTTCAGGGCGGTTCTTTTCCTATTTACAGTATTTGCACAAAATTCTTTAATTCTTTAATTAGCAGGATCAGCAACAGTTACTAGAGTATCTAAAAGTAGATTGCTATATATCCTACTCTAATAATGAGCTTCTGCAGATGACTTGTAGGATTCATGGAAAGTACAATATAATTACCATGTCTGTTGAAGGCTAAGTCAAATATTGGAGTATTTGCTCTTTCTCCAAAATCTTCAGCTCGGGTGACAAGTGCTTCCTTCACAGCCTTATATCCAGAAAGTACCACTAATTTTCTGGGTCCTACATGCAGAGTATAGATTTCCCCATATTTCTCAGACAGCTGCAAAATATAATAATTTTATTTAAACATAAATTTATATGAATTGTTTTCCATAAAGATTAAATTGGAGTCCACAAAGTGTGGGATGAATGCAGTATGTATTCAGCATGCCATATGTATATAATCTCGAGGGCTTCATCAAGGTAACAAAGCCTTTGTGCAGTTGTCCCTTGTTCCCTTTACTAGGTTGGAGGAATATAGGGTCATACATTGCTCAAACAACACCGTACACTACCCAGATTACAGTGCCCCTGCAATGCATATGATCCAAAAATACATTCCCATGAATGTCTATCACCTAGCTGGCTTAAACAAATATAGTTAGGATATTGTAGTCAACTTTGGCTCACACAGCATACTTAGATGTTTAGGTCACTTATACACCTCTGTACAGCTGCTAGTGACATTTTACTAGCATTTAGGGAAAAAAATGCAAGAATTGGTCACCCCCTCTTTAAATGGAATGTATCACTTATACCCTTTTAATAATTAAAACCATATACTGATATATTTGTTTTTTCTAATCAGTATTTTATTTTCTAATTGTAGTTTTTATTTTCAATTCTCTGCACAAGATTATGAGGGTAGCCACCTTACCAGAGCTGCTTCTTAGAGATATGCTATACAGCAACCACATGGACCATTGAAACCTGTAATCTGGAGATGACTCATTGACTCCTATAGGAGAGTGTTGTGGCTATCCTCTGTGACCTGTGCAGAAGTCATTGTGCAGGGAGGGAGAGGAGGGGAGCTGCGATCATCACCTGTTGTGAATGTTGGATCCTGAGTTATCTATAATACAGTAGGTTATATCTGTTACTGTAGTCCTGCCTTGAATGATATTGAGATGACTACTGAAAAGTAATATTTACAGATGAGGAAGTGTCATCCTATTAGAAGGCTTAATGGGCAGAGTGAAAACTGCTGAATTTCCAGATTGTTTAACTATAGGTACTGACATGGAATTTTAAAAATTGACAAATTCCTAAAACTACAGATGTACCATGGTTAGCACTCCTGCTGTTAACTCAAATTTCTTAACTCATTTCATTATCTTGAGACAAAAGCCATTGAAAAGCAATTGAAGGTGTTTGCTTAGATTAGATAACCAAAATCAGAAAAAAGGAGTGCTAACCATGTGACATCTGTATACTATGCTAAAAATGTTATTCAAGCAAAAGGTCATTTTCAGACTATACATTTGAGGCAAGATACTGTGTTTGGTGTCATCATGCACCTGAGATAATACTCCTAGAGCTGCCAAGAGACACTGAAAAGTGGTACATGGCAAAAGATACACTCAATAGTCCTTAAGGCCAGTAAGCACGGACTATAGAGAAAGGGACTAAATCTAGAGATCTCAAAGCCAGAAGATGACATTCATGGTGCTCAGGGGACTGTAACACCTCCTTTGTTCTAAATATTGATGAGGGTCCAAGTAACAATTTTCCCTTTAAACAATGGACGCTTAGGGAAATGTATCATCCTGTATCATTGTGGCTTTTTGGGCAATTTCAGCCCTGTTTGCCACTTTTTCAAACAGCAGAGGGAGTGGGTGGGGAGTGGGTGGTGTGAGATCTGACATAGATAGCCCTGCACATTTATTATGCTCTACCTCTCAAAACTAATATAGATTTTACTTAAACTCTTTACCACCCTCCCTTGCTGGTGTAAATTTCAGTTCTGGAGCAAAGGCCTACACAAATGTGGCACATCTGACGCCAGCGGGGGATAGATTAGGACCAGTGTGTAAACTATCTTAATAAATGTTCCCCTTACCCTTTCATGACCGGGATTAAAAAAGGCCTGAATGTCCAGGCAATTTTTTTCGTGATTTTGTGCACGTGGTGGTTTAGTGACCCTAACTTTTTTATTTGCTGGATTATCAAAATAATTTTTGCAATGTTTTTTACTTGACATGTATGACTTTTAATTAGCATTTTATAGAGTTTTTTAGATATTTTTTATTTTTAAATGTTAAAACTGACACAAAAATTAATTATTACAATGGGTTGTATGATGATGGTTTTGTTATATAACATGTATAAGTTTGAATAAATGGGACAGATATGGTAATGTTTCCGTTAGCAATTGCATAAATCATTTTTTTTATTTGTATTTATTTATTTTTACTTACATTTTAATTTATTTTTGGCACATAATATGTTCCCCTGGAGGTCATTAGAAGATCTTTGGAGGACACTTCCTTTTTTTTTTTTTTTCACTGTTTCCACAGGAGCCCCAGTTATAGGGGAAAACAGCCCCCTGAGGGGATAATACACACAGACAGAGCTGATCAAGGTTATCTTAGACCCTGCAGCTCTGGTCCTGCCCCAAGACACCCAGTGGTCATGTGACCGTTGGGACTAACAGAGGAAGCGTGCGAGCCGCTCCTCCACGATCTCCTACTGGCACAGGAGAAGGCAAGGACAGTGCAAATTCACAGGCATTCTTTACGGGAAACTGTAAATATTATATAGGCTGAAGCCTTTGGAGTCCTGTCAATGATGTGCACAAGCTCAATAGTCCTCCATATTCATGAGCAGAGAAGCTACAGCTGAACCCCCCTCCTCCCTATGTCCAGTTTACTCTTATATTTCATGATAAATTTTCTGAGGGCACATGAGTGGAAAAGTGGTACTGCAGGTCTCTAAAAGGCGAGGAACATCAAACATTAATAATTCCAAGGTTTTATGTAATGGCATGTACTATTGATTCTTAACCATTGAGCTGTCTTATGTACCTGTTCACTGATCCGATGCAAACACACCTTCATTAAGAAGATTTAAAAGCAGCAAATAATCTACAGTCTGATGAAACTCTGCAAAGCACGTGAGTTGTTTGCTATGAATAAGCAAATTCCCTGAGGATTGGATTCATACCAATTTTTGTAGAGTTTAACTGCGGTCACGACTGTAAATAGGGACACTGATAATAAACTACGTAGGCATATCAAATGTCTATGTGTTTTGCCCCCAAAGTCTTTTCAGATGTTAAATATTAACTATCCTCCAATTCAGGAATCTTTTCTGGTCCGAGGGCCACATTATCTGACCGAACCTCTCCCAAGGGCCAGCCACAATGAAATGTAAAGGGATGTTATCATCTGAGACCCAAAAAAGTATGCTAGGTGCCAGTTCCACCTACCAGGAGAATGGGTGCCCTGTTTTCCCCATTGACTCTCCATTGTAGTTTATGTGAGTTGCTAAAACAGCTGAGTGATTCACTTACTTCCATGCATGGCCACCTTTCCACCTCATCTTCGTCTTTCACTAGTGGCTAGAAATGAATTTGATTTGGACGCTTTGCAGATTTTTTATATATGCTGGCCTGCAGGCAGAGTGTATCTCGATGTAGATGAATGTGCATTGCAGCAACATGGATAGCTAGTTCTTTTAGGTAGTGAAACAGTTACTGTGCGTCAGTATGACAGGCAAGTCTCATATAGTAGATGGAGGTATGCATCGTCGGGCAGGCCACCAACAGTCCTAACTAACCACTAACTAAACCAAAAGAAAAGCATACAGCAGTCTTTAGTAAATAAAAAAACAATGTACGCCCCAGCAAGACCTGTGTTCCAATGACTCTTTAGTGGTACAAAAGAAGGACATGGAGGCAGTGCCAATTATATAGTGGTTAAAAAAAAGTTTATTTTAAGCCATGTGGCAGTGCAAACACATGCTTTTGATTTACTTATATTAGCTGTAAAATGATTGTGCGTCACTATTAGGCTTAGGCTTAGGTTCACACTTCACTTGTTTGGTCAGTTACGGGTGAAAAACACAGAACAGGTGCAGATCTTTTCATGATACCTTATCTAAGAGTAGGATTGGCTCCTGATTTTGGCTCACCATACAGTAACCGTTGGAATTAACCGACCAAATAACTGAAGTGTGATCTCGACCTTACAGGTCAATGTTAACATCAGGTATAATGTACTTAAAGGGGCTGTCCGAGTAATATCTATATATGTTACGGTGGCTTATAACATTATTAAAAATACATTTGTTTCTGAACGGCCGATGGGACCAGGCTCCCGCGGTGACATCTCGTGTACAGGCTTCTCCCTGCCTTAGGGAGTGGCCCGGCTCTGTACACGAAACTTCAGAGCCTTGTGTGCCCGCCCCCCTCTCTCTCCTCTGGCATGCGCGATCCTTATCAGTGCCGGCAACGGGGCGGAAAGAGTAAGGGCTTCCTTCTGCACTAAAACTAGGAAGGACAAGAGCTGAAGGGAGGAAGGGAGCTGCTCGTTACAGGAGCGGTACTCGGTGCTGTCTGCCAGGTTTGCCATCTTGGCTGACTGCTCTTGTCTGGAACTCACTTACTATGAGCTGATAAAACACCTGATGATGTCTCCCAAGGTGCCGATGATATACTGCCAGTCTTCTTCTTCCTAGTCATGCCAAGCAGTGCCAGGATCGGTAAGTGTGTGCGCAGATTACTGTTGGGTGGCTGGAACTCCATACTCATGCCACCTCACACCACCATGCAGAAGCAATGCCCAGTGACCCAGAAACAAATGTTTTTACACACAGTGAATGCTGTTTAAAAATAAACACCACCCCCAAATAAAATGGCAGAATTGTGTTTTTCTCTTTTCCACCCCACAAAAAACTTTTTTAAAGTTTTTCAGTACACTGGCCCAGATTAATTTATTTATAGGTTAGACAAATATAGCTTAGATATAGATATAGCTTAGATACATATAGTTGTCATATAGCTTAGATACATATAACTGTCATATAGCTTAGATACATATAGCTGTCATATAGCTTAGATACATATGGTTGTCATATAGCTTAGATACATATGGTTGTCATATAGCTTAGATACATATAGCTGTCATATAGCTTAGATACATATAGCTGTCATATAGCTTAAATAAATATACTGGCCAGCACTGCAGACAAGGCAGAAAAGCGGAGTGCCAGCAGCTACGGAAGCGATCCAACATCCAAATAAATATAGGAATGAGAAATTTCACGGCACTTCCAAAAATAAATAGTGTGTTTATTACACCAGACGCGACGGTTCGGTCCTCTCTATGAAACCTTTTTCAAGCAATAACCTCATATAGCTTAGATACATATAGCTGTCATATACAGTTGCAAGAAAAAGTATGTGAACCCTTTGTCACAACAATAGACAATCACAGTCTGCTTAACCTAATAACACACAAAGAATTAAATGTTACCATGTTTTTATTGAACACACCATGTAAACATTCACAGTGCAGGTGGAAAAAGTATGTGAACCCTCGGATTTAATAACTGGTTGAACCTCCTTTGGCAGCAATAACTTCAACCAAACGTTTCCTGTAGTTGCAGATCAGATGTGCACAATGGTCAGGAGTAATTCTTTACCATTCCTCTTTACAGAACTGTTTCAGTTCAGCAATATTCTTGGGATGTCTGGTGTGAATCGCTTTCTTGAGGTCATGCCACAGCATCTCAATCGGGTTGAGGTCAGGACTCCGACTGGGCCACTCCAGAAGGCATATTTTCTTCTGTTTAAGTAATTCTGTTGTTGATTTACTTCTATGCTTTGGGTCGTTGTCCTGTTGCAACATCCATCTTCTGTTTAGCTTCAGCTGGTGGACAAATGGCCTTAAGTTCTCCTGCAAAATGTCTTGATAAACTTGGGAATTCATTTTTCCTTCGATGATAGCAATCCGTCCAGGCCCTGACGCAGCAAAGCAGCCCCAAACCATGATGCCCCCACCACCATACTTCACAGTTGGGATGAGGTTTTGATGTTGGTGTGCTGTGCTTCTTTTTTTCTACACATAGTGTTGTGTGTTTTTTCCAAAAAACTCAACTTTGGTTTCATCTGTCCACAGAATATTTTGCCAGTACTGCTGTGGAACATCTAGGTGCTCTTGTGCAAACTGTAAACATGCAGCAATGTTTTTTTTTGGACAGCAGTGGCTTCCTCTGTGGTATGCTCCAATGAAATCCATTCGTGTTTAGTGTTTTACGTATCGTAGATTCGCTAACAGGGATGTTAGCATATGCCAGAGACTTTTGTAAGTCTTTAGCTGACACTCTAGGATTCTTCCCCACCTCATTGAGCAGTCTGTGCTGTGCTCTTGCAGTCATCTTTACAGGACGGCCACTCCTAGGGAGAGCAGCAGCAGTGCTGAACTTTCTCCATTTATAGACAATTTGTCTTACCGTGGACTGATGAACAGCAAGACTTTTGGAGATACTTTTATAACCCTTTCCAGCTTTATGCAAGTCAACAATTCTTAATCGTAGGTCTTCTGAGAGCTCTTTTGTGTGAGGCATCATTCACATCAGGCAATGCTTCTTGTGAAAAGCAAACCCAGAACTGGTGTGTGTTTTTATAGGGCAGGGCAGCTGTAACCAACACCTCCAATCTCAACTCATTGATTGGACTCCAGTTGGCTGACACATCACTCCAATTAGCTCTTGGAGATGTCATTAGTCTAGGGGTTCACATACTTTTTCCACCTGCACTGTGAATGTTTACATGGTGTGTTCAATAAAAACATGGTAACATTTAATTCTTTGTGTGTTATTAGGTTAAGCAGACTGTGATTGTCTATTGTTGTGACTTAGATGAAGATCAGATGACATTTTATGACCAATTTGTGCAGAAATCCATATCATTCCAAAGGGTTCACATACTTTTTCTTGCAATTGTAGCTTAGATAGAGGTAGGTGTCATATAGCTTATAAACATATAGCTGTCATATAGCTTAGATACATATAGTTGTCATATAGCTTAGATACATATAGCTGTCATATAGCTTAGATACATATGGTTGTCATATAGCTTAGAAACATATAGCTGTCATATAGCTTAGATACATATAGCTGTCATATAGCTTAGATACATATAGCTGTCTTATAGCTTAGATACATATAGTTGTCATATATCTTAGATACATATAGCTGTCATATAGCTTAGATACATGTAGCTGTCATATAGCTTAGATACATATAGCTGTCATATAGCTTAGATACATATGGCTGTCATATAGCTTAGAAACATATAGCTGTCATATAGCTTAGATAGATATAGCTTAGATATAGATATAGCTACATATAGCTTTTGCCTGTGTGAGCTAGGAGATGATCATGTGACAGTTTTTTTTTTATATGCAAAGTTAAGATGTGCAGAGCAGGGGGCGGGGAAGGGCAGATTATTCACACCCACAAATATTCATGAGGGAGGGCTCAGTCATTGTTGGTACACGCCCCCACAGCTTTGCTGCAGCATGTAAACAAAGCAATAATAACAGAGCCATGCAAAGGTGCAAGTATGGTTTTTTCTCTTAAGAAATCAAGCTAATGTATATGTATGTCCTGATGAGTTTTATACTCCCCCCCCCCCCATAACTCGAATTACCCCTTTAACTATGAAGTGGCCAAAGATTCTACTATTGAGTGAAATAGCTGTCTCATTTTACATAGTCTGCTGTTTCCACATAGACTGCTAACCTGTTCTGTTATCCACTGTTTCTACTAAAGTGAGAAAGAGCTGTCTCATTTCACTGTTTGTGGGGTGTCGACATTAATTGCTAGACAAGAGTATTTTCACACTTGCGGCAGAGGATTCCGGCAGGCAGTTCCGTTGCCGGAACTGTCCGCTGGATCTGGCAATACGGACACAAACTGATGGCATTTGTCAGACGGATCAGGATTCTGATCCGTATGACAAATGCATTGAAATGCCGGATCCATCTTTCCGGTGTCATCCAGAAAAACGGATCCGGCAGTTATTTTTTTTCTATTTTTTTTTCGGTTTGAGCATGGGCTGGATCCGGCATTAATGCATTTCAATGGGAAAAAAGTGTTCCGGAATTTTGGACGGAGATAAAACCGCAGCATGTTGTGGTATTATCTCCGTCCTGAAAAGTCAAAAAGACTGAACTGAAGACATCCTGATGCATACTGAACGGATTTCTCTCCATTCAGAATGCATGGGGATAAAACTGATCAGTTCTTTTCCGGTATTGAGCCCCTAGGATGGAACTCTATGCCGGAAAAGAATAATTCTAGTGTGAAAGTACCCTAACCTGTTCTGTTAGCCACTGATTCCACTAAAGTGGGAAAGAGCTTATTTTTCCCTTCTTCTGATCCGTCATAAGAACAACCCCCAAAAAATATATGGATCCTGTCTTTTGAGCATCAGCCTTCACGCGGTCACTATTTGGTCACTATTTGGTCACTAATTGATCAGTATTTGTAAGGCAGAAACAAGAGTGGGTCTGAAACAGAGATAACATGTGAAGGAAATATTCTGTGTTTTGGACCCACTCCTGCATTTGGCTTACAAATCAGGCTAAAAGATTTTATTGTCAGGGCCCACTCAACAGTATTATACAAAAACATTATATACCGTACAGTTACAGTATATACAGTTGCACTTGAGTTGGACGGCACTCCTGAAAAGTCCTTTTTTGCACGGTGCTCAGTGGTAATGTGAGATGATGTATAGTAAAAGGAGACCACGGCACTCGTTTTTCGTATATAAGAAAATTATTTTAATATTTTTGTTATTTTCATTTCATGATATAATTTTCATTTCATGATATTATTTCATCATTCAAAATTTCATTGTTTTTAAGCATCCAGGAATGCAAAAGACTTGGCCAACGTTTAACGTTTCGGTCCTTGTATGGGACCTTGATCACGGCCTTTGTCCGGGCTGCATGTTGCCTCCCCCAGCAGGCAACACATGCTCCCACACTATTGTCATTCTCGCTACTTGCACGCCTACAGAAGGACCTCTCCTCCAAATCTGGGCTGGCTAGTAGAGGCTGACTGTCCTAAATAATATCTTACTCCCTAAAAAGTTAAGCAGAGCCGGCGGCATGCATTGCTTGCCTGGCATAAGGAGCAGCAAAGAAAAGAGGCAGGTTCAGAACAAGTGAGGGCACAGAGATTTTCCCTGGGCCATGCCAACTAAGTGTAGTGTCAGATGAACCCATTGACTTCTGGCTGTGGGTGTCTGATGTCAGTTGAGATCAGTTGAAGACCGAGTCAACCATTCCAGGACAGCGGGATTGGTCGTCAAAACAAGTAGGCCCTGACAACAAAATCTTTTAGTCTTCCTCCTGGGTGGGCCCCTTCTTAAGTCGGGCCTCAAAGCAGCCACTTCCCATGCTACCCCTATAGCTACTCATGCTGTTGCCACCCCCCCCCCCCCACTCTGTGGGCCACTAGAGGCCCTGTTTGCCTTCATGACATCACTGTTTATTTTACCTTTCTTCTGATCCATCAGAAGAAATGAAAAACACTACTGATCCTATCTTTAGAGCATCCATAAGGCCTCGATCACACTGTCAGTATTTTGCATCAGGACCTCATCATGATTTGTAAGCCAAAAGCACGAGTGTGTCCAAAACACAGAATATTTCCTTCACATGTTATCTCTGTTTCGGAACCACTCCTGTTTTTGCCTTACAAATACTGATCAATTAGTGACCAAA
This sequence comes from Bufo gargarizans, assembly GCF_014858855.1. NCBI lineage: Eukaryota > Metazoa > Chordata > Amphibia > Anura > Bufonidae > Bufo > Bufo gargarizans. Next base: position 175,058,772 of record NC_058087.1, on the reverse strand, counting down.
TACTGACCGCATGAAGGCTGATGCTCAAAAGACAGGATCCATTTTTTTTATTTTTTTGGGGTTGTTCTTATGACGGATCAGAAGAAGGGAAAAATAAGCGCTTTCCCACTTTAGTAGAATCAGTGTCTAACAGAACAGGTTATCTAGCAATTAATCATCATCCACTACTGTTTGCTCATCACTTATTTCACCCTCACCAGTCTCATGGCCACGTCCCTGGCCGCTGGCAACACATGCTCCCACGTGATTGTCATTCTCGCTACTTGCATGCCTACAGAAGGACCTCTCTTCCAAATCTGGGCTGGTTAGTAGATGCTGACTATCCTAAATAATATCTTACTCCCTGAAAAGTGAAGTAGAGCCGGCGGCATGCATTACTTGCCTGGCAGAAGGAGCAGCAAAGAAAAGAGGCAGGTTCAGAACAAGTGAGGGCACAGAGCTTTTTCCCGGGCCATGCCAACTAAGTGTGGTGTCAGATGAACCCATTGACTTTTGGCTGTGGGTGTCTGATGTCAGTTGAGATCAGTTGAAGACCGAGTCAACCATTCCAGGACAGCGGGATTGGTCGTCAAAACATGACCTTTGGATGACAGCGACGGCTCTGGTCTGTTTCTGCGGCTGCCGCTACCACCCCCTTCCCTCTGGTGCTACTTTTTCCGGCTCCAGCAACGTTTTTGCCCTTGCCCGTTCCTTTGGAGGGCCTGGAAACTACACTCACCTAAATAATTATTAGGAACACCATACTAATACGGTGTTGGACCCCCTTTTGCCTTCAGAACTGCCTTAATTCTACGTGGCATTGATTCAACAAGGTGCTGATAGCATTCTTTAGAAATGTTGGCCCATATTGATAGGATAGCATCTTGCAGTTGATGGAGATTTGAGGGATGCACATCCAGGGCACGAAGCTCCTGTTCCACCACATCCCAAAGATGCTCTATTGGGTTGAGATCTGGTGACTGTGGGGGCCATTTTAGTACAGTGAACTCATTGTCATGTTCAAGAAACCAATTTGAAATGATTCGAGCTTTGTGACATGGTGCATTATCCTGCTGGAAGTAGCCATCAGAGGATGGGTACTTGGTGGTCATGAAGGGATGGACATTGTCAGAAACAATGCTCAGGTAGCCCGTGGCATTTAAACGATGGCCAATTGGCACTAAGGGGCCTAAAGTGTGCCCATAAAACATCCCCCACCCCATTACACCACCACCACCAGCCTGCACAGTGGTAACAAGGCATGATGGATATATGTTCTCATTCTGTTTACGCCAAATTCGGACTCTACCATTTGAATGTCTCAACAGAAATCAAGACTCATCAGACCAGGCAACATTTTTCCAGTCTTCAACAGTCCAATTTTGGTGAGCTTGTGCAAATTGTAGCCTCTTTTTCCTATTTGTAGTAGAGATGAGTGGTACCCGGTGGGGTCTTCTGCTGTTGTAGCCCACCTTTCTTTCCCATTCTGACATTCAGTTTGGAGTTCAGGAGATTGTCTTGACCAGGACCACATCCCATTGCATTGGAGCAACTGCCATGTGATTGGTTGACTAGATAATCGCATTAATGAGAAATAGAACAGGTGTTACTAATAATTCTTTAGGTGAGTGTATCTGTTGGACATACTGTACAGTAACCGTAACTGTATATGTAAAATAAGTTATTCAATGTCAGCGTGGAAACTCCACTTAACAGTAGAACAAGACAGATTATTCACCCCCATTTGAGAGTCAAGGCGTAATAGAATTATTTATTAAACAAGGTGGACACCCCAATAACAGTAAAATTAGAAAGCTTATTCACCTTAATTTGAGAATCAAGGTCTAATGGAATTGCTTATCTATTTAACAAGGTGGACACCAGAATAACAGTTACCGGTAACTCTTTCCCGTTATTTTAGTAAACAGGGGTGCATCTTGTAGGCAGATAATACGGTAAATTACACAGCTTATTCACCCCAATTTGAAAATCAATGCCTAATGGAATTACTTCTCTTTAAAACAAGGTGGAAACCACAATAATAGTTAAATTACACTACTTATTCACCCCAATTCAAGAATCAAGACATAATAGAATTGTTTATCTTTTAAATAAGGTGGACACCCCAATAACAGTAAAATTAGACAGATTATTCACCCCAATTTGAGAATGAAGGCCTAATAAAATTACTTCTCTAGTAAACTAGGTGGAACCCCAACAACAATAGAACTAAAAAGCTTATTCACCCCAATTTGATAATCAAGGCCTAATGGAATGACTTCTTTATAAAACAAGGTAGAAACCTCAATAACAGTTAAATTACACTACTTATATACCCCAATTCAAGAATCAAGACATAATAGAATTGTTTATCTTTTAAACAAGGTGGACACCCCAATAACAGTAAAATTAGAAAGCTTGTTCACCCAGTTTGAGAATCAAGGCCTAATAGAATTACTTATCTAGTAAGCAAGATGGAACCCCAATAACAATACAACTCGAAATCTTATTCAACCCAATTTGAAAATCAAGGCCTAATAAAATTGCTTATCTATTAAACTAGGTGGACACCCCAATAACAGTAAAATTAGAAAGCTTATTCACCCCAATTTGAGAATCAAGGCCTAATGGAATTTTTTATCTATTGAACAAGGTGAACACCTGAGTAACATAAAAATTAGACAGCTAATTCACTATTGATCCCTTCAACGTCAGATTACAGTCCCTGCACTGTCCCCGCAGTCTCCCTATGCTCTCCCTACAGTGTGTAAAAACTCTCCCACCCATCTCCCTACACTGTCCCTGCACCCTCCCCATACAATATTCCACAATTAAAAGCTTTTAGCAACACCGTCCCTAGCGCTTGTCACATCTCTCCCTATGCTCTGCTCACAGTGGCTGGCTAGCTTCTGATTGGCTGTCTGCATGGCATTATGGGTGATCTTGCATTCCTGGGATTCTTACTTTCACTTTGTAACATGTGCAGCCAACATTTTAGAAAAAAATGATTCGTTACCACGATGCGCAAGGAGATTCAAATTTGTTGAAAATCACATTTTTCCTAAACTTTGGATCATATTCCACTTCAGAAGCTTCAATTCGCTTGACATTAGTAGTGCCACACAGGGGGCCAGGAGATTTCCATTTTGACAAAATAATGTGATAACCACATACTGGACCCTTCTTGAGCTGTCCCTGCTCCCGCATTATGTACTACTACTCTTTACTCTTTGGCAACACAATCTATGTTGAACTGTTATGCAACTGTTGCTGAGGACACACCGCCATTACATTCCACAAATCAGCATCTATTATATCTCGCTACTCCTAAGTGTCCCATGTAATTTGGATAAGAATGAATTACTGCCTATCAAGATGATAGTATAGGTATTGCCAATTCCTACTAAATCAACACACAGGACAAAAGTATACAAGTATACAGAGATTTAGTTACATCTCATTATCCTTAAATGAGTTGTGCAACAATGGGGGGAAGTTTTGGCAACCACTTCCACTTGGCCGGACCTGTAAAGGGTAGACTACCTATCTGCTTCCCGGCACTGGCTCTCGGCTCCTTTTCCTCCAGACCTGGGCTTCTCCACTGGGCTCCCTTGCTGTAAACATCCGGTTTGACATCACCGCAGCCAATCACTGGCCATGGCAGAGACCAAATCCCCTTACATCATGTTACCATTTGTCCTCAAGTCGTACAAGAAGTGATTCGCCACGAGTTTTTCTCATCCATTTGAAACATCATTGACATGTTCACGTACACAGTGTCAGAACAGCCTGAAAGTTTTTCACACATACCTCATAGAACATGTGCAAGTAAGAAGGTATATCATCTCAGCTGTGAGGCAGCTAAAGAAGTGCCAAATCCTATAATCAGGACTAGTTGCCATCTAGCCTCCACACCCTAAAAGCAGCAAGGACCTGTAGACAGGCCAGGTCTGTGACAGTGACCAGCAAGCCCGTTGTGCCAAACAAAGGAGCCTGACCTGCGAGCAATAGTTTGCCAAACTATAGGTCACAAGAACAAAGATACTGCAGCCTGTTATGGTCTGTGCAGAATGTGCAATACTATGCCATGAGCATGAGGTGAGGTAGCCTATACAGCAGTTACCTCCATCTTCACCGCTGCCACCTAGAAAAGACTCCAGCCCGAGTGTTAATTCTCATGGAAATTGGGTGCTTTGCAAGCCGAGGGAAAGCAAGCTGTTGCCTCTTAAAGTGACTGAATTATTGTTGCCTGTTGCCGCTAAGACGGTGCCCTCTCTATAACACTTTATAACTATATGCTCATTGCCCCATGTGAGAATATAAACTAAGTCTGTCGGCTCTTTCAAGATTGTTGTAACCATCAAGCTTGTTGTTCCACGTGAGACCAGTAAGCTAGAGTAGGAAGCCACAAACACTCAAGAGCCTAAAACATACAGTATTTAGTAAAAGTCTGACCCCCTTACAGTAGGACACACCACTTATCACACTACTACTGTTTTATAGATTGTGTAAAAAGAAATTGCAAAATGATTCTCTTTGCTAGCCAGCACTGGTATATAGCAACCTACCTGAGAATGTGTGTTGAGCAACTGATAAGAAGAGGGAGGCTTTATGATAATTAGCTTATTTCAGCTGCAGAGCAAGCCTTTTATGAGACCTATGGTATAGTGCCCTTAGAAACCGTAGTAAAGAACATAACAAATTCTAAATTAAAAACTTCATAATACACCAAAAACTATAAATTATAACATTATGTCACCATTAGGACATATAAACATGATAGAGGGGTCCCCCACTTAGGTCCAGCTTCTATGAGCCAGCGCAAAGAGCCAACGCAAACAGCATCTCTCTTTTGGGCACATATAGCTCGTTTATGTATTGCTATGTTGTCAGTATTAGGATATATGGATATCATAGAAGTGTGTGGGTCTTCCATTCAGGTCCACCCTCTATGCGCCAAAGCTAAGAGCCAACGGAAAAAGGAGTTCTCACTTGGACACATATAGCCTACTGATGTATTACAGGTAATGACAATTTCATAAATCCAGTTACCATTTTTAGGACAAAATGCACAGGAAATTTTTATTATCTTATCTTTCTGCCAATTATTAATCCATTACATCCTCTTTTCTATTCATCAACCCAACATCCACACTAATGTTCCCACTGAGGTTCCAAATTTCCTACCTCCATCAATGAGTTGTGTAGCCGATTGAGGTCCAACAGGTTAATGTTACCAATGAAAGGGAGAGGGGTAGGTCCAGGAGGCATGTTTGACGTGCTCTTCTTAGATCCATTCCTCCAGTAGATGAACAGTGCAACACAAATTACTAAATATATTAACACATCGACTCTAGTCAAAAAGTAGGCAATAAAAGCCATAGTGAAGCACGGTCAGGAATCTGTTCTGAATGTACTGCGGTTACAATATTTATACACATGGACTTAAGCCGCTAAGCATGTTAATCTTTACTAGGGTGCAAATGACGTATGACAAACTGATTGGCCCATGGCCATTCAACAGGGTAGTGGTTCTTGTTTTTTAGTCCACAATTGTAGCTTTACATAGGTATAACACTTTGTTTCACTCGAGTTCACCTTAAGAAACGTTGGCTAAAATGTATTGCAATATTATAGTGCCGCATGAAGGAATGTGATTTCAAGTATAATATTATCTATTGTGGTAGTTGTACCACTTCCAGAGTGCAAAGTTCACATGGTAATATGAGGACAAGTAAGTGAATTGATACCTGGGTATAATATGGTTAAATATTTGACTACAGATTAAAGTTCTTCTGTGTTTTGAAGGAGAAGGGAAGGTCTAATTCATCTGTTTTTAGAAAGAGAGTCACTGTTGTACCAGTGAAGAATATGGAAAAGAAAATCCTTCCATTTAATGCCAGATAACTTCTTTAAAGGGGCTATCCTGGCATTATTGAAAATGGCTGCCAGCATCCCATCCCAGAATGTGAATAGGATAGGTTGTGTCCCACTGCAGAGCTGCCGTGGGGTGATAAAGGGGGAAGCTTACTATGCATTATGCTCCAGCACCTGCCATCAACTCCAACTGTTGAGCATTCCTATCAGGCTGCTCAGCCTTATGACTTCTCTAAGGTAGAGATGCATCATTACAACTCAACAATAGATAGTAATGATGAGATTCTGTGTGTGATATGCCATCATGGCTGAGCAGCCTGACAGGAACGGGGAGAATAAATGCATCATCTGCATCTATTGTAGAGCAATCCTGCTCCCCATTCTTTTCAGGCTGCTCAGCCTTGACAGAATATCACACACAGGGTCACATCATTACTATCTATTGTAGAGTAATACAATCTGTCTGCCATAAGCCATCAGGCACCTTGACAGGAATACACAGCACTGTGACGACAGATGACGACAGGCTCCAAAACATAATATGTAGTGACTTGACTCACAACCTCATGGCTGCTCTGCAGTGGGACGCATCCCCTCCTATTAACATCTTATCAAATGCTTAAGAAAAAAGAAGGCAGAGCGCACCATAGAGTGATACCTGGGAGACCAGCGATAATGGTGGTGCAAGCAAAAATATGTTCACCTGCTGGGGTTGTGATCAGCCACAACCACTACCATTTTTTTCTTTGTGAGCTTGGATAGGGTCAGGATGAGCACCACCTAGATGAAGACATAGTAATGCAGTAACCAAAATGGAGAGAAGAATATCCATGGCACCAGCTGTATCCCAGAAGAAAATGCAATGTTTGTTGGAGCAATACAGATAAAAATCAGAGCAGACTCATTCCAGCCTCTTCGTCTGTATTTGAAGAATCGTTTGGTTCCCAAAATGCGTAATCTCAGACTTTTATATGTATTGCTCTAATAAAGGTCACATTTTATACTGGGATAGCAGTGATGCTGTGGATTTTCTTTTCCACATTTGCTGTTCACATTCTAGGATAGGACAGGTATCTGTATTCAGTAGTATTCAGAGAACTCTTTTAGGGCTCGTTCACACAAACTTTTTTGCGTTCCGTATACGGGCCGTTTATTGCGTTCTGTATACGGTCCATATACGGAACCATTCATTTCAATGGGTCCGCAAAAAAAACGGAATGTACTTCCGTTTCCGTATGTCCGCATTTCCGTTCCGCTACATTTTGAGTCTTGTCCTATTATTGTCCGCAAATCACGTTCCGTGGCTCCATTCAAGTCAATGGGTCCGCAAAAAAAACGGAACACATACGGAAAGGCATCCGTATGTCTTCCGTATCCATTCCATTTTTGCGGAACCATCTATTGAAAACTTTATGCCCAGTCCAATTTTTTCTATGTAATTACTGTATACTGTATATGCCATACGGGAAAACGGAATGGGAAAACGGAACAACGGATCCGTGAAAAACGGACCGCAAAACACTGAAATAGCCATACAGTCGTGTGAAAGAGGCCTTTAACAAAGACTTTTGTAGTCAGCTAAACAGAATTATTTTTGATATAAGGGTGAAATGGATTTTCCACTTGGCTTGTCTCTGGGCACAATGATATCAATTTTTGGACTATGACCTACAAAGCTGGAGATTCCATGCTCATCCTTTTGAAGCCATTAAGTAACATGCAAGTCAGCGTACCATTGTATTACCAAGACCAAGATAGCAATGTCTCAATTAAAGGGGTTATGCCATGATTAATGTAAAAAATTAAAATCAAACATCATATAGTGCAAGATGATACACTTCTAACAAAGCTAGAACCAGCCCTGTACCGCACATGGTTCCAGAGATCTCCACATCCACTGCTCCAAATGCTCTGCTAGATTATCTTCAGCCTGGCAGCCCAGAAAGTGTGTCCTTTCTGCTGCAGCTCTATCCCTATAACTGCCACAGCTTCTAACAGAACATATAGTTGGTGGAATTTGAAGATTTAAACTGAGCACGTTCGTCCAGCTCAGTGAAATGGACGAAAAATAAGGAAAAAAACAAACAGCAGGTGGCGCTATACACATACAGTGTCTTGAAATGGAATTTACACTCTGAACTTTTCAACTTTTTTCACGTTAAACGCACAAACTTAAATGTATTTTATCGATATTTTATGCAGTAGACCAACACAATATAGAAAGTATGTGTAAAGTGAAAAGAAAATGACACATGGTTTTAAACATTTTTATTAAATACAATTCTGGAATGTATGGCGTGTACACCTGTGTGTGATTTATTCTCAGTAAAACTGCAGCTGTTCTGTGAAGACCTTAGAAGTTTGTTAGTGAACAAACAACATCATGAAAATGAGAGAACACTCCAGACAGGTCAGAGATAAAGTTGTGGAGAAGGGTAAAGCAGGGTCAGGTTATAAAAAATATCCCAAGCTCAGAACATCTCATGGAGCACTGTTTAATCCATCATCCAAAAATAGAAGGAGTTTGGCACAACTGCAAACCTGCCTAGACATCTCCGTCCACCTAAACTGACAACCTAGGCAAGGAGAGCACTAATTAGAGAGGCAGCCAAGAGGCCAATGGTCACTCTGTAGGAGCTGTAGAATTTCACATTTTAGATGAGAGAATCTGAACACAGGACAACTATTAGTCTGAGTATTGCAGGGACAGGAAGCATGCAGCTGAAGTGAGGGGGAGTGTTAGGACTCGGTCTATTTGTTTTGTGGTTGACCTATAGTATAATGATTTTTTGTGGGTGCAATACACTAGCTTTGTTCCCATTTTTTGTGTGAGGTACACCTACATTGCATACGTGACAGGGAAATTAATATAGATAATCCGTCTGTTAGATTGGTGGGTAACATATTCCCATGGATGCAAATGACACCTTTGAAATTTAATAATGAAATCCTTAACCTCTAATAAATAATGACAAACGCTTTGTTGCGGAATAAAAATGTCCCCAATGCTTTATTAAGGGTAACCTTAAAATAGCAACATACTTTAATAAATTAAATAAATAATTAAAACCATTAATTTCATTAACTAAATAACCACTGGAAACTCTAATAATCACCGAAATCTATAGCTGAGTGACACTGAGTGACACAGCCCCAAAAGCCAAGCCTTAAAAAGGCGAGGCCCCCCACAAGCATTGCAGCCATTTCTTGACCATATTTAGCAAACCTATGTTGAATATATCAATACCTACCTCAGACAAATGAACATTATCGGCTCTATATAAACCCAACACATAACCCTCCAGGTCAACATGCCTGTAGCTAGCAGTGGGAGAAATTTTTCCATCACTCTGTTCACCCGCTTTCTAATTTTTTCAAAGAAGATACAATCAGCCTGCGCCCATCACAGCCTAGGAACTATCTCAGAAAAAACTAAATTTGTATTAGGCAACATACATTGTAACAATGAGAGGACTTTTTTCATCTCCCATAACAGATCACATGTCTTGACTTTGCCAATATCATTACCACCGACATGAATTATAATCAGATTAGGCAAAGGCCATTTAGAGATTAACCTTCTTATCTCCGCCATAAATTTTTTCCACACTAGTCCTCTAATACCCCACCAAAATAATTGCAAAGATAAACTGTCAAAAGAAAGGTTTGTCAAATAAGCTCTCTTCTCAGCTCGCTTCTGAGCCCAGTATGTAAAAGAATGGCCTAGAATCCAGACTATAATATGGTTGCCTGCAAAGAATAAACATAAATTAGCCTGATAACAATAAATCTGGTCTAACATAAAGTCTAACTCTATGTGAATCCCAACGCCCGATCCTGCGAATCACCGATTCATCAAGACCACACCTGGCTGCTTCAGTAGCAGCGCCAATCCTAAATGAATGAGATGAAATTTTGAAAGAACTAAGCCCCCAAATCTTCAAACATTTCTTTAAAATTGACCCAAACTGGAATATAGTCAGAGGTGAACAGTCTATGTAATAAAAAAGGACCAGATGGACAAACTGCTACCCATGACTTTGCAATAGCCACTGGGCAAAGAACTGAACCAAGCCATTGATTCAACTTAATTAACCTACCTCTTCCAAATTGATCTGTTTTAGAGTATATCAAAAATATTTCTACTGATATCTCCTTCACCGACACATCCGAGTAAGCTAACCCGGAACAAACAGACTTGCTGGCAGCTACTAACGCCCCAATCCTTAATGCAGCAAAAAAATAAATAAAAAAGCCGTTCTAAATAATAAAACCTGAAAACTGTCAAAACAAACATCTGGTAAGACATTAAATAAATCCTGAATAGAAATCGGTCTTCTAATATCAACATTAGAAAACTGTTTCTTATATCCTTTCAACATTTGCTTAATCTTAAAGCAAGAAGAAAGGGGCTGCTCGCCATATAATTTTTGAAAAAAGGAGACTCCTGCAAAAGTCTTAGAGACCGCAGAAAAAGACAATTGCTTGTCACACAAACTTGCAACAAATAATAAACCTTTTCAAGGGACATTAATATTATCTTCAACACATTTGAATAACAACCAATCACGCCATGCAGCTGCGTAAGCCGCCCATGTGCTAGGGGCTAATGACCGTACAATATTGCCTGAAAATAATCCCAAATAAGGTCCCATAGGTGACGAGGGCATGGAATCCCTTTCTGATTTGCCTCTGGAGCGAGTTCCCGAAACCTTGTAAACTGCAATCGAGACAAAGAATCGACTAAGCTATTTGATGACCCCTCAACATATTTAGCTTTAATCCAAATATTACACCTCAGGCAAAACAGAACTAAATACCTTAATAGCTTGACCACTAACTCGGATTTAGACGATAATCCATTAATAGCAAAAAGTACTCCCTTGTAATCCGTGTGAAACAAAATCCTCTTATTCTTAAATCCTGAACCGCAGATAACAACAGCAACAATAACTGGAAACAACTGTAAAAACACAATATTCTTAGTTACACCACAACTGACCCATGCATCTGGCCATTTTTCAGCGGACCAATTACTGTTCCAAAAAACACCGTATCCACAACTCCCGGCAGCATCAGTAAACAAGCCCAGCGCATCAGAATCTATAAAATCATCCTGCCAATAACTAGATCCATTGAAGTTCTGTAAAATTTCAAACCAAATAGAGAGATCATCTTTCAAGCATTTATTAAGGCGAATATGAGAGCTAGGAGATTTCAGACCTCTGGTGGAAAAATTAAGACGCTTTGAGAAGACTCTACTAGGGATGAGCGAACTCGAACTGTATAGTTCGGGTTCGTACCGAATTTTGGGGTGTCCGTGACACGGACCCGAACCCGGACATTTTCGTAAAAGTCCGGGTTCGGGTTCGGTGTTCGTCGCTTTCTTCGCGCTTTTGTGACGCTTTCTTGGCGCTTTTTGAAAGGCTGCAAAGCAGCCAATCAACAAGCGTCATACTACTTGCCCCAAGAGGCCATCACAGCCATGCCTACTATTGGCATGGCTGTGATTGGCCAGAGCACCATGTGACCCAGCCTCTATTTAAGCTGGAGTCACATAGCGCCGCCCGTCACTCTGCTCTGATTAGCGTAGGGAGAGGTTGCGGCTGCGACAGTAGGGCGAGATTAGGCAGATTAACTCCTCCAAAGGACTTGATTAACTGATCGATCTGCAGCTGTGGATCATTGAGCTGCTGATCCTCAATTGCTCACTGTTTTTAGGCTGCACAGACCGTTTGTCAGTCTCATTTTTCTGGGGTGATCGGCGGCCATTTTGTGTCTTGTGGTGCGCCAGCACAAGCTGCGACCAAGTGCATTTAACCCTCAATGGTGTGGTTGTTTTTTGGCTAAAGCCTACATCAGGGTGAAGCTGTCACACCAAGTGCATTTAACCAGCAATAGTCTGTTCATTTTTTGGCCATATACAAAATCAGGGGCAAGCTGCGCCTGTCACCAAGTGCATTTAACCCTCAATGGTGTGGTTGTTTTTTGGCTAAAGCCTACATCAGGGTGAAGCTGTCACACCAAGTGCATTTAACCAGCAATAGTCTGTTCATTTTTTGGCCATATACAAAATCAGGGGCAAGCTGCGCCTGTCACCAAGTGCATTTAACCCTCAATGGTGTGGTTGTTTTTTGGCTAAAGCCTACATCAGGGTGAAGCTGTCACACCAAGTGCATTTAACCAGCAATAGTCTGTTCATTTTTTGGCCATATACAAAATCAGGGGCAAGCTGCGCCTGTCACCAAGTGCATTTAACCCTCAATGGTGTGGTTGTTTTTTGGCTAAAGCCTACATCAGGGTGAAGCTGTCACACCAAGTGCATTTAACCAGCAATAGTCTGTTCATTTTTTGGCCATATCCCAGTCTAATTCTGTCACTAAATCCATACCGGTCACCCAGCGCCTAAATACTAGGCCTCAAATTTATATCCAGCTAAATCTGTCCCTAGTGCTGTAGCTGGGCGAGTTATTTAGTGTCCGTTCAAGCACATTTCTTGTTCTGGGTTGAAATACAATTCTCAATTTAGCAATTTCATAATTTAGTGGTTCCTGCTATATCAGAGCTCTTTGAAATCTATCCCAAAAAGGGTATATAATATTGAAGGTGCACATAGGGTCATTCAGAGTAACTTCACACACACCCGCTACTGTGTATTTCCAAGTCTAATTCTGTCACTAAATCCATACCGGTGACCCAGCGCCTAAATACTAGGCCTCAAATTTAATTCCCTCTAAATCTCTCGTTACCCACCGCTGTACTGTTGTTGCTGGGCAAGATATTTAGTGTCCGTCAAAGCACATTTTTTGTTCTGGGTTGAAGTACAATTCCCAATTTAGCAATTTCATAATTTAGTGGTTTCTGCTATATCAGAGCTATTTGAAATCTATCCCAAAAAGGGTATATAATATTGAAGGTGCACATAGGGTCATTCAGAATAACTTCACACACACCCGCTACTGTGTATTTCCAAGTCTAATTCTGTCACTAAACCCATACCTGTCACCCAGCGCCTAAATACTAGGCCTCAAATTTAAATCCCTCTAAATCTCTCGTTACCGTTGTCCTGTTGTAGCTGGGAAAGTTATTTAGTGCCCGTCAAAGCACATTTTTTGTTCTGGGTTGAAGTACAATTCCCAATTTAGCAATTTCATAATTTAGTGGTTCCTGCTATATCAGAGCTATTTGAAATCTATCCCAAAAAGGGTATATAATATTGAAGGTGCACATAGGGTCATTCAGAATAACTTCACACACACCCGCTACTGTGTATTTCCAAGTCTAATTCTGTCACTAAACCCATACCTGTCACCCAGCGCCTAAATACTAGGCCTCAAATTTAAATCCCTCTAAATCTCTCGTTACTGTTGTCCTGTTGTAGCTGGGAAAGTTATTTAGTGCCCGTCAAAGCACATTTTTTGTTCTGGGTTGAAGTACAATTCCCAATTTAGCAATTTCATAATTTAGTGGTTCCTGCTATATCAGAGCTATTTGAAATCTATCCCAAAAAGGGTATATAATATTGAAGGTGCACATAGGGTCATTCAGAATAACTTCACACCCACCCGCTACTGTGTATTTCCAAGTCTAATTCTGTCACTAAATCCATACCGGTGACCCAGCGCCTAAATACTAGGCCTCAAATTTAATTCCCTCTAAATCTCTCGTTACCCACCGGTGTACTGTTGTTGCTGGGCAAGATATTTAGTGTCCGTCAAAGCACATTTTTTGTTCTGGGTTGAAGTACAATTCCCAATTTAGCAATTTCATAATTTAGTGGTTTCTGCTATATCAGAGCTATTTGAAATCTATCCCTAAAAGGGTATATAATATTGAAGGTGCACATAGGGTCATTCAGAATAACTTCACACACACCCGCTACTGTGTATTTCCAAGTCTAATTCTGTCACTAAACCCATACCTGTCACCCAGCGCCTAAATACTAGGCCTCAAATTTAAATCCCTCTAAATCTCTCGTTACCGTTGTCCTGTTGTAGCTGGGAAAGTTATTTAGTGCCCGTCAAAGCACATTTTTTGTTCTGGGTTGAAGTACAATTCCCAATTTAGCAATTTCATAATTTAGTGGTTCCTGCTATATCAGAGCTATTTGAAATCTATCCCAAAAAGGGTATATAATATTGAAGGTGCACATAGGGTCATTCAGAATAACTTCACACACACCCGCTACTGTGTATTTCCAAGTCTAATTCTGTCACTAAATCCATACCGGTGACCCAGCGCCTAAATACTAGGCCTCAAATTTAATTCCCTCTAAATCTCTCGTTACCCACCGCTGTACTGTTGTTGCTGGGCAAGATATTTAGTGTCCGTCAAAGCACATTTTTTGTTCTGGGTTGAAGTACAATTCCCAATTTAGCAATTTCATAATTTAGTGGTTTCTGCTATATCAGAGCTATTTGAAATCTATCCCTAAAAGGGTATATAATATTGAAGGTGCACATAGGGTCATTCAGAATAACTTCACACACACCCGCTACTGTGTATTTCCAAGTCTAATTCTGTCACTAAACCCATACCTGTCACCCAGCGCCTAAATACTAGGCCTCAAATTTAAATCCCTCTAAATCTCTCGTTACCGTTGTCCTGTTGTAGCTGGGAAAGTTATTTAGTGCCCGTCAAAGCACATTTTTTGTTCTGGGTTGAAGTACAATTCCCAATTTAGCAATTTCATAATTTAGTGGTTCCTGCTATATCAGAGCTATTTGAAATCTATCCCAAAAAGGGTATATAATATTGAAGGTGCACATAGGGTCATTCAGAATAACTTCACACACACGCTTCTGTGCATTTCCAAGTCTAATTCTGTCACTAAATCCATACCGGTGACCCAGCGCCTAAATACTAGGCCTCAAATTTAATTCCCTCTAAATCTCTCGTTACCCACCGCTGTACTGTTGTTGCTGGGCAAGATATTTAGTGTCCGTCAAAGCACATTTTTTGTTCTGGGTTGAAGTACAATTCCCAATTTAGCAATTTCATAATTTAGTGGTTTCTGCTATATCAGAGCTATTTGAAATCTATCCCTAAAAGGGTATATAATATTGAAGGTGCACATAGGGTCATTCAGAATAACTTCACACACACCCGCTACTGTGTATTTCCAAGTCTAATTCTGTCACTAAATCCATACCGGTGACCCAGCGCCTAAATACTAGGCCTCAAATTTAATTCCCTCTAAATCTCTCGTTACCCACCGGTGTACTGTTGTTGCTGGGCAAGATATTTAGTGTCCGTCAAAGCACATTTTTTGTTCTGGGTTGAAGTACAATTCCCAATTTAGCAATTTCATAATTTAGTGGTTTCTGCTATATCAGAGCTATTTGAAATCTATCCCTAAAAGGGTATATAATATTGAAGGTGCACATAGGGTCATTCAGAATAACTTCACACACACGCTTCTGTGCATTTCCAAGTCTAATTCTGTCACTAAATCCATACCGGTGACCCAGCGCCTAAATACTAGGCCTCAAATTTAAATCCCTCTAAATCTCTCGTTACCCACCGCTGTACTGTTGTTGCTGGGCAAGATATTTAGTGTCCGTCAAAGCACATTTTTTGTTCTGGGTTGAAGTACAATTCCCAATTTAGCAATTTCATAATTTAGTGGTTCCTGCTATATCAGAGCTATTTGAAATCTATCCCAAAAAGGGTATATAATATTGAAGGTGCACATTGGGTCATTCAGAATAACTTCACACACACCCGCTACTGTGTATTTTCAAGTCTAATTCTGTCACTAAACCCATACCTGTCACCCAGCGCCTAAATACTAGGCCTCAAATTTAAATCCCTCTAAATCTCTCGTTACCCACCGCTGTACTGTTGTTGCTGGGCAAGATATTTAGTGTCCGTCAAAGCACATTTTTTGTTCTGGGTTGAAGTACAATTCCCAATTTAGCAATTTCATAATTTAGTGGTTTCTGCTATATCAGAGCTATTTGAAATCTATCCCTAAAAGGGTATATAATATTGAAGGTGCACATAGGGTCATTCAGAATAACTTCACACACACGCTTCTGTGCATTTCCAAGTCTAATTCTGTCACTAAATCCATACCGGTCACCCAGCGCCTAAATACTAGGCCTCAAATTTATATCCCGCTGAATTTGAATACAATACATTGGGCCAAATAATATATTTGTTGTTGTGGTGAACCATAACAATGAGAAAAACATCTAGTAAGGGACGCGGACGTGGACATGGTCGTGGTGGTGTTAGTGGACCCTCTGGTGCTGGGAGAGGACGTGGCCGTTCTGCCACATCCACACGTCCTAGTGTACCAACTACCTCAGGTCCCAGTAGCCGCCAGAATTTACAGCGATATATGGTGGGGCCCAATGCCGTTCTAAGGATGGTAAGGCCTGAGCAGGTACAGGCATTAGTCAATTGGGTGGCCGACAGTGGATCCAGCACGTTCACATTATCTCCCACCCAGTCTTCTGCAGAAAGCGCACAGATGGCGCCTGAAAACCAACCCCATCAGTCTGTCACATCACCCCCATGCATACCAGGGAAACTGTCTCAGCCTCAAGTTATGCAGCAGTCTCTTATGCTGTTTGAAGACTCCGCTGGCAGGGTTTCCCAAGGGCATCCACCTAGCCCTTCCCCAGCGGTGAAAGACATAGAATGCACTGACGCACAACCACTTATGTTTCCTGATGATGAGGACATGGGAATACCACCTCAGCATGTCTCTGATGATGACGAAACACAGGTGCCAACTGCTGCGTCTTTCTGCAGTGTGCAGACTGAACAGGAGGTCAGGGATCAAGACTGGGTGGAAGACGATGCAGGGGACGATGAGGTCCTAGACCCCACATGGAATGAAGGTCGTGCCACTGACTTTCACAGTTCGGAGGAAGAGGCAGTGGTGAGACCGAGCCAACAGCGTAGCAAAAGAGGGAGCAGTGGGCAAAAGCAGAACACCCGCCGCCAAGAGACTCCGCCTGCTACTGACCGCCGCCATCTGGGACCGAGCACCCCAAAGGCAGCTTCAAGGAGTTCCCTGGCATGGCACTTCTTCAAACAATGTGCTGACGACAAGACCCGAGTGGTTTGCACGCTGTGCCATCAGAGCCTGAAGCGAGGCATTAACGTTCTGAACCTGAGCACAACCTGCATGACCAGGCACCTGCATGCAAAGCATGAACTGCAGTGGAGTAAACACCTTAAAACCAAGGAAGTCACTCAGGCTCCCCCTGCTACCTCTTCTGCTGCTGCCGCCTCGGCCTATTCTGCTGCTGCCGCCTCGGCCTCTTCCTCCGCCTCTGGAGGAACGTTGGCACCTGCCGCCCAGCAAACAGGGGATGTACCACCAACACCACCACCACCACCTCCGTCACCAAGCGTCTCAACCATGTCACACGCCAGCGTTCAGCTCTCCATCTCACAAACATTTGATAGAAAGCGTAAATTCCCACCTAGCCACCCTCGATCCCTGGCCCTGAATGCCAGCATTTCTAAACTACTGGCCTATGAAATGCTGTCATTTAGGCTGGTGGACACAGACAGCTTCAAACAGCTCATGTCGCTTGCTGTCCCACAGTATGTTGTTCCCAGCCGGCACTACTTCTCCAAGAGAGCCGTGCCTTCCCTGCACAACCAAGTATCCCATAAAATCAAGTGTGCACTGCGCAACGCCATCTGTAGCAAGGTCCACCTAACCACAGATACGTGGACCAGTAAGCACGGCCAGGGACGCTATATCTCCCTAACTGCACACTGGGTAAATGTAGTGGCAGCTGGGCCCCAGGCGGAGAGCTGTTTGGCGCACGTCCTGCCGCCGCCAAGGATCGCAGGGCAACATTCTTTGCCTCCTGTTGCCACCTCCTCCTTCTCGGCTTCCTCCTCCTCTTCTTCCACCTGCTCATCCAGTCAGCCACACACCTTCACCACCAACTTCAGCACAGCCCGGGGTAAACGTCAGCAGGCCATTCTGAAACTCATATGTTTGGGGGACAGGCCCCACACCGCACAGGAGTTGTGGCGGGGTATTGAACAACAGACCGACGAGTGGTTGCTGCCGGTGAGCCTCAAGCCCGGCCTGGTGGTGTGTGATAATGGGCGAAATCTCGTTGCAGCTCTGGGACTAGCCAATTTGACGCACATCCCTTGCTTGGCGCATGTGCTGAATTTGGTGGTGCAGAAGTTCATTCACAACTACCCCGACATGTCAGAGCTGCTGCATAAAGTGCGGGCCGTCTGTTCGCGCTTCCGGCGTTCACATCCTGCCGCTGCTCGCCTGTCTGCGCTACAGCGTAACTTCGGCCTTCCCGCTCACCGCCTCATATGCGACGTGCCCACCAGGTGGAACTCCACCTTGCACATGCTGGACAGACTGTGCGAGCAGCAGCAGGCCATAGTGGAGTTTCAGCTGCAGCACGCACGGGTCAGTCGCACTACAGAACAGCACCACTTCACCACCAATGACTGGGCCTCCATGCGAGACCTGTGTGCCCTGTTGCGCTGTTTCGAGTACTCCACCAACATGGCCAGTGGCGATGACACCGTTATCAGCGTTACAATACCACTTCTATGTCTCCTTGAGAAAACACTTAGGGCGATGATGGAACAGGAGGTGGCCCAGGAGGAGGAGGAGGAGGATGAGGAAGAGGGGTCATTTTTAGCACTTTCAGGCCAGTCTCTTCGAAGTGACTCAGAGGGAGGTTTTTTGCAACAGCAGAGGCCAGGTACAAATGTGGCCAGCCAGGGCCCACTACTGGAGGACGAGGAGGACGAGGATGAGGAGGAGGTGGAGGAGGATGAGGATGAAGCATGGTCACAGCGGGGTGGCACCCAACGCAGCTCGGGTCCATCACTGGTGCGTGGCTGGGGGGAAAGGCAGGACGATGACGATACGCCTCCCACAGAGGACAGCTTGTCCTTACCCCTGGGCAGCCTGGCACACATGAGCGACTACATGCTGCAGTGCCTGCGCAACGACAGCAGAGTTGCCCACATTTTAACCTGTGCGGACTACTGGGTTGCCACCCTGCTGGATCCACGCTACAAAGACAATGTGCCCACCTTACTTCCTGCACTGGAGCGTGATAGGAAGATGCGCGAGTACAAGCGCACGTTGGTAGACGCGCTACTGAGAGCATTCCCAAATGTCACAGGGGAACAAGTGGAAGCCCAAGGCCAAGGCAGAGGAGGAGCAAGAGGTCGCCAAGGCAGCTGTGTCACGGCCAGCTCCTCTGAGGGCAGGGTTAGCATGGCAGAGATGTGGAAAACTTTTGTCAACACGCCACAGCTAACTGCACCACCACCTGATACGCAACGTGTTAGCAGGAGGCAACATTTCACTAACATGGTGGAACAGTACGTGTGCACACCCCTCCACGTACTGACTGATGGTTCGGCCCCATTCAACTTCTGGGTCTCTAAATTGTCCACGTGGCCAGAGCTAGCCTTTTATGCCTTGGAGGTGCTGGCCTGCCCGGCAGCCAGCGTTTTGTCTGAACGTGTATTCAGCACGGCAGGGGGCGTCATTACAGACAAACGCAGCCGCCTGTCTACAGCCAATGTTGACAAGCTGACGTTCATAAAAATGAACCAGGCATGGATCCCACAGGACCTGTCCGTCCCTTGTCCAGATTAGACATTAACTACCTCCCCATAACCATATATTATTGGACTCCAGGGCACTTCCTCATTCAATCCTATTTTTATTTTCATTTTACCATTATATTGCGATGCTACCCAAAGTTGAATGAACCTCTCCTCTGCCTGTGTGCTAGGCCTAAATATATGCCAATGGACTGTTGCAGTGGTGGCTGACATGAAGCCTGATTCTCTGCTATGACATGCAGACTAATTCTCTGCTGACATGAAGCCAGATTGTCTGTTACGGGACCTCTCTCCTCTGCCTGGGTGCTGGGCCTAAATTTATGACCATGGACTGTTGCAGTGGTGGCTGACGTGAAGCCTGATTCTCTGCTATGACATGCAGACTGATTCTCTGCTGACATGAAGCCAGATCGTCTGTTACGGGACCTCTCTGCTCTGCCTGTGTGCTAGGCCTAAATATATGCCAATGGACTGTTGCAGTGGTGGCTGACATGAAGCCTGATTCTCTGCTATGACATGCAGACTAATTCTCTGCTGACATGAAGCCAGATTGTCTGTTACGGGACCTCTCTCCTCTGCCTGGGTGCTGGGCCTAAATTTATGACCATGGACTGTTGCAGTGGTGGCTGACGTGAAGCCTGATTCTCTGCTATGACATGCAGACTGATTCTCTGCTGACATGAAGCCAGATCGTCTGTTACGGGACCTCTCTGCTCTGCCTGTGTGCTAGGCCTAAATATATGCCAATGGACTGTTGCAGTGGTGGGTGACGTGAAGCCTCATTCTCTGCTATGACATGCAGACTGATTCTCTGCTGACATGAAGCCAGATTGTCTGTTACGGGACCTCTCTGCTCTGCCTGTGTGCTAGGCCTAAATATATGCCAATGGACTGTTGCAGTGGTGGGTGACGTGAAGCCTCATTCTCTGCTATGACATGCAGACTGATTCTCTGCTGACATGAAGCCAGATCCTCTGTTACGGGAGCTCTCTCCTCTGCCTGGGTGCTGGGCCTAAATTTATGACAATTGACTGTTGCAGTGGTGGGTGACGTGAAGCCTGATTCTCTGCTATGATATGAAGACTGATTCTCTGCTGACATGAAGCCAGATTGTCTGTTACGGGACCTTTCTCCTCTGCCTGGGTTCTGGGCCTAAATTTATGAAAATTGACTCTTACAGTGGTGGGTGACGTGAAGCCTGATTCTAGGCTATGATATGAAGACTGATTCTCTGCTGACATGAAGCCAGATTGTCTGTTACGGGACCTTTCTCCTCTGCCTGGGTTCTGGGCCTAAATTTATGAAAATTGACTCTTACAGTGGTGGGTGACGTGAAGCCTGATTCTCTGCTATGATATGAAGACTGATTCTCTGCTGACATGAAGCCAGATTCTCTGTTACGGGACCTCTCTCCTCTGCCTGGGTGCTGGGCCTAAATTTATGACAATGGACTGTTGCAGTGGTGGCTGACGTGAAGCCTGATTCTCTGCTATGACATGCAGACTGATTCTCTGCTGTCATGAAGCCAGATTGTCTGTTACGGGACCTCTCTGCTCTGCCTGTGTGCTAGGCCTAAATATATGCCAATGGACTGTTGCAGTGGTGGCTGACGTGAAGCCTCATTCTCTGCTATGACATGCAGACTAATTCTCTGCTGACATGAAGCCAGATTGTCTGTTACGGGACCTCTCTCCTCTGCCTGGGTGCTGGGCCTAAATTTATGACAATGGACTGTTGCAGTGGTGGCTGACGTGAAGCCTGATTCTCTGCTATGACATGCAGACTAATTCTCTGCTGACATGAAGACAGATTCTCTGTTACGGGACCTCCCTCCTCTGCCTGGGTGCTGGGCCTAAATATATGCCAATGGACTGTTGCAGTGGTGGCTGACGTGAAGCCTCATTCTCTGCTATGACATGCAGACTGATTCTCTGCTGACATGAAGCCAGATTCTCTGTTACGGGACCTCTCTCCTCTGCCTGTGTGTGTGCTGGGCCTAAATATATGCCAATGGACTGTTGCAGTGGTGGCTGACGTGAAGCCTCATTCTCTGCTATGACATGCAGACTGATTCTCTGCTGACATGAAGCCAGATTCTCTGTTACGGGACCTCTCTCCTCTGCCTGTGTGTGTGCTGGGCCTAAATATATGCCAATGGACTGTTGCAGTGGTGGCTGACGTGAAGCCTCATTCTCTGCTATGACATGCAGACTAATTCTCTGCTGACATGAAGACAGATTCTCTGTTACGGGACCTCCCTCCTCTGCCTGGGTGCTGGGCCTAAATATATGCCAATGGACTGTTGCAGTGGTGGCTGACGTGAAGCCTCATTCTCTGCTATGACATGCAGACTAATTCTCTGCTGACATGAAGACAGATTCTCTGTTACGGGACCTCTCTCCTCTGCCTGGGTGCCGGGGCCTAAATATCTGAGAATGGACTGTTCCAGTGGTGGGTGACGGGAAGCCAGATTCTCTGCTATGGAACCTCTCTCCAATTGATTTTGGTTAATTTTTATTTATTTAATTTTTATTTTAATTCATTTCCCTATCCACATTTGTTTGCAGGGGATTTACCTACATGTTGCTGCCTTTTGCAGCCCTCTAGCTCTTTCCTGGGCTGTTTTACAGCCTTTTTAGTGCCGAAAAGTTCGGGTCCCCATTGACTTCAATGGGGTTCGGGTTCGGGACGAAGTTCGGATCGGGTTCGGATCCCGAACCCGAACATTTCCGGGATGTTCGGCCGAACTTCTCGAACCCGAACATCCAGGTGTTCGCTCAACTCTAGACTCTACCTATCGGGATAACTCTACTAGCAAAAGTAAGCGAACCCAGAATCGATTGCATCTCTCTCAGAGTACATTTCTTCTTCCTCAACAATGAGACTAATAAATACCTCAATTTATCTAATTTAGTTTCTGGTAACCGAAATTCCATCCTAGCTGAATCGATAGTGATTCCTAAAAATTCAAGGCAATGACATTTTTTTCATCAGCAACTGGAATACCAAACAAACTGCAAACACCCACAATTTTTAACAATAATTCAGAACAAATACTTGAACTAGGGGGACCTACAAACAAAAAATCATCTAGATAATGTAAAATACTACCCACACAGCTCTGAGAGTGCAAAACCCAGTGAATAAAGCAAGAAATACCGGATTATTATATTCCTCTTCCTTGCATAGTATAAATGGCTGACCATATCAAAGTTGTTTCGTGGAATGTTAAGGGCCTCAGATCTCCGTGCAAAAGAATGATGATTTTGAAGCATTTGAAACGCCTCCATACAGATATCGCCTTACTGCAGGAGACGCATCTGACTCTCTCTGATTTTCCACGAATGAAACGCTTGTGGGTGGGAGAACTCCTAGGTTCCCCTGCAGAAGGTAAGAAGGCAGGGGTGCTTGTTTTACTGAAAAAGGGTCTCCCATACAGAGTGGTGAGTCATGATAGTGATGAGAAAGGACGAGTATTGCATATTCATCTCCGGCAGGCGATTTGAGCTTATATAATATATATGGTCCTAATACTATTGACGCTAGATTTTTTAGAGCTCTAACACATCAAATATTACAGGATCCGATTAGTGTTAAGATCATTGGTGGCGATATGAATACGGTCCTCAATCACCTGGAGGATAGACAGCGTGGGACTGCGTCATGCGGAGGAGCGCCTCAAGGAGATGACAGATTAGCTGCCTT
This sequence comes from Bufo gargarizans, assembly GCF_014858855.1. Taxonomy (NCBI): domain Eukaryota; kingdom Metazoa; phylum Chordata; class Amphibia; order Anura; family Bufonidae; genus Bufo; species Bufo gargarizans. Next base: position 175,035,621 of record NC_058087.1, on the reverse strand, counting down.
ATTAAGGGATGCTGGACTAAGGGACTTGTGGAGGTCTTTTAATCCTGAAGGTAGGGATTATACCCACTATTCTCATGCACATGGGTCCTGGTCGCGTATCGACTATATTTTAACTAATAGGGACAACATAGGCCTTTGCTCCAGACCCACCATAGAGGAGATGGTGATTTCCGATCAAGCACGAGTCTCACTTTTATTACACCGGAAATCTCCGAAGGGTACCGATTTTTTGTGAAGGTTCCCCTCTGCCTTAACCAAGGATGAGAATTTTAGGAATCTACTCAGGGGTTGGTGGCTTGAGTATAAGTCTGATAATGAGTCCTCTACTAGTCATCAGCTATTATGGGAGGCGGGAAAGGCAGTGGTTAGGGGCCGCATTATGGCATATGTGTTCAGTAAGAAAGCTGCCCTAAAAAAACAGATTAGCCAACTAAGTGACAATCTAAGCACCACCTATACACTTTTAAAAAATACTCCCTCTCAGTCCTTAATGTATAAATGGCAAGCAGCCAAACGGGAATATGAAAACGCTCTTAGAAGTTGGGAACACATGGCTCAGTCTAAATGGGAGGCACATCTCTTTAGGCATGGCAACAAGGCTGGCAAATTGTTGGCGGCCTTGGCGAAAGGCCATAGATCAGTGACTAATATCACCACCCTTAGAGATGATTCAGGGACCCTTTGTTCCGACCCCAAGGGAGTAGATAACATATTAAAAGACTTTTATGCAACACTATATAAGAGCCCAGAGCAACAAAACTGTAAAGTAGGAGACTGGTTAGATGGGACTCAACTCCCCACACTTTCAGATCTAGACAGAGAAGCACTTAATGCGCCAGTATCAGTGGAGGAAAACACATATACTATTAAGAATTTGGCATTAGGAAAAGCCCCAGGACCTGATGGGTACACGGGGGAATTCTTCCGTGCTCTAGCACAAGATATTGCCCCAACTTTGTCACAGGTTTACATGGGATACATGCAAGGGTCGGATATCCCTCTACAGACTAATACCGCCCACATAAAGGTCCTCCCGAAACCAGGAAAGGATCCCCTGTTGGCGACTTCATACCGACCGATATCGTTAATTAATGTGGACTTAAAAATAATCTCAAAGATTTTAGCTGATAGATTGGCATGTATATTGCCTTCTTTAATTTCACCGTCCCAAGTGGGCTTCGTACAAGGGAGAGCGGCAGTAACTAACTTCCGAAAAGTTTTAACAGTACTAGATGAGGTGAAAATGCACCCCCTGGCGCACCCTTCTGCGGCCATAGTCTCAATAGATGCTGAAAAAGCATTTGATAATGTCAATTGGAGGTGGCTAGGGGCAGTGCTAGATCATATGGGCTTCAAAGGACCTTTCCATAGGTACATAACGGCTTTATATACTGACCCACAAGCCAGGATATACAGGCCAGGTTTCCTTTCACCCTCTTTTAGGCTATATAAAGGGACTAGACAAGGCTGTCCGCTCTCTCCCCTGTTGTTCAATCTTGCAATAGAACCGCTGTCGCGTAAGCTCATCGCTAGCCAAGACATAGAGGGTATTAAAATAGGCAAAATCTCCATTAAACATGCGCTTTTTGCTGACGATCAGTGGCGTACATACCAGGGTCGCAGGGGTCGCAGTTGCGACCGGGCCCGGCACTCCAGGGGGCCCGGCCGCCTGTGGACCCCCCCAGGCCGCTGGCAGGGCTCCCGCTGTACTCAGATGTAATGGAGCGCTCTGGTGGGGCCCGGCATGAAGTACAGTGGCAATTTCGGGCCCCATCAGAGCGCTCCATGCCACCATTACATGTATAATATGGGGGGTGGGGGGGCCGGAGGGTCAAGTAAGGGGGGGGGGCACGCACTCACACACACAGGGCCGGCAGTTCCGTTTCTATAGTGAAGTGAAGCAGGGAAACCTCTCTGCTCCCTGCTTCACTGATCTTCAGAGCTCAGGAGCTCCCGCTGCTGGCCCCAGATCGCGCTGCTGCCTGTCACTGTGGGAGGAGACCTAAAAACCCGGCAAGCTGGCTACTCTCCTCAGGGAAGAAGGTAAGTATGTAAGATTTTTTTTTTCTAATGCTGCAGACTGGGGGCAGGGGGGCAAAGGGGCAGAGAGGCAGAGGGGCAGGGGGCAGAGGGGCAGGGGGCAGAGGGGCAGAGGGGGGGGGGGATTGATGGGAACAACTAGAGTGAGGGGGCACAAAAGTTGGCATCTCTACTGAGGGGGGCCATAACTAATTTGAGGGGGCACCTAATGTGGCATAAATACTGTGAGGGGGCACATATAAAGGCATAACTATGAGGGGGCACATATGAAGGCATAACTACTGTGACGGGGCATGTAAGGCTACTTTCACACTAGCGTTCGATCGGATCCGTTCTGAACGGATCCGATCATATTAATGCAGACGGAGGCTCCGTTCAGTACGGATCCGTCTGCATTAATAACTTAGAAAAAATTCTAAGTGTGAAAGCAGCCTGAGCGGATCCGTTCAGACTTTCAATGTAAAGTCAATGGAGGACGGATCCGCTTGAAGATTGAGCCATATGGGCTCATCTTCAAGCGGATCCGTTCCCATTGACTTACATTGTAAGTCTGAACGGATCCGCTCGCCCCCGCACGGCCAGGCGGACAGCTGAACGCTGCAAGCAGCGTTCAGCTGTCCGCCTGTCCGTGCGGAGGCGAGCGGAGCGGAGGCTGAACGCCGCCAGACTGATGCAGTCTGAGCGGATCCGCTCCATTCAGACTGCATCAGGGCTGGACGGAAGCGTTCGGGTCCGCTCGTGAGCTCCTTCAAACGGAGCTCACGAGCGGACCGACGAACGCTAGTGTGAAAGGAGCCTAATCTGGCATAACCAATGTGAGGGGCACATATGTGAGCATATCTAATGTGAGGGGCACATAATCTGGCATAACCACTCTGAGGGGACACATATCTGGGCAAATTTACTTTGAGGGGGCACATAACCGGGCATAAATACTGTGAGGGGCACATAATCTGGCATTACTACTGTAAGGGGCATATAATCTGGTGTTACTAGGTGAGGGGCACATAGTCTGGCATTAATACTGTGAGGGGGCACATAATCTGGCATTACTACTGTAAGGGGACACATATTTTGCATAACTACTATGAGGGGGCACATATCTGGGCATAATTACTGTGACGGGAACAAAGGTGGGCATAACTACTGTGAGGGGCCACAAGGTGGGCATTAGTACCGTGTGGTTGCACTTAGGGGAAATGTCCTAGATTACCCTGCTACACATTGGCATGGCTCAGTCTTACAGGCCAGCTGGTGATTTCACAGGGGCAGTCACCATCCCATCCTTATGTGATTATTCTTTTTTTCTCACCACAGGGACCTTGTTCTGGATCCAGCGGACATCACGCCGACGCCAGCGACACCCTGGATGAGGTAGGACCAGATTTTATTAGGACTAGGTGAGTGTAGCCATGCATTGGGCTTAGGGCTCTTTAACACAAGCGGATCCCGTGCGAGGAATCCGCTGCGTAAATGAGAGCCAAGCCCCGTTCCGGACAGCAGAGACAGGGAGCAGTAACATGATTGATAACGCTCCGTGCCTCTCTGTGATCTCTTTACTACAAAATCACAGAGACATAAAGTTGTCACCGTGATTTTGTAGTAAAAAGATCACAGTCAATCATGTCACTGCTCCGTGTCTCTGCTGTCTAGAATGGGGCTTGGCACTCAGTCACGCCGCGGATTAGCCGCACGGAAAGAGCCCTTAGTAAAAAAAATCTGCCGGTTCTTTGAAAATTTTTTTGCACTGTGGCCCATAACACTATAGTTACACCACTGGTAGGGGAGGTAGTGGGGGGGGGGGGCTAGGAGGCAGGTTGGGGGGGGGGGGCGACGGGGAGGGGGCCCCATAGATCAGTTTCGCACCGGGGCCCCATGGATTGTGTGTACGCCACTGCTGACGATCTACTAGTCTTTCTAGAAAACACCGAGAGAGATCTAACCAAAGTATTTAAACTATTGGAGGACTTTGGGACAGTATCCGGATATAAAGTCAACGTCACTAAATCTGAAATCCTGAGGAACAACCCTCGCAGAAAAAATCTCCATAACCTTAGTGTCCCTGTTCAGATAGCCCCAATATCCATCAAATACTTGGGAATTCATATTGGCAAGCAACCAGGGTCGCTTTATTGCTTGAACTATCCACCACTTTTTAAGAAAATTCTCTCGGATATGGAGAGATGGATGAACCTCCCCCTTTCCCTGGGAGGCAGATGCCAACTTCTGAAAATGATCGCCATCCCAAAACTCCTCTACCCCATGCAGACAATACCACTTCTCCTCAAGCACTCTGACATCAAGATGCTGGAAAGAGCTTTTAGTACATTCCTATGGGCAGGAAAAAGACCTAGAGTGGCGCTGTCAAAATTACAGCTGCCCAAAATGAAGGGGGGTATGGCGTTCCCTAGTCTAAGACTGTACAATCTGGCGAGTCTCATGAGACACTGTATTGATTGGATCTTTAATACCAATTTTTATACCAATGGGTCGTTGGAATCCCAGCTTGTACATCCTTGGAGCCTAAAGGCCCTATTACACACCAAACACTCGGCCCAACCCACTTTAATAAGACCGAGTCTACTAATAAGGGACACTATTGCCACTTGGAAGGAAATCCGCAACATTTTTTAATTGCCCTTTTCCCTCTCCAAATATATGCCGCTATGGGGCCATCCGGAATTTCCAGTGGGTACCCAACTTAAACACTTTAAGGCCTGGAAAGATACGGGGATCATGAAGGTTTCAGACTTATGGCATACACAAAACCAGCGTTTTTATACATATGCTGAGCTAAGTGAGAGGCTTCCCTTGAGAGGCCCTCAGCATATTTTTGCTTTTCTTCAAGTAAAGAGCTTTTTATACACTAGAATACAAGACCCCAGGACGGTGTTATCTATGAGTGACTTTGATCGCGTTATAGGGCAGGGAACAACAAAAAAGTCATTATCAGAGCTGTACCAAGGGATCAGTGAAACCAAGCAAAAACCTCTTGAGGAGACTCTCTTCTCATCCTGGAATAAAGTTTTCCCAGACATAGGGGGGCAGAAAAAAATACTACAAGGATGGGAAAAAATTAGAAAGGTAGTTTTTAACGAGGGTTGGAGGGAAACACAGTTCAGATTAATGCACAAGGCAATATACGGCTTTCGCTTCTCCTCTCAGTCTCAAAAGCAGGACAGACTGACGTGCTGCCCAAACTGTCACTTAGATGGTTCAGATATGGTACACAGAATCTGGTCTTGCCCCAAGACAGTGAGATTCTGGGAATCCATGAAACAACAAATTAAAAATTACTTGGAAGTGAATATTCCTATTATTCCTGAGTTCATTCTGTTTCATGCTCTCCCAGAAAATAGGCACATGCAGCCAATTATTCACGTTGTTGTCTTGGCAGCTAAGCGATGTATATTAAACAGCTGGCTCCGACCACAATTGCCTACAATGAATGAAGTGCTTCAGCATGTCAAAAAATGCTTTGATATGGCGAGAATAGAGGTGAACTCCCTCAGAGGAAAATGTATCGAGGTCTTTTTCAAAAGATGGGAAAGTTTTATGTTGGTTGCCTACTCCAACCTGGAGCTGAAGGAGTTAATGTCACCCTTTGTGTCCTCTGAGTGGTATTTAAAGCGCAAGATAGCGGGAACCCCGGGAAGGTTGCTAGCTGATTGAAGTATAGTACTTACTGAACTCCGGTATACTGGGGGGAATCAATCATTCTGGGAGGGTGGGACGGGAGGGGAGGGGAGGGTGGGACGGGAGGGGGGGGGGGGACAAGGAGTTTGATTTGTTTCATTTGTTATGAGCTAGATGTTTGGCTTTGGACGTCACAATTTGAATAGACTGATCATTCTATCAGTATGCAAGTAATACCTATTGCTATACAGTTACATGCATATATAATTATGTCTATCTGTCCCCAGATGTACTGTACCTCATGTGTTAACACCTGTCAAATTGCCATATTATTGTGACATGTTGTTGTTGTTACTAGAATGAAAATGATAAAAGCTAATAAAGATTAAAAGCGAATAAAGCAAGAAAATGCTTCAAAATAATAGCAAGATAAAAAATAAAACCCGTCAAATTGAAAACCTAACGAACTGAAACCAGACGGTTTCACAGGTAGAAGACGGAAGGTCGATTTAATGTCGGCCTTAGCTAATAATGCCCCTTTTCCATATTGCCTGAGCAACACTAAAGCATCATCAAAGGAAGAATAATCGACTGTAGCAGAAGATTTATCCACCCATATCATTCAATGAATTCTTCTCTGGAAATGACAGGTGATGTATAGAGTTGAGTGGACACCTGGATGTTCGGGTTCGAGAAGTTCGGCCGAACTTCCCGGAAATGTTCGGGTTCGGGATCCGAACCCGATCCGAACTTCGTCCCGAACCCGAACCCCATTGAAGTCAATGGGGACCCGAACTTTTCGGCACTAAAAAGGCTGTAAAACAGCCCAGGAAAGAGCTAGAAGGCTGCAAAAGGCAGCAACATGTAGGTAAATCCCCTGCAAACAAATGTGGACAGGGAAATGAATAAAAATAAAAATAAAATAAATAAAAATTAACCAATATCAATTGGAGAGAGGTCCCATAGCAGAGAGTCAGGCTTCACGTCAGCCACCACTGCAACAGTCCATTGGCATATATTTAGGCCCAGGTACCCAGCCAGAGGAGAGAGGTCCCGTAACAGAGAATCTGGCTTCATGTCAGCAGAGAATCAGTCTGCATGTCATAGAAGAGAATCAGGCTTCACGTCAGCCACCACTGCAACAGTCCATTGGCATATATTTAGGCCCAGGTACCCAGCCAGAGGAGAGAGGTCCCGTAACAGAGAATCTGGCTTCATGTCAGCAGAGAATCAGTCTGCATGTCATAGCAAAGAATCAGGCTTCACGTCAGCCACCACTGCAACAGTCCATTGTCATATATTTAGGCCCAAGCACCCAGCCAGAGGAGAGAGGTCCCGTAACAGAGAATCTGGCTTCATGTCAGCAGAGAATCAGTCTGCATGTCATAGCAGAGAATCAGGCTTCACGTCAGCCACCACTGTAACAGTCCATTGTCATATATTTAGGCCCAGGCACCCAGCCAGAGGAGAGAGGTCCCGTAACAGAGAATCTGGCTTCATGTCAGCAGAGAATCAGTCTGCATGTCATAGCAGAGAATCAGGCTTCACGTCAGCCACCACTGTAACAGTCCATTGTCATATATTTAGGCCCAGGCACCCAGCCAGAGGAGAGAGGTCCCGTAACAGACAAACTGGCTTCATGTCAGAAGAGAATCAGTCTGCATGTCATAGCAGAGAATCAGGCTTCACGTCAGCCACCACTGTAACAGTCCATTGTCATATATTTAGGCCCAGGCACCCAGCCAGAGGAGAGAGGTCCCGTAACAGAGAATCTGGCTTCATGTCAGCAGAGAATCAGTCTGCATGTCATAGCAGAGAATCAGGCTTCACGTCAGCCACCACTGTAACAGTCCATTGTCATATATTTAGGCCCAGCACCCAGGCAGAGGAGAGAGGTCCCGTAAAAGAGAATCTGGCTTCATGTCAGCAGAGAATCAGTCTGCATGTCATAGCAGAGAATCAGGCTTCACGTCAGCCACCACTGTAACAGTCCATTGTCATATATTTGGGCCCAGCACCCAGGCAGAGGAGAGAGGTCCCGTAACAGAGAATCTGGCTTTATGTCAGCAGAGAATCAGTCTGCATGTCATAGCAGAGAATCAGGCTTCACGTCAGCCACCACTGTAACAGTCCATTGTCATATATTTAGGCCCAGCACCCAGGCAGAGGAGAGAGGTCCCGTAACAGAGAATCTGGCTTCATGTCAGCAGAGAATCAGTCTGCATGTCATAGAAGAGAATCAGGCTTCACGTCAGCCACCACTGCAACAGTCCATTGGCATATATTTAGGCCCAGGTACCCAGCCAGAGGAGAGAGGTCCCGTAACAGAGAATCTGGCTTCATGTCAGCAGAGAATCAGTCTGCATGTCATAGAAGAGAATCAGGCTTCACGTCAGCCACCACTGCAACAGTCCATTGGCATATATTTAGGCCCAGGTACCCAGTCAGAGGAGAGAGGTCCCGTAACAGAGAATCTGGCTTCATGTCAGCAGAGAATCAGTCTGCATGTCATAGCAGAGAATCAGGCTTCACGTCAGCCACCACTGCAACAGTCCATTGTCATATATTTAGGCCCAGGCACCCAGCCAGAGGAGAGAGGTCCCGTAACAGAGAATCTGGCTTCATGTCAGCAGAGAATCAGTCTGCATGTCATAGCAGAGAATCAGGCTTCACGTCAGCCACCACTGTAACAGTCCATTGTCATATATTTAGGCCCAGGCACCCAGCCAGAGGAGAGAGGTCCCGTAACAGAGAATCTGGCTTCATGTCAGCAGAGAATCAGTCTGCATGTCATAGCAGAGAATCAAGCTTCACGTCAGCCACCACTGTAACAGTCCATTGTCATATATTTAGGCCCAGGCACCCAGCCAGAGGAGAGAGGTCCCGTAACAGAGAATCTGGCTTCATGTCAGCAGAGAATCAGTCTGCATGTCATAGCAGAGAATCAAGCTTCACGTCAGCCACCACTGTAACAGTCCATTGTCATATATTTAGGCCCAGGCACCCAGCCAGAGGAGAGAGGTCCCGTAACAGAGAATCTAGCTTCATGTCAGCAGAGAATCAGTCTGCATGTCATAGCAGAGAATCAGGCTTCACGTCAGCCACCACTGTAACAGTCCATTGTCATATATTTAGGCCCAGGCACCCAGCCAGAGGAGAGAGGTCCCGTAACAGAGAATCTGGCTTCATGTCAGCAGAGAATCAGTCTGCATGTCATAGCAGAGAATCAGGCTTCACGTCAGCCACCACTGTAACAGTCCATTGTCATATATTTAGGCCCAGGCACCCAGCCAGAGGAGAGAGGTCCCGTAACAGAGAATCTGGCTTCATGTCAGCAGAGAATCAGTCTGCATGTCATAGCAGAGAATCAGGCTTCACGTCACCCAACATTGGAACAGTCTATTGGCATATATTTAGGCCCCGGCACCCAGACAGAGGAGATGTTCATTCAACTTTGGGTTGCCCCACAATATAATGGTAAAATGAAAATAAAAAGAGGATTGAATGAGGAAGTGCCCTGGAGTACAATAATATATGGTTATGGGGAGGTAGTTAATGTCTAATCTGCACAAGGGATGGACAGGTCCTGTGGGATCCATGCCTGGTTCATTTTTATGAACGTCAGCTTGTCCACATTGGCTGTAGACAGGCGGCTGCGTTTGTCTGTAATGACGCCCCCTGCCGTGCTGAATACACGTTCATACAAAACGCTGGCCGCCGGGCAGGCCAGCACCTCCAAGGCATAAAAGGCTAGCTCTGGCCACGTGGACAATTTAGAGACCCAGAAGTTGAATGGGGCCGAACCATCAGTCAGTACGTGGAGGGGTGTGCACACGTACTGTTCCACCATGTTAGTGAAATGTTGCCTCCTGCTAACACGTTGCGTATCAGGTGGTGGTGCAGTTAGCTGTGGCGTGTTGACAAAACTTTTCCACATCTCTGCCATGCTAACCCTGCCCTCAGAGGAGCTGGCCGTGACACAGCTGCCTTGGCGACCTCTTGCTCCTCCTCTGCCTTGCCCTTGGGCTTCCACTTGTTCCCCTGAGACATTCGGGAATGCTCTCAGTAGCGTGTCTACCAACGTGCGCTTGTACTCGCGCATCTTCCTATCACGCTCCAGTGAAGGAAGTAAGGTGGGCACATCGTCATCGTCCTGCCTTTCCCCCCAGCCACGCACCAGTGATGGGCCCGAGCTGCGTTGGGTGCCACCCCGCTGTGACCATGCTTCATCCTCCTCCTCCTCGTCCTCCTCGTCCTCCAGTAGTGGGCCCTGGCTGGCCACATTTGTACCTGGCCTCTGCTGTTGCAAAAAACCTCCCTCTGAGTCACTTCGAAGAGACTGGCCTAAAAGTGCTAAAAATTACCCCTCTTCATCCTCCTACTCTTCCTGGGCCACCTCCTCTTCCATCATCGCCCTAAGTGTTTTCTCAAGGAGACATAGAAGTGGTATTGTAACGCTGATAACGGCGTCATCGCCACTGGCCATGTTGGTGGAGTACTCGAAACAGCGCAACAGGGCACACAGGTCTCGCATGGAGGCCCAGTCATTGGTGGTGAAGTGGTGCTGTTCCGTAGTGCGACTGACGCGTGCGTGCTGCAGCTGAAACTCCACTATGGCCTGCTGCTGCTCGCACAGTCTGTCCAGCATGTGCAAGGTGGAGTTCCACCTGGTGGGCACGTCCCATATGAGGCGGTGAGCGGGAAGGCCCAAGTTACGCTGTAGCGCAGACAGGCGAGCAGCGGCAGGATGTGAACGCCGGAAGCACGAACAGACGGCCCGCACTTTATGCAGCAGCTCTGACATGTCGGGGTAGTTGTGAATGAACTTCTGCACCACCAAATTCAGCACATGCGCCAAGCAAGGGATGTGCGTCAAACCGGCTAGTCCCAGAGCTGCAACGAGATTTCGCCCATTATCACACACCACCAGGCCGGGCTTGAGGCTCACCGGCAGCAACCACTCGTCGGTCTGTTGTTCTATACCCCGCCACAACTCCTGTGCGGTGTGTGGCCTGTCCCCCAAACATATGAGTTTCAGAATGGCCTGCTGACGTTTACCCCGGGCTGTGCTGAAGTTGGTGGTGAAGGTGTGTGGCTGACTGGATGAGCAGGTGGAAGAAGAGGAGGAGGAAGCCGAGTAGGAGGAGGAGGCAACAGGAGGCAAAGAATGTTGCCCTGCGATCCTTGGCGGCGGAAGGACGTGCGCCAAACAGCTCTCCGCCTGGGGCCCAGCTGCCACTACATTTACCCAGTGTGCAGTTAGGGAGATATAGCGTCCCTGGCCGTGCTTACTGGTCCACGTATCTGTGGTTAGGTGGACCTTGCCACAGATGGCGTTGCGCAGTGCACACTTGATTTTATCGGATACTTGGTTGTGCAGGGAAGGCACGGCTCTCTTGGAGAAGTAGTGCCGGCTAAGAACAACATACTGTGGGACAGCAAGCGACATGAGCTGTTTGAAGCTGTCTGTGTCCACCAGCCTAAATGACAGCATTTCATAGGCCAGTAGTTTAGAAATGCTGGCATTCAGGGCCAGGGATCGAGGGTGGCTAGGTGGGAATTTACGCTTTCTCTCAAATGTTTGTGAGATGGAGAGCTGAACGCTGCCGTGTGACATGGTTGAGATGCTTGGTGACGGAGGTGGTGGTGTTGGTGGTACATCCCCTGTTTGCTGGGTGGCAGGTGCCAACGTTCCTCCAGAGGCGGAGGAAGAGGCCGAGGCGGCAGCAGCAGAAGAGGCCGAGGCGGCGGCAGCAGCAGAAGAGACCGAGGCGGCAGCAGCAGAAGAGGTAGCAGGGGGAGCCTGAGTGACTTCCTTGTTTTTAAGGTGTTTACTCCACTGCAGTTCATGCTTTGCATGCAGGTGCCTGGTCATGCAGGTTGTGCTAAGGTTCAGAACGTTAATGCCTCGCTTCAGGCTCTGATGGCACAGCGTGCAAACCATTTCGGGTCTTGTCGTCAGCACATTGTTTGAAGAAGTGCCATGCCAGGGAACTCCTTGAAGCTGCCTTATGGGGTGCTCGGTCCCAGATGGCGGCGGTCAGTAGCAGGCGGAGTCTCTTGGCGGCGGGTGTTCTGCTTTTGCCCACTGCTCCCTCTTTTGCTACGCTGTTGGCTCGGTCTCACCACTGCCTCTTCCTCCGAACTGTGAAAGTCAGTGGCACGACCTTCATTCCATGTGGGGTCTAGGACCTCATCGTCCCCTGCATCGTCTTCCACCCAGTCTTGATCCCTGACCTCCTGTTCAGTCTGCACACTGCAGAAAGACGCAGCAGTTGGCACCTGTGCTTCGTCATCATCAGAGACATGCTGAGGTGGTATTCCCATGTCCTCATCATCAGGAAACATAAGTGGTTGTGCGTCAGTGCATTCTATGTCTTCCACCGCTGGGGAAGGGCTGGGTGGATGCCCTTGGGAAACCCTGCCAGCGGAGTCTTCAAACAGCATAAGAGACTGCTGCATAACTTGAGGCTCAGACAGTTTCCCTGGTATGCATGGGGGTGATGTGACAGACTGATGGGCTTGGTTTTCAGGCGCCATCTGTGCGCTTTCTGCAGAAGACTGGGTGGGAGATAATGTGAACGTGCTGGATCCACTGTCGGCCACCCAATTGACTAATGCCTGTACCTGCTCAGGCCTTACCATCCTTAGAACGGCATTGGGCCCCACCAAATATCGCTGTAAATTATGGCGGCTACTGGGACCTGAGGTAGTTGGTACACTAGGACGTGTGGCTGTGGCAGAACGGCCACGTCCTCTCCCAGCACCAGAGGGTCCACTAACACCACCATGACCATGTCCGCGTCCTTTACTAGATGTTTTCCTCATTGTTATCATTCACCACAACAACAAAAATATTATTTGACCCAATGTATTGAATTCAAATTCAGGCCTTTTTTTAAAGACAACTAACACTATCTGGCTATCTATTTAGGTACCGTATTACACTAATACAGGCACAGCAGTAACCACAGATTTAGCTTTTAGGGATAAATTTAAAGTAGGCCTGATACAGCAGAAACCACTAAATTAAGAAATTGCTAAATTGGGAATTGTATTTCAACCCAGAACAAAAACTGTACTTTGACGGACACTAAATAACTTGACCAGCCACACCAGTAACGACAGATTTAGCTGGATATAAATTTGAGGCCTATTATTTAGGCGCTGGGTGACAGGTATAGGTTTACTGACAGAATTAGACTTGGAAATGCACAGTAGCGTGTGTGTGAAGTTATTCAGAATGACCCTATGTGCACCTTGAATCTGATATACCCTTTTAGGGATAGATTTAAAATAGCTCTGATACAGCAGAAACCACTAAATTAAGAAATTGCTAAATTGGGAATTGTATTTCAACCCAGAACAAAAACTGTGCTTTGACGGACACTAAATAACTTGACCAGCCACACCAGTAACGACAGATTTAGCTGACTATAAATTTGAGGCCTATTATTTAGGCGCTGGGTGACAGGTATAGGTTTACATACAGAATTAGACTTGGAAATGCACAGTAGCGTGTGTGTGAAGTTATTCAGAATGACCCTATGTGCACCTTGAATCTGATATACCCTTTTAGGGATAAATTTAAAGTAGGCCTGATACAGCAGAAACCACTAAATTAGGAAATTGCTAAATTGGGAATTGTATTTCAACCCAGAACAAAAACTGTGCTTTGACGGACACTAAATAACTTGACCAGCCACACCAGTAACGACAGATGTAGCTGGATATAAATTTGAGGCCTAGTATTTAGGCGCTGGGTGACAGGTATAGGTTTACTGACAGAATTAGACTTGGAAATGCACAGTAGCGTGTGTGTGAAGTTATTCAGAATGACCCTATGTGCACCTTGAATCTGATATACCCTTTTAGGGATAAATTAAAAGTAGGCCTGATACAGCAGAAACCACTAAATTAAGAAATTGCTAAATTTGGAATTGTATTTCAACCCAGAACAAAAACTGTGCTTTGACGGACACTAAATAACTTGACCAGCCACACCAGTAACGACAGATTTAGCTGGATATAAATTTGAGGCCTATTATTTAGGCGCTGGGTGACAGGTATAGGTTTACTGACAGAATTAGACTTGGAAATGCACAGTAGCGTGTGTGTGAAGTTATTCAGAATGACCCTATGTGCACCTTGAATCTGATATACCCTTTTAGGGATAGATTTAAAATAGCTCTGATACAGCAGAAACCACTAAATTAAGAAATTGCTAAATTGGGAATTGTATTTCAACCCAGAACAAAAACTGTGCTTTGACGGACACTAAATAACTTGACCAGCCACACCAGCAACGACAGATTTAGCTGGATATAAATTTGAGGCCTATTATTTAGGCGCTGGGTGACAGGTATAGGTTTACTGACAGAATTAGACTTGGAAATGCACAGTAGCGTGTGTGTGAAGTTATTCAGAATGACCCTATGTGCACCTTGAATCTGATATACCCTTTTAGGGATAAATTTAAAGTAGGCCTGATACAGCAGAAACCACTAAATTAGGAAATTGCTAAATTGGGAATTGTATTTCAACCCAGAACAAAAACTGTGCTTTGACGGACACTAAATAACTTGACCAGCCACACCAGTAACGACAGATTTAGCTGGATATAAATTTGAGGCCTATTATTTAGGCGCTGGATGACAGGTATAGGTTTACTGACAGAATTAGACTTGGAAATGCACAGTAGCGTGTGTGTGAAGTTATTCAGAATGACCCTATGTGCACCTTGAATCTGATATACCCTTTTAGGGATAAATTTAAAGTAGGCCTGATACAGCAAAAACCACTAAATTAGGAAATTGCTAAATTGGGAATTGTATTTCAACCCAGAACAAAAACTGTGCTTTGACGGACACTAAATAACTTGACCAGCCACACCAGTATCGACAGATTTAGCTGGATATAAATTTGAGGCCTAGTATTTAGGCGCTGGATGACAGGTATAGGTTTACTGACAGAATTAGACTTGGAAATGCACAGTAGCGTGTGTGTGAAGTTATTCAGAATGACCCTATGTGCACCTTGAATCTGATATACCCTTTTAGGGATAAATTTAAAGTAGGCCTGATATAGCAAAAACCACTAAATTAGGAAATTGCTAAATTGGGAATTGTATTTCAACCCAGAACAAAAACTGTGCTTTGACGGACACTAAATAACTTGACCAGCCACACCAGTAGCGACAGATTTAGCTGGATATAAATTTGAGGCCTAGTATTTAGGCTCTGGGTGACAGGTATACGTTTACTGACAGAATTAGACTGGGATATGGCCAAAAAATAACCACACTATTGATGGTTAAATGCACTTGGTGTGACAGCTTGACCAACCACACCATTGAGGGTTAAATGCACTTGGTGACAGGCTCAGCTTGCCCCTGATGTAGTATATGGCCAAAAAATAACCAGACTATTGATGGTTAAATGCACTTGGTGTGACAGCTTGACCCTGATGTAGGATTTAGCCAAAAAACAACCACACCATTGAGGGTTAAATGCACTTGGTGACAGGCTCAGCTTGCCCCTGATGTAGTATATGGCCAAAAAATAACCACACTATTGCTGGTTAAATGCACTTGGTGTGACAGCTTGACCCTGATGTAGGCTTTAGCCAAAAAACAACCACACCATTGAGGGTTAAATGCACTTGGTGGCAGCTTGTGCTGGCGCACCACAAGACACAAAATGGCCACCGATCACCCCAGAAAAAAGTGACTGAAAAACGCTCTGGGCAGCCTAAAAACAGTGAGCAATTCAATGGCAGCAGTTCAATCATCCACAGCTGCAGATCGATCTCTGAATGAAGTATTTTGGAGGAGTTAATCACTGCCTAATCTCGCCCTAACGTCGCGGCTGCAACCTCTCCCTATGCTGATCAGAGCAGAGTGACGTGTGGCGCTACGTGACTCCAGCTTCAATAGAGGCTGGGTCACATGGTGCTCTGGCCAATCACATCCATGCCAATAGTAGGCATGGCTGTGACGGCCTCTTGGGGCAAGTAGTATGATGCTTGTTGATTGGCTGCTTTGCAGCCTTTCAAAAAGCGCCAAGAAAGCGACGAACACCGAACCCGAACCCGGACTTTTACGAAAATATCCGGGTTCGGGTCCGTGTCACGAACACCCCAAAATTCGGTACGAAACCGAACTATACAGTTCGGGTTCGCTCATCCCTAGTGATGTATCAACCTAAATTCTCCTGGCTCTTTCTTTGGCACAATTCCTAACGGAGATAGCCTAAAATTTTTAAATGGCGGATTTCTAAATGGACCTGCAATTCTACCCATATCTAATTCTTTTTGCAATTTTGTTCTAACTACGTCACTATGAATAGAAACCGATTTTAAATTATTAACCCAACAACAGCCCGTACCAAGGAATTCAGGAATGACAAACCTTTCATTGAAATCAATTTAGCTTTCTGTCGCTCTGGGTAATGTTCTAACCATGGGAGCATTGCGGATAGTTTCACTGGACTCAATGCTTTTAAGTAACTGTTCCTTGGTACCAGACTGCTGTTGACTCGACTGAGAGTTCCTTTTGCAACAACGTACCATGGGGTGTGCACCCCCACAAAAGGAGCACTCGTGCTTGTAACAACAATTATTTGACCATTTGCATGAGCTTTCATTACCGTATTTTTCGCCCTATAAGACGCACCGGCCCATAAGACGCTCCTAGGTTTTTGGGGAGGAAAATAAGAAAAAAAATATTTTTAACCAAAAGGTGTGCTTTTTGTGGGTTTGGAACTAATGGTGGTCTGTGGATGGCACTATTACTGGGGATCGGTGGATGACGGACACTGTTATGGGGGGATCTGTGGATGACGGACACTGTTATGGGGGGATCTGTGGATGACGGACACTGTTATGGGGGATCTGTGGATGACGGACAGTGTTATGGGGGGATCTGTGGATGACGGACAGTGTTATGGGGGGATCTGTGGATGATGGACAGTGTTATGGGGGATCTGTGGATGACGGACAGTGTTAAGGGGGGATCTGTGGATGACGGACACTGTTACAGGGGGATCTGTGGATGACGGACACTGTTACAGGGGGATCTGTGGATGACGGACACTGTTACAGGGGGGATCTGTGGATGACGGACACTGTTACAGGGGGGATCTGTGGATGACGGACACTGTTATGGGGGGATCTGTGGATGACGGACACTGTTATGGGGGATCTGTGGCTGGCACTGTTACAGGGGGATCTGTGGCTGGCACTGTTACAGGGGGATCTGTTTATGGCACTGTTATATATGTGCCATCCACAGACCCCCCACCCCATAACAGTGCCATCCACAGACCCCCCACCCCATAACAGTGCCGTCCACAGACCCCCCAGCCCATAACAGTGCCATTCACAGGCTCCCACCCCTTAACTGTGCCATCCACGGATGTTATCCACAGATCCCCCCCCCCCCCGCTGCTCCAGTGCTGCACAAATATAAAATAAAGTGTCTTATTCAATTAAAAGTGATTACACATGCCCCCTCACTCCTATTAGTACCGTACATCCTAACAGCTTCAGTAGAATGCCGGCAGGCAGGCCGGACGGCCGGCGCGTCACTCACTGACGTCACTTGCCTGCGCCGCCTGCTTCATTCATAAAGTAGGCGGCGCAGGCACGTGACATCAAGGAGTTACGCTGCCGCCCGCCGGCCTGCCTGCCGCATTCTACTGAGGCTGTTAGGATGTACGGTACTAATAGGAGTGAGGAGGCATGTGTAATCACTTTTAATTGAATAAGACATTCTATATTTGTGCAGTTTGTGCAGCACTGGAGCGGCTGGGCTATAGTACAGTGACTGCACCGCCCCGCCGCAATTGCCGGCTCCCAGCTCCTCCTCCCAGTCCCTCCCCGCTCTCGCATACATCGCAGCCAGCGATGTTAAACTGTCAGCATTTTCCCCATAAGACGCAGGGGCATTCCCCCCCCCCCCATTTTTTGGGGGGAAAAAGTGCATCTTATGGGGCGAAAAATACGGTAAATACAAAGCAAAGACCTTCTTTTTTTATAGCAAGCTGAGATGCATTTGCAGATCTAACGGGAGCAGATTTCTGTGGTAACATTAGATTCACACTCAGACCTATGTCCTTAACACCCCATTTAAGAGACGGGTGAACCGCTAGTTTCTTGCAAAAGGTTTCATAATAATAAAACCAAGCTAGGCCCACAAAATTGCGATATGCCTCAATGATGATATCCAGATGTTGGAATAATCCAAAACAAAATTCCAGATGCTTCTCTCCCAAGACTGTTGAAAATATACAAAACGCCTGAATCCAATTGTTAATTGTCCTAGGCATGGTACGTCTCCTTTCCTCATCAACTTTATCATCCTTTTTCTCTAGTCTAGCTACTTGCTCTTTAACTGACAGCAGTAGCGACATAATGTCCACATATTCAGACCACCAAATCCTCTCCTTAATGCTGATATTTAAATGAAATCCCAGAGGCGAAATTTTACATGCCAATGCCTCTTTAACACAAGTTTCCTTGACTCCAATTCCTTTATCCAAAAGCGGAAAATTAACATCAGCATTAAGAGATTTGGAGCCTGAGCTCCATACATCTGCAGCAGCATTAACTGATTGACTGCTCACTGCTTTAACCCCTTATCTGTCAGCCCAATCTATAACTAACTTAATAAAACCATTTAATGTGTCAGACACAGGAAATCAATCTTACCACTCTGTTGAATCCTCCTGGAAGCTACCAGAAGGTTGAGTCTACTGGATGGCTTGAAACTTTCATGGGGGCCCGGAAGAAGGCTCAACCACAGACCTGTGGGAACCCCTCAACAGGCAACCCCAATACATCCTGACGCCGGCTGACATCCTCTTACGCTGTACCAATGGGGCATTCAGCATCCTGGCTCCGCTGCTGATGGATCCTCCTGTACTGGTGCCTGCTCTTCTCTGGTTCCGGACGCTCTGTACCACTTCTTCTATGGTATTGGAGGACCGCTGCCTCTGGCGGCGAAAGGAAGGAGCCAAGACCTTGCGAAAGCTGTTCCTCCTGCGGCCAGCATCAGGGGGAGGGGTATAGGCAGCCCTAGCTTTGCAAGCTCTTTTGCATGGGCGCACAATTGACCCCTCTTCTCCGCTCAGACCAGCCACGGGGACTTGCGCACAAAGGTCTGGACCTGCGCTGAGAACTCTGCGCTGTCCTCTCTCCCTTGACGATGTCGCTCCAGATTGGGACAGCGGCTGTGAAGGCAGCAGCGGTGAAGGCAGCTGTCGTGGAGGCAGCAATGGTGAAGGCAGCGGCGATGAAGGCAGAGGTGGTGCAGCCAGTGGCATATGTAGAGGTGAAAGAAGCAGAGAAGGCGGCGGTACTTGACACGGCGGCATCTCCAGACAGGCTCTCAACCAATCTTCTCCTCCAGCAATTTCAGCTTTCTCTAACAGCTGACGCAGTAAGACATCCATCCTGCAGATCCAGCAACGATCCAGTCTTCTTAACACTGGCCCAAAAGCGTTGCCGAACCCGCAATTTAAGGACCAGAAATTTCCCGCCACAGATACAGGCACCAACCAGGGCCCTGGAATCACCCTCAGCAACAGCATCAACCAATCAGCTGTGATCCTGGCTGTCACTACGGCTCACAGGTAAACGAAAACAAAAACCAGCTGATACCGGATAAACACAACTTGCAGTAAAATCTGTAAAAGAAGGAGCAAGAAAAAAGAACGGGGGGGGGGGGGGAGAAAACCATCCTAGCAGTATACATAACCTATATGGTGCCATTTCCCCCATGTGTCCCCCAAGCGAAACGCTCTGGGGGGCCTGCACACTGTTAGTTCAGTGGGTGAGGTACACCTGCTTTCCATACGTGACAGGGAAATTAACCCTTTCATGACCAAGGGTCATTGATGCCACGTCTAATTTAGCAAATCTGACATGTGTCACTTTATGTGGTAATAACTTTGGAACGCTTTTACTTATCCAAGTCATTCTGAGATTGTTTACTCGTGACACATTGTACTTCATGGTAGTCATAAATTTGAGTCAATACAGTTCCCCTTTATTTGTGAAAAGATCCCAAATTTTCTAAATTTACATTTCTCTGCTTTTAAAACAGAAAATGATACCTCATCAAATATGTATTACTTAATATTCCCCATATGTCTACTTTATGTTGGCATCATTTTGTAAATGTCATTTTCTTTTTTTTGGGACGTTAGAAGGCTTAGAATTTTAGAAGCAATTCTTAAAATTTTTAAGAAAATTTCCAAAACCCACTTTTAAGGACCAGATCAGGTCTGAAGTCACTTTGTGGGGCTTACACAGTGGAAACCCCCATAAATGACCCTATTGCAGAAACCACACCCCTCAAGTTACTCAAAACTGATTTTAAAAACTTTGTTAACCCTTTAGGTGTTCCACAAGAATTAAAGGAAAATGGAGATGAAATTTCAAAATTTAACTTTTTTGGCAGATTTTCCATTTTAATCCATTTTTTTCTTTAACACATAGAGGGTTAACAGCCAAACAAAACTCAACATTTATTACCCTAATTCTGTGGTTTACAGAAACACCCCACATGTGCTCGTAAACTGATGTATGGGCACACGGCAGGGCGCAGAAGAAAAGGATCGCCATATGCTTTTTTGAAGGCAGATTTTGCTGGACTGGTTTTTAGATGCCATGTCCCATTTGAAGCCCCCCTGATGCACCCTTACAGTAGAAACTCCCAAAAAGTGACCCCATTTTGGAAACTAGAGTATAAGGTGCCAGTCTTATTGGTACTATTTTGGGGTACATATGATTTTTAATTGCTCTATATTACGTTTTTTGTGAGGCAAGGTAACCAAAAAATGGCTGTTTGGAACCGTTTGTATATTTTTTTTTGCAACATTCATCTGAAGAGAACCTGCGCGAACAAGCGGATTAAGGTGAGTTAAATTATTTTTAATTTTTTTAAACCCCTCCAGCCCTATTTTACTAAGCATTCTGTACTAAGAATGCTATTATTTTCCCTTATAACCATATTATAAGGGAAAATAATACAATCTACACAACACCTAACCCAAACCCAAACTTCTGTGAAGAAGTTTGGGTTTGGGTACCAAACATGCCGATTTTTCTCAAGCGCGTGCGAAACGCATTAAAATGTTTTGCGCCCTGCCGTGTGTTGTTAGGTCTTCAGTCACATCTCAGGGATTCTATGCAGCTGGTGCAACATCTGCAGGAGATTCAACTGCCTCCGGGGACACTGATTCTGACCTGTGACGTTGAGTCTCTTTATTCAAATATTTCGCATACGGATGGTATACGGGCGACCCAATACTTTCTTTAAAGATCCACCCATGGAGATCCGGCGCATCATACATTTCTGGATCTCAGATACCAGTGCTGACTTCTTGGATTTACGATTACAATTGGATGATCAGGGCATACGGACATCATTGTTCCGCAAAGAAACGGCAACTAATAGCCTGTTACAGTTTAATAGTTTCCACCCGGCTCATTTACGGAAAGGCATCCCTAAAGGACAGTTCCTGAGATTATGCCGCAACTGTACGACCAACTCGGGTTTTAGTGAAGCTTCAAGGGACCTGACAACCAGATTTCGATCACGTTGTTACCCCAAAAAAGTGATATCAGAAGCATATGAAATGGCAAGGGGGGCTGATTGTCTGGAACTGCTTAAACCCAAATCAAGGCCTCGGAGCACTCAGACCCCAAGATCCGAGACAATGTTAATTCAAGCCCAAAGATCATTGCACGACGAGCTCCAAGTCTACGGGACAAATTGGCACCCAGATGAGGTCTCCCTTGGACATTACATCAACTGTCGGTCTCAGAATGTGGTCTATGCACTGATTTGTGAATGTGATAAAATCTATGTTGGCAAGACTGGCCAGGAAGTACGGAAGCGTATTCAACAGCACCGATCGAATATTGCTTTGGCTCGACGAGATCGGACCCAAGCCAGGAAACCTCTGACTTCCGTAGCCGCACATTTTCTGGACTGCCACCAATGTATTACATCTGGACTTAGGATCGCTGGACTTTATTTGGTACGCAAAACCGTGAGGGGGGCTCGGCCACCTCTCAGATACTTTGTCTGGAATCCAAATGGATTTTTTCTTTGGATACGGTGGCCCCCCCATGGATTAAATGAAGAACTTACATTTACAGTTTTTTACACTTGATGTATTTAGCATATGGCTTCTCTGTACATATATCACCAGGGCCAACACTTATCTAGCATTGTTATTATATGCAGAGTTATGACGGGTCATTTACACATTGTATTTATACATGTAACTATTTATTTATTAACTAATAATGTCTCGTATAACTATGCACCTCATATAGTCTACAGTATTAATAATGTTCTTTCATGGTTACTATAGTGCAGTGCAGCACACAGGTCATCATTGCAGATATTCATATTTTTTCGGCAATATGACGGCACTATTGTGTCGGGTTATATACACATTGGACGCACGTGTTCATGGGAGTGTATATAATCAATTTTGATTTGGTTAGGTTCACCTATCATGAATTGTTCATAATTATACATTTAATCCTTTACAGTTTTTTCACTATATATTTTTCACTTAGTTTTGCACTATCACCTCCTTCCCCATCACTCCCTGCACTGATTTTGCATGTGTCTTGATACACTTTAACAAGTCATTTATTTTATCACTTAATGTATTTTAACTTATTTCATTTATTTATTAATACATGAATTATTATTCCCGGTTTTATTTCTGATTGAGTGCTTGCTTGAATCATGGTTATACTTATGTACCTACATGTTTTAACTTGTGTTATATATTGGCACCTGAGTCAGCTATGGTGATCATGTGTGCAGTATGCGTTCCACGGTGGCTTTCCTCGTTGATGGAACGCAAGATGCGTTCCACGGCCTTTCACTTACGGTCATGTGACCGCCTGTATTTCCGGTCCTTGGACCTTGGCGCATACTTCTCTGGCATGCGATCCATGTTCAGTACTGGTCCTCTGAATTTTCATGCTACAAGTGAGTGCAGTATGCGTCGCAAGGCGGTCATACCTCTTACATTTACCAGCGCAGTATGTGTTCCACGGTGGGTGCCTTCACCGGTGGAACGCATTTTGCGTTCCATTACAGCCTCCCACTTCCGGGCACGTGATGTTTGCACTTCCGGTCCGCGATTTGCTTGCATATGCCACTGCTGAGTTCACACACTTCCATTGCACAGGTGAATTCTATTATGTTTAATTGTCTGATTGGATGTTTGGTATATACAGTACAGACCAAAAGTTTGGACACACCTTCTCATTCAAAGAGTTTTCTTTATTTTCATGACTATGAAAATTGTAGATTCACACTGAAAGCATCAAAACTATGAATTAACATATTTGGAATTATATACATAACAAAAAAGTGTGAAACAACTGAAAAAATGTCATATTCTAGGTTCTTCAAAGTAGCCAACTTTTGCTTTGATTACTGCTTTGCACACTCTTGGCATTCTCTTGATGAGCTTCAAGAGGTAGTCACCTGAAATGGTCTTCCAACAGTCTTGAAGGAGTTCCCAGAGATGCTTAGCACTTGTTGGCCCTTTTGCGTTCACTCTGCGGTCCAGCTCACCCCAAACCATGGGTTCAGGTCCTGTGACTGTGGAGGCCAGGTTATCTGGCGCAGCACCCCATCACTCTCCTTCATGGTCAAATAGCCCTTACACAGCCTGGAGGTGTGTTTGGGGTCATTGTACTGTTAAAAAATAAATGATGGTCCAACTAAACGCAAACCGGATGGAATAGCATGCCGCTGCAAGATGCTGTGGTAGCCATGCTGGTTCAGTATGCCTTAAATTTTGAACAAATTCCCCACCAGTGTCACCAGAAAAGCACCCCCACACCATCATCCTCCATCCTCCATGCTTCACGGTGGGAACCAGGCATGTAGAGTCCATCCGTTCACCTTTTCTGCGTCGCACAAAGACACGGTGGTTGGAACCAAAGATCTCAAATTTGGACTCATCAGACCAAAGCACAGATTTCCACTGGTCTAATGTCCATTCCTTGTGTTCTTTAGCCCAAACAAGTCTCTTCTGCTTGTTGCCTGTCCTTAGCAGTGGTTTCCTAGCAGATATTCTACCATGAAGGCCTGATTCACACAGTCTCCTCTTAACAGTTGTTCTAGAGATGTGTCTGCTGCTAGAACTCTGTGTGGCATTGACCTGGTCTCTAATCTGAGCTGCTGTTAACCTGCGATTTCTGAGGCTGGTGACTCGGATGACCTTATCCTCCGCAGCAGAGGTGACTCTTGGTCTTCCTTTCCTGGGGCGGTCCGCATGTGAGACTGCGCTAGCGATACGCATTGGGCATTTATCATCTCTCCAGATCCACTGCACCAGCTGCTCATACAGGGTTTGGCTCTTATCATTTTACCCCATTGTGGTCTGCTTTTATTTATTAGTGGCCTTATCTTACTTCGCATTTTCTGTATGTTATTTATAGGTGCATATCTCATATAGCTGGTATTAATTGTATGTCCTTATTTGTGGACGTTCAGTGGAGTCTGTATGTGTCGGTCCTATTTTGTTACCGACATGCTGTTTATATTGTATACAATTATTTGGTGTCTGTCTTTCGGTGTGATTTAATAAACTTTATATATTTTTATCTATGAATATTTTTGGATGTGCATTTATAGGGTGGTTCTTTTGAGTCGTCCTTGGGTCTGCATACCTGACAGGGAAGTAAATATAGTTAATCCGTCTGTTTGTTTGATGGGTGAAATATACCCAATTTTTGTGTGAGGTACACCTGCATTGCATACCTGACAGGGAAATTAATATAGTTAATCCGTCTGTTCGTTGGATGAACTCAAAGAATGAGGAGAGCATCAAATAAGGGACGAGGCCCCAGTCGTGGTGCTGATGGTGTTGGTGAAGCTCCTGTTGCAGGGAGAGGACGTGGTCGATCTGTGCCAGCTACACGCCCAAATGAAACACCTTCCTCAGGTGCACGTAGGGGACAGAATGTTGAGCGTTATTTTGTAGGCCCGTGTACGAATGGTGAGACCAGAACAAATAGAGGCGGTAGTAGATTGGGTGGCTGGCAGTGCCTCCAGTTCCTTCACATTGTCACCCACCCAGTCCCCTGCTGAAAGCGCAGAGTTAGCACCTGCAGCCCATGGGCATCTGTCTTTCACCTCACCCCCTTGCAAATCAGCCAAGTAGTCTGAGTCCCAAGTCATGCAGCAGTCTCTTATGCTTTTTGATGACTCCACTGGCAGGGTTTCCATAGGCCATCCACATAGCCCTGCCCCGGAAGTGGAAGAGATTGAGTACACCGATGCCCAACCCCTTATGTTTCAGGATGTAGACATAGGAGGACAACCACAGCACGTCTCTGATGATAACGAAACACAGATGCCAACTGTTGTGGCTTTCTGCATTGTGCAGACCGGAAAGACGGGCAGGGGTGAAGAGTGGGTGGAAGATGATGTGGAGGATGATGAGGTCCTAGACCCCACATGGAATCAAGGTCTTGCGAGTGACATGTGCAGTTCGGAGTTAGAGGAGGTGGTCACACAGTGCCAGCCACACAGCAAAAGTGGGATCAGGGTGCAAAAGCAGATTTCCCATAGCCAGTGCACCTTCTACTGCCCACCGCAACCAGGGACTGAGCACACCAAAGCCAGCTCTAAGGGGTTCCCTGGCACGAGTGGTTTGCACGCTGTGAAATCAGAGCCTGAAGCGAGGCATAAATGTTCTAAACCTGAGCACCACCTGCATTACCAGGCATCTAAATGCAAAGCACGAGCTGCAGTGGAGTAAACACCTTAAAAACCAAGAAAGATCTCAGGCTCTTCCTGCTCTCTCTTCTGCTGCAGTCTCGGCCTCTTTCTCTTTCTCTGGAGTGACAGTGGCACCTGCCACCCCACAAACAGAGGATGTGGAAGCAATGCCACCACCTCTGTCCCCATCATCAAGCATCTCCACACTGTCCCATGGAAGCATTCAGCTTTCCATCTCCTAAACACTGGAGAGGAAGAGGAAGTACCCCCCTACCCAAGCGCGATACCTGGCCCTGAATGCCAGTATTTCAAAATTTCTGGCCTTTGAAATGCTTTCATTCGGTCTGGTGGAGACGGAGACTTTTAAAAACCTTATGGCGGTGGCTGTCCTACAGTACGTGGTACCCAGCCGCCACTGCTTTTCCATGCGTGCCATCCCTGCCCTGCACAACCAATGGCGGACAAACGTAGGTGTGAACTGCGTTACGCCATCTGTGGCAAGGTCCACATAACCACTGATTCGTGGACCAGTAAGCACGGGCAGGGACGTTATATCTCCCTAATTGCACACTGGGTAAATGCAGTGGCGGCTGGGCCTGAGGCAGATAGCAGTTTGGCGCATGTCCTTCCGCCACCGAGGATTGCAAGTCTTTTCTCTTTGCCTCCTGTTGCCTCATCCTCCTACTCTGCTTCCTCCTCTACTGCCTCCTCATCCAGTCAGCATAACACCTTCACTACCAACTTCAGTACAGCCAGCGGGAAACAAAAGCAGGCTGTTTTGAAAATCATCTGCTTGGGGGGAAAACCCCACACTGCACAGGAGCTGTGGACAGGCATGGAACAACAGATCGATGAGTGTTTGGGTACCACTGAGCCTCAAGCCTGGCCTAGTGGTGTGCGATAATGGGCAAAATTTGTAGCAGCTCTGGGCCTAGCCGGTTTGACGCACATGTTTTTCCTGCATGTCCTGAATTTGGTGGTGCAGATGTTCCTGAAAAATTACCCCAATATGTTAGAGCTGCTGCAGAAAGTGGGGGCTATCTGTGCATGCTTTCAGCGTTCTCACCCTGCTGCTGCTTGCCTGTCTGCGCTGCAGCGTAACTTCGGCCTCCCTGCTCACTGCCTCATATGCGATGTGCCCACACATATGTGATGTGCCTACAAGGTGGAACACCACCTTGCACATACTGGAGAGACTGTGTCGGCAGCATCAGACGATAGTGGAGTTTCAGCTGCAGCACACACGGGTGAGTCGCTCTGCAGAACAGCACTACTTCACCACCAATGAGTGGTCATCCATGCGGGATATGACGCCATCCTCAGCGTTACTATCTCACTTCTATGTCTCCTTGAAAAAACACTTCGGGCGATGATGGAAGAGGATGTGGCACAGGAGGAAGAGGGATTATTTACACGGTTATCAGGCCAGTAATTCACAAGTGGCTCAGAGGGTGGGTTCCTGCACCAACAGAGGCCAGGTACACAACTGTCCAGCCAGTGCACAGTTCTGGAGCATGAGGAGGAGGAAGATGATGATGAGGAGGAACCGTGTTCACAGCAGCGTGGCACCTAACATGTACCTATACACTTTTAATATTATTTTCTTTGTAATATCGACTATGTTATGTGAAATATTTGTGATGATGATTTTTCAGCTTAATGTAGGGCCCAAAACTTTGCCACTAATGTACACAGTGCACACTTTAATGGAGAAATGAATGAACATATAAGCTATATAACATTTTGGAGCGCTGTTGCTCACTGGAAGCTGTTCCATGTTGACTTTAGTTTTGTGGTGGGGCCCGTACTAAATTTTTCCACGATTTCTGTGTCTACCCCATGACAGCTGTTTCATCACTTTTGTTATTCGGTGGCATGAACCTGTGTTGGGCTCCTCTCTCTCTCTCAGAGAAACTGCAAGCCTAGGGGAGGAAGTTAAGAAGCTAAGAGTCTGGAGAATAAAAACCTGAGCCTAAAAGATTGATACCACGCATACTGTAGTTACTACACATAAGGAATCAAGAGCACCGTCAAGTCTATATTTCTCAACTAGTAGAATTGGACAGCACTCCGTATAGCAGGGGTGCACAACCTTTTCTGGTTGGGGGCCACGTTGTGAGCGTGAACCAATTCCAAGGGCCGAAATCAAAACTTAAAGGGGTGATACCAACTGAAATACTATTTTTATGGCATATTGAACATACAGTATATATCATAAATGTCTAGTTACACTTCTAGTACTCCCATTTAATGGGAAAATACATGAACAATACATTGGAGCAGTCACAAGACATAGACATACTTGTCTGTTACCAGATGATTGGGGGCCGCACAGAATGGTATCGAGGGCCGCATGTGGCCCCCGGGCCGCAGGTTGTACACCCCTGCCGTATAGTATTTGTGGTACATGTAATGGAGTGTGAGTACACTACAGAAGACAGAATTATACAAGAAAAGCAATCTAGAAACACACTTCTTAATTTTGCTTCACAGTATATTGTTACCTGCCCATAAACGTTTGTTAACTGATTTATATCATCATATATTGGTTAATAGATGCTTGTGGATGGGCCTCAATGTATCATGAATTTACCGGTATGTATTAATTTACTTAAAGAAGCAAAGGGAGTGCTGGGATCTTACATATTTCCGTTTTTATTTTTGGGTGGAGATGCATTTTAGCAAACCTATCAATGCCACTGAAACTAAACAACAACTTCCGATTAAGGTACATTAAGATAATTGGAGGCTGGTTAGTATGAGAAGAAACAATGGGAAATACTATTGTTCGATCCCATACAGGTTCAGTTTGCCTGCAGCACATACGCTGTTTATACATTTTTATTACCACAAACAAGAGTTGATCCCTCAATAAAAGAACAAACATTTGTTGGGTAATCAGCACCATGATTATACAGCCGTGCATTGTTTGATTGAATAACATACCTGTTTTACCCTAAAATTTGTGAAAATAACAATAATCAACAGCAGCATTATATTTTGTGTTGTCTTGCTTGTTCTGCATGCACTAATAGTTTAGCTTGGCACAAGTCTTGTATGGTGTGGGGACCAATGTGAATCCAATGCTGGGAACGAGGTTCAAATCTTCTCTGGAAACTCCTGGTGGTGGATAGAAAGTAAATGCCTGAAGAAGTCCAGTGAAGAACAGGAAAAGTTCCATCTTGGCTAAGCTTTCCCCAGCACAAGCTCTTCTTCCTGCAGAAACAGAATATAATAACTGAACCATATGGGCTTCATGTCATTTTAAGATAGAAACATTAGTTTTATAGGCAGGGGCAGATTGGCCATAGACCTTACAGGGAAATTTCCCGGTGGGCAGATGCCCAGGGGGCCGCCTTAGTGGAAGTTTTTGGGGATGTATTTTATGCTTCTGACGGCAGAATTTTGTGATGGACTGTAATATTTGGCTCTGTTGGGGTGGTATAATGTGCTCTCCAGTGCTGATGTTGATCTTCATGAATAGCAGGCCCATCTCATTTACCATTTTCTACGCCCGTTTTAGGCTTAGAGCAAGGTCTAAATGTAAGACTACTGATCGACGAACATCGGCCGAGACGGTTTGCGAATGTAATCAAGTTTGCGGCGGGCCCCATTCACCTTAATGGCAGGCGAACCTGGAAAACGTTCAGGACATATTTGCAGCCACCAAATACTTACTAGAAGTGCACAAATAGTCCCACAACATGGACAGTGACATACTGGAGGGGGATCAATGACTAAAAGGTACATTAGGCAGTCACTGTATAACAATTTTACTGTTGACCAGTTAGATCACAGGCCCCAAAAATTATGCATTCACCGTACAGAAAAGATCAAGTGATTATGTGGCTGGAGGTATATTAGATGGTCATTGCATAACAATTCTACTGTAGGCCAGTACAAATACATGTCAAATACATATGTTTAAAAGAACTAAAAATATTAAATTGGATTAATAGCATGGCTAATGAAATCCCCTCTGTAGAATAAACCCCAAATAATAATAGGTGAAATTCGATAACACGTGGTCGTCACAGGTGTTGAATTCCTCCAAGGCCCCAACAATTAGGTATTCACTGCACAGAAAACATCAAGTGATTATGTGGCTGGAGGTATATTAGACGGACATTGGATAACAATTTTACTGCAGGCCAGTGGAGTACAGGCCCCAAACATTATGCATTCACCGTACAGAAAAGATCAAGTGATTATGTGGCTGGAGGTATATTAGACGGTCACTGGTTAACAATTTTACTGCAGGCCAGTGGAGTACAGGCCCCAAACATTATGCATTCACCGTACAGAAAAGATCAAGTGATTATGTGGCTGGAGGTATATTAGACGGTCATTGGATAACAATTTTACTGCAGGCCAGTGGAGTACAGGCCCCAAACATTAGGCATTCACCGGACAGAAAAGGCCTTTTATGCCGCTGTATTTACATAAGACAAGGACCATTCTATGTTCTGGGTGGTGGTGGAAATGTGTGGGCTGGCATGAGGAAATTCTATTAAACGTGGTGGTAACAGGTGTTATATTCCTCCGAGATCCATGGCTCATTCATTTTTAGAACTGTGAGGTAGTCCACACTGTCGTGAGCTATGCCAGTGCGCTTATCGGTCACGATCCCCCCTGCCATGCTGAGCGTCCTATCGGACAGGACACTGGACGCGGGGCAAGTCAAGAGTTCCATGGCAAATTGTGCCAGCTCTGGCCACAGGTCAAGCCTGCACACCCAATGGTCTAGGGGTTCCTCGCTTCTCAGAGCGTCCACATTGACCATTAACCCGATGTAGTCGGACACCTGACGGTTTAGGCGTTTCCTGAGGCTGGATCTGGAGAACAGCTGTCGAGGGGTTGGCTGCAAGAATGATCTGATCAAACTGCCCTCTTCTTGCATGTGCGGTAGGATTTGTACATGCACCTATTTCTCTGTGGGTGGAAATTCCTCTGCTGGCACCCTCTGCTGGCAGCAGAATGCAGCATCTCTCGCAGCAAGGCCTGGGAATGCTGCATTCTGACAGCCCTCTGTGATGCTGGTAACATGTCCGCAATTTTGTATTTGTACTGGGGGTTTAAGTACGTTGCCACCCAGTACAGGTCCTTGACCATTATGCTTTTTATACGGGGGTCCCTTTTCAAACACTGGAGCATGAAGGCCCCCATTTGCACTAAATTGGCTCCTGCTCATCGCCAAGGAGAATGTCGTCCTCGTTCTCCTCCCACCCAGTCACGGATCCCAGAGAAGTTTAAAGCCTGCTCTTCTTGCTCCTCCTCCTCCTTCTCCCCCAGCCACCATCCTCCTCTGACTCCTCTTCAGACTCCTGCTGACTTGTCTCAGATGGAGTAGCCGTGAATTCATTTAGCATTGTGACTTCCTCATCTTCCAGCTTCTGCTCCTCGACGGCTTGATCAATGACATGACGCAATGCATGCTCCAGAAAGAAGTCGTAAGGTACGATGTCACTGATAGTGCCCTGGCTGCGACTGCCCAGTTTGGTGATCTCATCAAATGGCCGCAGAAGTCTGCATGCGTCGAGCATAAGCAGCCACTTGCGCAGTGAAAAGAAAACAAGCTCCCCAGAACATGTCCTGCTGCAGAGTTCGTACAGGTAGTCGTTAATGGCACATTTCTGCTGGAGCAGCCTATCAAGCATATACAAGGTGGAGTTCCAGCGCGTTGGGCTGTCACCAATCAGAGGTCTGATGGACAGGTGGTGTCGCTGCTGAACATAAGCAAGATGAGCCATGGCCGTGTAAGATCTTCTAAAATTGCCAGGAAAATTTTCCTGGCCTGCCGTAAGACATCCTGGACCACAGGGTATTTGGCAATGAATCGCTGCACGACTAAGCTCAGGACGTGTACCATGCACGGCACATGTGTCATTTTGCCCTGTTTCAGCATTCTCAGCAGATTGGCACTGTTGTCACACCACTTTGCCAACTGTCAAATTGAGCAGGGTTAGCCACTGATTGGCCTGTGACCTCAGAGCTGAAAGCAGTGCAGGGCTGGTGTGGCTCTTGGCTTCCAGGCAAAACAGCCGGAGCTAAGCATGGCAACATCTCACCTGGCACGTCGAATAGGTTCTGGGGAGCTTGGAGGGTGCAGTAGAAGAGGCGGTAGCAGTGGAAAAGGAGGAGTCAGCCGAGGAGGAGACGGAGGACGGAGTAGGAGGAGGAAAAGAAGAGGCCGGCCTGTATGCAATCCGTGGCTGTAGCACCAAATCCACACGGGTACCACAGGTTGCATGCTTGACAGCCGTCAGAAGATTCACCCAGTGGACAGAAAAAGTTATTTACCTTCCCTGCCCGTGTTTGTTAGACCACATGTCTTTGGTTAGATGTATCTTAGAACTGACACTGTGTGCCAGAGATACATTCACTTGCCGCTAAACATGGCCGTATATCTCTGGGATGCCCTCCTCTTCCTCATCCGATGCCAAGAATGGCTGCGCATCGGTAAGGTCTGGAAATTGATGGGAAAATTTTTCCTCTGACTCGAGTGCAGGGGCTATGGTGGTGGTGGTGGTGGTGGTGGTGTATTTTGGGGTGAACACAGCAGAGAGTGAGGAAGGTGCAGATGTAGAGGATGAGGAGGGTGCAGAAGCGGAAGGCTGAGTAAGCCACTCAACCAACTCTGGTGCATCCTTTGACGTAATCGCACGCACCTTCTCCAACTTCCCACTTAGGCTCTGGCCTGGTGCACCTGCCGTACCCCTACCACCCCTGCGGAACAGCCTGCCGCTTCCTCTGCCTGTCATTTTCCAAATGACCCTGTGACAAAGTCCCTATAGAAGAGCAGTATTTGTGGAAGCAGGTATATCGCAGGCCTCAATAAATATTTGGTGGAAGCTTGTATATAAAATCCTTTAATCAATATTTGGTGGAAGCTAGTGTATCGCAGGCCTCAATCTATATTTGGTGGATGCCGGTATATCAATCCCCTCTATCAGTATTTTGTGGAAACAGGTATATAGAACCCCTTAATGAGTATTTGGTGGAGGCGGGTATATCAAACCCCTTAATCAATATTTAGTGGAAGCTGTTGTATCGCAGGCCTCAATCAATATTTGGTGGAAGCCGGTATATCAATCCCCTCTATCAGTATTTTGTGGAAACAGATATATAGAACCCCTTAATGAGTATTTGCTGAATGCAGATATATCAAACCCCTTAATCAATATTTGGTGGAAGCTACTGTATCGCAGGCCTCAATCAATATATGGTGGAAGCAGGTACAGTCATGTGAAAAAATTAGGACACCCTTTGAAAGCATGTGGTTTTTTGTAACATTTTTAATAAAAGGTTATTTCATCTCCGTTTCAACAATACAGAGAGATTAAAGTAATCCGACTAAACAAAGAAAACTGAAGAAAAGTCTTTTCAAGATCTTCTGTAAATGTCATTCTACAAAAATGCCTATTCTAACTGAGGAAAAAGATAGGACACCCTTGCCCCTAATAGCGAGTGTTACCTCCTTTGGCTGAAATAACTGCAGTGAGACGGTTCTTGTAGCCATCTACCAGTCTTCGACATCGGTCTGAGGAAATTTTACCCCACTCCTCAATGCAGAACTTTTTCAGCTGTGAGATGTTTGAGGGGTTTCTTGCACGTACAGCCCTTTTCAAGTCACCCCACAGCATCTCAATGGGATTCAAATCTGGACTTTGACTTGGCCATTCCAGGACTCTCCATTTCTTCTTTTTCAGCCAATCTTTGGTTGATTTACTAGTATGTTTTGGGTCATTGTCATGTTGCATGGTCCAGTTCCGCTTCAGCTTTAATTTTCTAACTGATGGTCTCACATGTTCTTCAAGCACCTTCTGATACACAGTAGAATTCATCGTGGATTCTATGATGGTGAGCTGACCAGGTCCTGCTGCAGCAAAGCAGCCCCAAACCATGACACTTCCACCTCCATGCTTCACAGTTGGTATGAGGTTCTTTTCTTGGAATGCTGTGTTTGGTTTACGCCAAACATGTCCTCTGCTGTTGTGTCCAAATAATTCAATTTTGGACTCATCTGTCCAAAGAACATTATTCCAGAAGTCCTGGTATTTGTCAACTTTATCTCTGGCAAATGTCAGTCTGGCCTCGATGTTTCTCTTGGAAAGCAAAGGTTTCCTCCTTGCACACCTCCCATGCAAGTTAAACTTGTACAGTCTCTTTCTGATTGTAGAGGCATGTACTTCTACATCAACAGTAGCCAGAGCCTGCTGTAGTTCTCGAGATGACACTTTAGGGTTTTTGGAGACCTCTTTTAGCATCTTGCGGTCTGCTCTTGGGGTGAACTTGCTGGGGCGACCAGTCCTGGGCATGTTGGCAGTTGTTTTGAAAGCCCTCCACTTGTAGACTATCTTCCGGACAGTGGAATGGCTGATTTCAAAATCTTTTGAGATCTTTTTAAATCCCTTCCCAGACTCATAGGCTGCTACAATCTTTTTTCTGAAGTCCTCTGACAGCTCTTTTGCTCTCACCATGGTGCTCACTCTCACTTCAACAGTCAGGAGCACACCAAACTAAATGTCTGAGGTTTAAATAGGGCAAGCCTCATTCAACATGCAGAGTAACGATCTACTAATTATGTGCACCTGGTGTGATATACCTGTGTGAGATCTGAGCCAATTTAAGAGGGAATACATGTGAGGGTGTCCTATCTTTTTCCTCAGTTAGAATAGGCATTTTTGTAGAATGACATTTACAGAAGATCTTGAAAAGACTTTTCTTCAGTTTTCTTTGTTTAGTTGGATTACTTTAATCTCTCTGTATTGTTGAAACGGAGATGAAATAACCTTTTATTAAAAATGTTACAAAAAACCACATGCTTTCAAAGGGTGTCCTAATTTTTTCACATGACTGTATATCAATCCCTTCTATCAGTATTTTGTGGAAAAAGGTATATAGAACCCGTTAATGAGTATTTGCTGGAAGCTGGTATATCATACCCCTTAATCATTATTTGGTGGAAGCTGGTGTATCGCAGGTCTCAATCAATATTTGGTGGAAGCCGGTATATCAATCCCCTCTATCAGTATTTTGTGGAAACAGGTATATACACTACGTGCAGAATTATTAGGCAAATGAGTATTTTGACCACATCATCCTCTTTATGCATGTTGTCTTACTCCAAGCTGTATAGGCTCGAAAGCCTACTACCAATTAAGCATATTAGGTGATGTGCATCTCTGTAATGAGAAGGGGTGTGGTCTAATGACATCAACACCCTATATCAGGTGTGCATAATTATTAGGCAACTTCCTTTCCTTTGGCAAAATGGGTCAAAAGAAGGACTTGACAGGCTCAGAAAAGTTAAAAATAGTGAGAAATCTTGCAGAGGGATGCAGCACTCTTAAAATTGCAAAGCTTCTGAAGCGTGATCATCAAACAATCAAGCGTTTCATTCAAAATAGTCAACAGGGTCGCAAGAAGCGTGTGGAAAAACCAAGGCGCAAAATAACTGCCCATGAACTGAGAAAAGTCAAGCGTGCAGCTGCCAAGATGCCACTTGCCACCAGTTTGGCCATATTTCAGAGCTGCAACATCACTGGAGTGCCCAAAAGCACAAGGTGTGCAATACTCAGAGACATGGCCAAGGTAAGAAAGGCTGAAAGACGACCACCACTGAACAAGACACACAGGCTGAAACGTCAAGACTGGGCCAAGAAATATCTCAAGACTGATTTTTCTAAGGTTTTATGGACTGATGAAATGAGAGTGAGTCTTGATGGGCCAGATGGCTGGATTGGTAAAGGGCAGAGAGCTCCAGTCCGACTCAGACGCCAGCAAGGTGGAGGTGGAGTAATGGTTTGGGCTGGTATCATCAAAGATGAGCTTGTGGGGCCTTTTTGGGTTGAGGATGGAGTCAAGCTCAACTCCCAGTCCTACTGCCAGTTTCTGGAAGACACCTTCTTCAAGCAGTGGTACAGGAAGAAGTCTGCAAGGTAAGAAAAACATGATTTTCATGCAGGACAATGCTCCATCACACGCGTCCAAGTACTCCACAACGTGGCTGGCAAGAAAGGGTATAAAAGAAGAAAATCTAATGACATGGCCTCCTTGTTCACCTGATCTGAACCCCATTGAGAACCTGTGGTCCATCATCAAATGTGAGATTTACAAGGAGGGAAAACAGTACACCTCTCTGAACAGTGTCTGGGAGGCTGTGGTTGCTGCTGCACGCAATGTTGATGGTGAACAGATCAAAACACTGACAGAATCCATGGATGGCAGGCTTTTGAGTGTCCGTGCAAAGAAAGGTGGCTATATTGGTCACTGATTTGTTTTTGTTTTGTTTTTGAATGTCAGAAATGTATATTTGTGAATGTTGAGATGTTATATTGGTTTCACTGGTAAAAATAAATAATTGAAATGGGTATATATTTGTTTTTTGTTAAGTTGCCTAATAATTATGTACAGTAATAGTCACCTGCAC
This sequence comes from Bufo gargarizans, assembly GCF_014858855.1. Lineage (NCBI taxonomy): Eukaryota > Metazoa > Chordata > Amphibia > Anura > Bufonidae > Bufo > Bufo gargarizans. The sequence goes on along the minus strand of NC_058087.1, from coordinate 174,999,742 downwards.
ACACAGATATCCCCCTAAAATAGCTAAAACTAAAAACAAACTAAAAACTACTTCCAAAAATATTCAGCTTTGATATTAATGAGTTTTTTGGGTTCATTGAGAACATGGTTGTTGTTCAATAATAAAATTAATCCTCAAAAATACAACTTGCCTAATAATTCTGCACTCCCTGTAGAACCCCTTAATGAGTATTAGCTGGAAGCCAGTATATCAAACCCCTTAATCAATATTTGGTGGAAGCCGGTGTATCGCAGGCCTTAATCTATATTTGGTGGAAGCTGGTCTATCAATTCCCTCGATCAGTATGCCGGTGTTTCACACCCCTCAATCAGTATTTTGTGGAAGCAGGTATATCAAACCCCTTAATCAATATTAGGTGGGAGCTGTTGTATCGCAGGCCTCAATCAATATTTGGTGGAAGCCAGTATATCAATCCACTCTATCAGTATTTTGTGGAAAAGGGTATATAGAACCACTTAATGAGTATTTGCTGGAAGCAGGTATATCAAACCCCTTATTCAATATATAGTGGAAGCTGGGGTATCTCAGGCCTCAATCAATATTTGTTGGAAGCCGGTATTTCAATCCCCTCTATCAGTATTTTGGGGAAAAAGTTATATAGAACCCCTTAATGAGTTCCGTATTTTTCATCCCATAAGACGTACCTGCCCATAAGACACACCTACGTTTTAGAGGAGGATAAAAATATTTTCCATTAGACTTCAGGTCAGACCAGCAATCAGAGGCCCAATGTTAATCAGACCTCAGATCAGACCCCCAATGCCTCAGATCAGTCCGCATGTCAGCAATCAGCCCCTAATGTCAGCCATCAGTCCTGCATGTCAGCCATAAAGCCCCCATGTCAGCCATCATGCCCCCCATGTCAGCCATGAGCGCAAATAATAATAATAAAAAAATCTTACCTCTCCTGCTTCTGGATGCCGCCGCTCCTCACCATCAGTGCTCTCTCTCTTCTTCCTGGTTCTTGGCTGTCAGCTGTAAAGGCTGCGCACAGTGAGGTCACATGGTGCGCAGCCCTAAACAGCAAACAGCTGAGCCGAGAACCAGGAAGCGGTGATTACAGATCCTTCACCGCTTCCCGGTCCTCCGGTACTAATAAAGAGCTTCCAAAATAGAAGCGCTTCATTAGTATTCGCCCCATAAGACGCAGGGGCATTTTTCTGTAACTTTGGGGGGGAAAAACAGTGTCTTATGGGGCGAAAAATACGGTATTTGCTGGAAGCAGGTATATCAAACCCCTTAATCAATATTTGGTGGAAGCCGGTGTATCGCAGTCCTCAATCAATATTTTGTGGAAGACGTTGTTTCACACCCCTCTAGCAGTATTTTGTAGAAGCAGGTATATCAAACCCCTTAATCATTATTTTGTGGAAGCAGATATATCGCCCCCCCCCCGTAATATTTTTTTGGGGGGGCAACAGGTATATCACACCAGTTGCAATTAGTTATTCCAATATCTAGTTGCGGTATCTCAGCAGAACCGCACATAACTGCTGCACAATGCAAATGCGCTATAATATACTTTCTATGTTAGAAGGTATATTATAGGTATATCACACCCCTCAATCATTTTTTATTTTTATGGTCAACAGGTATATCACACCAGTTGCAATTAGTTATTCTAATAGTGTTTGTTCCTCTATCTAGCTGCAGTATCACAGCAGAACCGCACACAACTTCTGCACAATACAAATGCACTATAATATACTTTATATGTTAGAAAGTATATTATAAGTATATCACATCCCTCAGTATGTCACACCTATCGATAGCACACCTATACCAGTCCTTAAAAGGACTTTTGTGGCCCTATTAGCTATTGTTTGGTGTCCCTAACAGTCTGTCCCTGCTTCACACAGCAACCTCTCCCTACACTGGCAAAATATAGAATGTAAAATGGCTGCCAGATCGGGTTTATTTATAGGGTAGGGGGTGCGTCCATGTGCTGAATTGTCTCAATTGCCTGTCCTGTCCCACCTGATGGATGCTTCATGGGTCAAATTTCAGCACAATGGAAAAGAATATGGCGCCGGCAGACATCGCCATATGTTCACATGTTTGGCGAACCGTGAACGAGTAAAGTTTGCCGCGAAACGACCGCCGGGCGAACCGCAAGGCCATCTCTATGTAAGACAGCTTGGACGCTGTCTTACGTTTAGAACTTACGCTGGATGCACCGAATTATGGAAAGGCCTGCACGTCTTCATAATTTCGGCAGAATCACCACCAGCTTAGGGTTTTATTAAGACCTGCTCCTAAAACGCCAGTCTTAATAAATGTGCCCTATTATTTCCATTGTTAATATAGTCATGAGGTCAGGGAAAGTTAACTGTACAATAAATTATTTCATGGTCATTACAAACCTGCTGAGAAAGGCATAAATGCATCATTTCGGACAAATTTCCCATCTTTATCCAAAAAGTGATTGGGATTAAACTGATATGGAGTTTCCCATTGAGTCTTGTCATACAGAACTGATGTCAGCAATGGAATAACCTCTGTACCCTGTGAACAATAAATCATCAGTTATCTCTTTTTTTGTTTACTATTTCATTTTCATATTCTGTGGGATAGCAGTGGACTCAATTGCGGTCCATTTCATTAACATTTATTGCATACTTGTTAGGAGGTATTATTATAGGGTTATTTTCTTTACTAAACTCACTTTTGGGATGCAGTAACCCCGAAAATACACATCTTTTGGAGTCGTGTGTGGCAGGTTCAGTGGAACAATATTGCCAAACCTTTGTAGTTCATGTATCACTGCATCAGTATAAGGCATTCTCTTTCTATCTTCTACTGTCGGCAACTGTCCTGGTTTAATATGTGTTTTAATTTCATCCTGTACCCTCTCTGTAAAGCAAAAGAAAAATTATTTTGTTACATAGTGGTATATACTGGCACAATCATACCCATACAATTCAATGTATGCATAGTGCATAGTCTTCCACTGTAATATGTACTTACTACACCAGGGATAGCTTAATTAAGGGATAAGCTTCCATGTTTTTATTCAGTTCCCTACTGTCTACTTCAAGTGAATAGGAGGATCTGTCCCATTGAAGTGAATGGGATGATTGAACTGTAATTTCACCTGCTTGCTGCTGCAATATTGAAGTTGAGCAGGTAAAATAAGAAGAGAACACAGCGCTTTTATAAGCAATGTGCTCTTTTTAAACATCTGATCGGTGGGAGTTCTGGCAGTTGGGTCCTTACCAATCTGATATAGATGACCTATATTAAGAGTCATCAATATATCCAAAGTAGAGAACCCCTTTAAATCACTACTCTGCAGCTCCAGAACAAGCTTAGCAGTACACTAAACAAGCTCAGGAGTCCCCATATATATGAGGTCCCAACTCTCTCCACCCATTCGGATGATTGACAGTTTTCTTTCTTCTTGAGTTTAGCAATATTGCAAGTCAGGGTTGCTAGATCTTTGGAGAGGAGCCCTTTATTCTGATTGCCATGTTTGGAGTTGGAAAAACGTATTCCTTCTGGATTAACATTGCAGACTAATATGGCTAAACAAGATGGACTTATGTATTGTTTCATCCTTTAAAGTGATGTTAATATGTTAGCAAAAAGCCAAATTCTCCACCAAAAACACACTGTCATGCTTTGGTGTGGGAGGGAAACTCCACACCGAGCATAGGAGGTAAGGGGGAAACAGGGAATCAGGCCTGATAACTAGGGAAGGAAGATGGACACCTCCTAGTGAAAACACTAACCAAAATCCTGACTACCAGTATGAACAGACCCCAAAGGTAAGTGAGTTCATACGCAGGAATATCTAGAGTCCTTTGTAGCCCTATAGGACCCTGGTACTAATGGCAGGGACTAGACTACCCGTTTCTCCAAAAGGAAGGACGAACAGGAGTCTACTTCATGCCTAATACAAACAATAAGGAAATGCAACACACATAACCCAAACAAAATACAAAAGGGAAAGGAAAGACTTAACTTCAAAGAGGCTATAGAAGCACCAGGAACTGAGCCAAGATCCAACCACAAACAATCCACAGGCACAAAAGCTAAAAACCGCACAGCATAGTGAGAGAAACAACTATAAATAAGGAAGGTTAAATGACCACATAAGCAACACCTGGAGGCAAGGAGTGTGGCCATTACCAGAAACAACACCAGACACCTATTGATCCACAAGGAAAGCCTGTCATATCAAACCACGTGTTGCCAGTCTCACAGATCTCCTACCACTGACGGGACTTCAGTATGTCTCGTTACGTCCGTGACAGTAACCCCCTTCTACGGGTGACCTCCACCAAACGACTGGCATTCACATCAGATGCCAGTACCCACATCCTCTCCTCTGGTCAATAACCCTTCCAGTGAACAAGATACTGAAGAGTTCTACAGAGAACTCGAGAGTAAATTATCTTGTCGATCTGAAATTCCAAACTGCCGTCCACCATGACAGGAGCGGGTGGCAAGGAAGACGGCTCCAAAGGTTCAACATATCTATTCAACAAAGATTTATGAAACACATTATGAATTTTCAGGGCCTGAGAAAGTTCAAGACAAAAAGCTACAGGATTAATAATGGCAGTGATCCTATATGGACCATTAAACCTTGGATCCAACTTCAAAGAAGGTATCTTCAACTTAATGTTTCTTGTGGACAGCCACACAGAATCACCAACTCTTAGGTCCAGACTATTCATACGTTTACTGTCAGCCATACGTTTATACTTGTTGCCCATATTCATCAAGTTATCTTGAATTTTCCACCATATACGTAGATGACAATGATGAAAAACGTTCCTCCTCAGGGATACCAGAAGTATCTGAACCAAAAAATGTTCCAAACTGTGGGTGAAATACATATGCCCCCCAAAAAAGGCGACTCCTATGGCAAACTCTGCCAAAGACGACGAAGACCACTCCTCCTGGTTCTCAGAGACAAAACATCTCAAGTAAAACTCCAAACTCTGATTAGTGCGCTCCGTCTGTCCGTTCGACTGAGGATGAAAAGCCAAAGAAAAAGACAGTTGTACCCCCAGTCGAGTACAGAATGCCTTCCAGAATCTGGAAATAAGAGTCCCAAGATGGACACCTCCTAGTGAAAACACTAACCAAAATCCTGACTACCAGTATGAACAGACCCCAAAGGTAGGTGAGTTCATATGCATGAATACCTAGAGTCCTATCTAGCCCTATAGGACCCTGATACTAATGGCAGGGACAAGACTATCTGTTCCTCCAAAAGGAAGGACGAACAGGAGTCTACTTCATGCCTAATACAAACAATAGGGAAATGCAGCACACAGAACCCAAACAAAATACAAAAGGGAAAGGAAAGACTTCCGTGACACACACCTACTGTATATCCACTGAACACGGTGGTGACCTGGAACATTTAGAAATGTAGACAATACAATATAAGGAACAATTCTACACTGAATCCAGAGGGAACCTGGCTGGTGTAGTGAGCTGCATTTATATTTATATAAGGAGATATATAACGCGAGTTTGACCGCGACGCGTGGTTGATTAAGTGTGTGACTTAAGATTAAGTGACTTTAGATTCAGGGACTTCAGTGGGGGACTGCAATTAGCCAGTTTCTTAGTACTACATTATATTGTATTTTTCACTTTTGTGGTGTAATCCCCATTTAGTATGTGTTGCACAATTGACAACGCAGTCCAGTGCACATCTTGCATGATGTATGCAGTCCTGGAACAGCCGTTCAAGGGTGTATATCTTTGTTTAAGATGTGAGCAAATTACCCGTTTGGAATCGCAAATCGAGTCTTTAAATGGGCAAGTTGCAACACTGAGAGGCATGGACAATTTGCAAAAGAGTTTGCTTCTCACCGAGCAAGCACTCTTTGGGGTAAATGAGGGGGAGGGTGACAGAGACTAGGCTGAGGAAAGTGAGGTAGCTAGCTGGGTAACAGTTAGAAAGCGGGGTAGAGGGAAGAGTGCCAGGGAGGCTAGTCCTGATCTGACACACCCCAACAAGTTTGCACGTTTGGCAGATGAGAGGGATGTCAGTCCAGGGACGGCACTGCCGCAGCCGGACACTTCCTCTGCCAGTCAGGGGAATGTCAGCTCCGGTAAGCAGGGGACCAGGAGAGCAGGGCAGGCTAGACAGGTGCTGGTAGTGGGAGACTCAATTATTAGGGGAACAGATAGGAAATCTGTCACAAAGACCGTGATCGCTGAACAGTGTGCTGTCTTCCTGGCGCTAGAGTTTGACACATCGCAGATCGGGTTGACAGATTACTGGGAGGGGCTGGAGAAGATCCAGCGGTCATGGTCCATATCGGAACCAATGACAAAGTTAGGGGTAGGAGGAGAGTCCTTAAAAATGATTTCAGGGATTTAGGTCAAAAGCTTAGGGCAAGGACCTCAAAGGTAGTATTTTCCTAAATACTACCTGTACCACGGGCCACACAAGAAAGGCAGCGGGAGATTAGGGAGATTAACAAGTGACTGGTGTAGGACGGAGGGGTTTGGGTTGCTGGAGAACTGGGCTGACTTCTCTATTGGCTACAGGCTCTATCGTAGGGACGGGCTGCACCTCAATGGGGAAGGGGCAGCTGTGTATGGGAAGAAGATGGCTAGAAGGTTGGAGGAGTGTTTAAACTAGGGACTGGGGGAGGGTAATTATGTTATGGGAGGGGAAGATAGTGCAGATAGAGACCGGGGGCAAGGTAGTGGGACTGGGGGAGGAATGAAAGGAGGGACTAGAACAGTTCAGAAGGAAAGGTGTAGGGTAAAAAATATACATAAACCTCTCAAATATATGTATACTAATGCCAGAATACTGACTAATAAAACTGGTGAACAGGAATTAGTGATGTGTGAGGAGGATTATGTGACATAGTGGGAATAACTGAGACATGGCTGGATGATAGCTATGACTGGGCAGTTAATGTGCAAGGTTACAGTCTGTTTGGAAAGGATCGTCAAAACCGGAGAGGGGGAGGGTTCTGCCTTTATGTAAAGTCCTGTCTAAAGTCCACACTCAGTGAAGATATAAGTGAGGGACATGAACATGTGGAGTCACTGTGGGTAGAGATACATGGAGCTAAAATCAATAATAAATACTAATAGGAGTTTACTATGAACCACCTAATATACCAGAGTCCACAGAAAATCTACTACTAAATGAGATAGACAAGGCGGCAAATCATAATGAGGTGGTTATTATGGGGGACTTCAACTACCCAGATATAGACTGGGAAACTGAAACTTGTATATCTCATAAAGGAAACAGGTTCTTGGCAATAACCAAAGACAATTACCTCTCCCAACTGGTTCAGGACCCGACTAGAGGGACGGCCATACTGGACTTAGTATTAACCAATAGGCCTGACAGAACAACAGACGTGCAGGTTGGGGGACACCTGGGAAATAGTGACCATAAAGTAATAACCTTCCAATTATCATTCAAAAGAGCGTTTCTACAGGGAGGAACAAAAATACCAAACTTCAAAAAAGCTAAATTTAGCCAACTAAGAGAGGCCATAGGCCTAACTAAATGGGATAAAGTCCTCACAAATAAAAATACAGCCACAAAATGGGATATCTTTAAAAGCATCCTAAAATCTCATTGTGAGAGGTACATACCGTATGGGAATAAAAGGTTAAGGAACAAAAAGAAACCAATGTGGATAAACAGAACTGTAAAGAAAGCAATAAATGACAAGAAGAAAGCATATAAATCACTAAAACAGGAGGGGAGCACGGAAGCACTGAAAAACTATAGGAAAAAAATAGAACATGTAAAAAACAAATAAAAGCGGCCAAACTAGAGACCGAGAGATTAATTGCCAATGAGAGTAAAACTAACCCTAAAATGTTCTTCAATTATATAAATGTTAAAAAGTATAAATCTGAAGGTGTCGGCCCTTTAAAGAGTAATGAGGGGGGAGTCGCAGAGAGCGACGAGGAGAAAGCAAAGCTATTAAATATTTTTTTCTCCAATGTATTCACTGAGGAAAATAAACTGTCAGATGAAATGCTGAATGTTGAAATAAATTCCCCATTAAAGTGTCCTGTCTGACCCAGGAAGAAGTACAACAGCGACTTAAAAAGATTAAAATAGACAAATCGCCAGGACCGGATGGCATACACCCCCGTATCCTAAGGGAATTAAGTAATGTCATAGCCAGACCCTTATTTCTGATATTTGCAGATTCTATACTGACAGGGAATGTCCCACAGGATTGGCGCATGGCAAATGTGGTGCCAATATTCAAAAAGGGTCCAAAAACAGAGCCTGGAAACTATAGGCCGGTAAGTTTAACATCTGTTGTGGGTAAACTGTTTGAAGGTTTTCTGAGAGATGCTATGTTAGAGCATCTTAACGGAAATAAGCAAATAACGCCATATCAGCATGGCTTCGTGAGGGATCGGTCATGTCAAACTAATTTAATCAGTTTCTATGAGGAGGTAAGTTCTAGACTTGACAGCGGCGAATCAATGGATGTCGTGTATCTGGACTTCTCCAAAGCATTTGACACTGTACCACATAAAAGGTTAGTATATAAAATGAGAATGCTCGGACTGGGAGAAAACGTCTGTATGTGGGTAAGTAACTGGCTCAATGATAGAAAACAGAGGGTGGTTATTAACGGTACATACTCAGATTGGGTCACTGTCACTAGTGGAGTACCTCAGGGGTCAGTATTGGGCCCTATTCTCTTCAATATATTTATTAATGATCTTGTAGAAGGCTTGCATAGTAAAATATCAATTTTCGCAGATGACACTAAACTGTGTAAAGTAATTAACACTGAAGAGGACAGTATACTACTACAGAGGGATCTGGATAGATTGGAGGCTTGGGCAGATAAGTGGCAGATGAGGTTTAACACTGACAAATGTAAAGTTATGCACATGGGAAGGAATAATGCAAGTCACCCGTACATACTAAATGGTAAAACACTCGGTAACACTGACATGGAAAAGGATCTAGGAATTTTAATAAACAGCAAACTAAGCTGCAAAAAACAGTGTCAGGCAGCTGCTGCCAAGGCCAATAAGATAATGGGTTGCATCAAAAGGGGCATAGATGCCCGTGATGAGAACATAGTCCTACCACTTTACAAATCATTAGTCAGACCACACATGGAGTACTGTGTACAGTTCTGGGCTCCAGTGAACAAGGCAGACATAGCAGAGCTGGAGAGGGTCCAGAGGAGGGCAACTAAAGTAATAACTGGAATGGGGCAACTACAGTACCCTGAAAGATTATCAAAATTAGGGTTATTCACTTTAGAAAAAAGACGACTGAGGGGAGATCTAATTACTATGTATAAATATATCAGGGGTCAGTACAGAGATCTATCCCATCATCTATTTATCCCCAGGACTGTGACTGTGACGAGGGGACATCCTCTGCGTCTGGAGGAAAGAAGGTTTGTACACAAACATAGAAGAGGATTCTTTACGGTAAGAGCAGTGAGACTATGGAACTCTCTGCCTGAGGAGGTGGTGATGGTGAGTACAATAAAGAGTTCAAGAGGGGCCTGGATGTATTTCTGGAGTGTAATAATATTACAGGCTATAGCTACTAGAGAGGGGTCGTTGATCCAGGGAGTTATTCTGATTGCCTGATTGGAGTCGGGAAGGAATTTTTTATTCCCCTAAAGTGAGGAAAATTGGCTTCTACCTCACAGGTTTTTTTTTGCCTTCCTCTGGAACAACTTGCAGGATGACAGGCCGAACTGGATGGACAAATGTCTTTTTTCGGCCTTATGTACTATGTTACTATGTTACTGGAATGGTCTGATTCTAATTGATAAATTGTGGCTCGACCTGAAAAAACTGTGAAACCTCTTTGAGTTCAACACCCAAAAATGTATTGATAAATGGTCTAGAATATTGTCTTCTCAATAAAGATGGCCATTATGGTATACATGGAATATGTCACAGTAAATCTAGTCAAGAAAAGGGGGTGCTCTTATTAAAAAGGGTCTTGTTAGTGTTGACCGAGCACAATGGAATTCAATGGGAAAACCCAAGCATTAAACCAGGCACCCCCTGCTCTGAAGAGAAGAGGATGTCTGGTTTAAAGAAAAAGGTTATAAATTGATAGAAACTCCAACAAAATGGTTTGGAAACAGCATGATCTGCCTTGTTTTTCAGCTGAAAAACCATTTGCATGGAAAATTTGCGATTACAATATTCGCGATCTACACTACTCATAAACAGCGCCATCTATTGGATTCATAGTCTTGTCATAAGACTATGAAACAGTAGTATAGGGACCCATGTCTTGTCAAACACAAAGTGACAGGTGCCCAGCCCCTTTTTCACACCATAACCCCTCCCCGAAATGCCCAGAAACGCCCTAACCCCGCCCAGATCCGCCCAATTCTCTCACCCGTCCCAAACCACGCCTAAATGCCGCCCACTTTGATATGTTTTTCATATAATTTTATATGGCTTAATATAAAAAATTTGATCAAATGATAAGCTTTTCATATCACTTTATAAGTACTTATCAAATGATAAGCTTTTAATAACACTTTGTATCCCATTTATAACATTTTGATGGTTTTGTGCATTGATATCAAAATGATATCAATTTGATATGCCTTTTATATCATTTTGTGCTTTGATATCACTTTGATATCACTTTTATATATGCCCATGCTTTTTTCATATCACTTTATAAGTCCTTATCTAATGATAAGTGTTTTATAATCAATGCCTTACAGAAAATAACATGTCTGGACAAGCCTTTTTGGTTTACCCCCACCACACTGGACAACTGAGTCAACACACTGAATTTGAATTAAAAACCTGAAATGCCACATTCCTCATTTACAACTATACTGCAGTTTAACATACATATGCAGTTCTTCAGTTGTATTCAATGCAACATTTTTTTACTTTATGGGCCTATTATTTTATTAGAAAACATTAAATGTTAAGTTTTACTAAAGCTACCCACTATTTGTGAAATATTATTGGATTAAAGGGTCTAGCTTACAATTGATAACAATAGTTTGAACATCTTGACTTGGTTGTGTTTAACTACAAAGTGATATCAAAGCACAAAATGATATAAAAGGTATATAAAGTCATATCAAAGTGCTATCAATGCACAAAAACGTATAAAAATGTTATAAACGGGATAAAACATGTTAATAAAAACTTATCATTTGATAAGGACTTATAAAGTGATATGAAAAAAAGCATGGGCATATATAAAATTTATATCAAAGTGATATCAAAGCACAAAGTGATATAAAAGGTTTATAAAAGACATCAGGTTTTTAATTCAAATTCAGTTTGTTGACTCAGTTGTCCAGTGTGATGGGGGTTAAACCAAAAAGGCTTGTCCAGACATGTCATTTTCTGTAAGGCATTGATTATAAAAAAAAAGCTTATCATTTGATAAGGACTTATAAAGTGATATGAAAAAAGCATGGGCATATATAAAATTTATATCAAAATGATATCAAAGTGATATCAAAGCAGAAAATGAAATAAAAGGTATATAAAAGGCATATCAAAGTGATATCAATGCACAAAATCGTATCAAAATGTTATAAGTGGGATAAAAAGTGTTAATAAAAGCTTATCATTTGATAAGGACTTATAAAGTGATATGAAAAAAGCATGGGCATATATAAAATTCATATCAAAATGATATCAAAGTGATATCAAAGCACTAAATGATATAAAAGGTATATAAAAGGCATTATGTTTTTAATTCAAATTCAGTGTGTTGACTCTCCAGTGTGGTGGGGGTTAAACCAAAAAGGCTTGTCCAGACATGTCATTGTCTGTAAGGCCGTGATTATAAAAAGCTTATCATTTGATAAGTACTTGTAAAGTGATATGAAAAAAAGCATGGGCATATATAAAAGTGATATCAAAGTGATATCAAAGCACAAAATGATATAAAAGATATATAAAGTCATATCAAAGTGCTATCAATGCACAAAATTGTATCAAATTTTTATAAATGGGATAAAAAGTGTTAATAAAAGCTTATCATTTGATAAGGACTTCTAAAATGATATGAAAAGCTTATTATTTGATATAAAATTTATATTAAGCCATATAAAATTATATGATAAGCATATCCAAGTGGGCGGCATTTAGGCGTGGTTTGGGATGGGCGAGGGGGGGGTAGAAATGTGGCATTTCAGGTTTTTAATTCAAATTCAGTGTGTTGACTCAGTTGTCCAGTGTGGTGGGGGTTAAACCAAAAAGGCTTGTCCAGACATGTCATTGTCTGTAAGGCAGTGATTATAAAAAGCTTATCATTTGATAAGGACTTATAAAGTAAAATGAAAAAAGCATGGGCATATATAAAAGTGATATTAAAGTGATATGAATGCACAAAATGATATAAAAGGTATATAAAAGGCATATCAAAATGATATGATTTTGATATCAATGCACAAAATCGTATCAAAATCATTTGATAAGGACTTATAAAGTGATATAAAAAGCTTATCATTCGATATAAAATTTATATTAAGCTGTATAAAATGATATGAAAAGTATATCAAAGTATATCAAAGTGGGCGGCATTTAGGAGTGGTTTGGGACGGGCGAGGGGAGAGAAATGGGCGGATCTGGGCGGTGTTCGGGCGTTTATGGGAGGGGTTATAGTGTGAAAAAGGGGCTGGGCACCTGTCACTTTGAGTTTGACGAGACATGGGTCCCTATACTACTTGAAACCAATAGATTGTGCTGTTCATGAGTCATATACAGCGCCATCTAAAGGATTCATAGTCTTGTCATAAGACTATGAAACCAATAGACGGTGCTGTTCATGAGTAATGTTGATCGCAAATATTATAATCCCACATTTTTAATGCCAATGTTCCATGCAAATGGTGTTTCAGCTATAAAACAAGCAGATTCAACAAATTTGCATATGCCCACGATTATGCAAATACGTTTACATGAAAAAACTGTATAGAAAGGTTATTGATATTATGTTAGGACAATCAGAAAACTTTTTGTCACCCTAATGATAATGATCCAGGTGCGCAGGTCTACTCAAGGCATCCAACAGTTATGAAGCAACTTTGAGGCTTACTGGCTCTCAGTCAGATGAGAGCGGGTTTGGAATGTCTCAGACGGGATGGAACGTTTAGGTGTTATAGAACTTGATAATAAAGTATGCAATAAAGTCAGATGAAGATGGTATGGAACATTTATGAGTGATAGATCGTAAATATTCAAAAGTTGGTTGAGGAAAAAAATTCAAAAGCTGGTTTGGAATGTCTCAGACGGGATGGAACCTTTAGGAGTTATAGAGCTTGATAAGAAAGTATGCAATAAAGTCCAATAATGGGTTGGAAAGTTTATGAGTGATAGATCGTAAATATTCCTATCTTAGGAAAAAAAAAAGGCTGGTCTGGCTTTGGCTTGTGACCACGCTTTGCTGTGGTTTCATACCAATAGAACAATTGAAGAAAGAAGATGGCTTTGAGAAACACAATCCATGTGAAGGTGGATACCAGAAGTGAAAATAACAACGTTGTGTATGTTGTACGGGACCTCATTGAAGGGAAAGCTGGTGTGGTAAGAGAAGACATTTTCAGTGTCCAAGATTTTCAGAAACAAGGAACATATGACGTTACTTTTGCTGAAGAGGGTGTTGCTTTGACTGTGTATGAGTGAGTGGATGAAGAACAATGCAACAGATCCTATGATGAGTAACATAATAACTGAAGACTTGTTTTCAATGCTTGAAAAATAAATATTAGTGCATGTTATGTGTATAACCCCTTCATGGATGTAAACATGCTGATAAACTATCTTGAACAGTATTGTGAGTATGTAAAGGTGAGCATTGAGCAACAGAAAAATGTGTTGGGCATCTTTAACTGCAAATATAAGTTTAATGTCAAACTGAGGAGAGATGCTGGAAATATTGGAACAGAGGCTTTCTGTTTTACCCAGGACAGCCTTAATATTGCTGAAAATGTTATGTGTTTGGCCACACTGCATTTGAGTATAAAAAGGGGGTCGTTTGCAGGAATTGTAAATAGGAGGGGCACACAGCAGGTGATTGTCCTCAACCTAAAACCTGTGATATGTGTGGTGATAACAAGCACAAGTACAAGGACTGCCCTCTGGTGATCTCCATGAGGCAGGAGAGATTCAGGAGACAGGAGGTGGAAGGGAGGAGTTATAAAAAAGTAGTGGCAGGAGTGTGGAGGAGGATAGGAAGAAAGTAAAGCTGCTTGGCAGAAGACCAGAGAGGAAAAAAATATGGGTTTAAGACACCAGCCATGAGACAGCTAGAGGAGGTGATAGAGGAGGCAGTCAGTCCTGTGCATCCTTGAGACCCTGCCAATATTGGTACTTTTCCGTCGGAGGATTCCGGTGATGCTGGGGGTGGAAAGAGCAGAAGAGCAGGAAGTGGGTCAGAATCCGATGAGGAGGAAGAAATGGAAGAGGTCCCCGTCAGGAGAAGCCAATAAAAAAAAACAAGATGTGGGCAGAGTGAAGAAAGTGGTACCGAAAGCCAAAATCGCTACCGAGTATTGGAAGAAAAGGATGGAGAGGCTATGGACAATTGTTAAAGTCGTAAAAAAATATGGAAACAAATGACCTTTTGGTTGGTTTATTATTCAGTTCTTATTATGAGTTTAGCCATTGTATCACAGAATGTAAGAAGGTTCAAGAATAAAGCAAGGATGATGGCCATTTTGAATTTTTTAGCACAGGAGAATGCTTCTATAATTTTTTTACAAGAATGCGGGCTTAATGAGCTGATTAAGGAGCAAGAATGGTCATATGGGAGGTCCATATGGTCAGGAAGCTCAGTAAATAAGAATGATGGAGCATTTTGATCAAAGGAAAGCAGATATCCCTGGGTAGTTATTTGATTATAGAAGAAAGAAGATGCATTTCAGCAAATTTTGTGCATGCACCGACCGGGTGGGAAGAGCGTAAAATTTAGCTTGAGAAAATGCCTGTAATAATAATGGGGGATATGAATTGTGATATAAGTAAAGAAACAGTGGCTGTGTCAGGGTGAGCTTTATTGAGGTTGGTAAGTGATTTTCGTTTAGGAGATATGCAGAAATTATGTAACATAAGCATTAATACAGAAAGTAGGGAGGTAGAATCTAAGATAGATTACTGTTTTGTGTTACTGTCACGGCTGAGGATGGGGAAAACCCTCAGCCGTGCGATGACGGAAGATGTTAGTGGCTGCTCGGCCAGGACGACAGAATTAGGAAGCAGGTCACCTCCTAACGCATCCCTAATCCGACCCTAACTCCTAGCTGCATGAGCCGACCTTGAAGGTAGGAGGGCCCATGCTCAGGAACCTCGGATCCCTACTCACCCTCCGCCGATCCCTGAACTAGGAGCTGGGTAGACCTCCTGTTCATCCTGGATGCGGAGAAACAGGAGTCTAATACTGGCCGAGCTGCAATGGGATGTAACCATAAACAGACTATGGATATGGCAGGAGAGTGAAAGACTTCCACCTCTACCTGCCACAGACACACTGACTGGATCCCTGGAAACAAGTGCTGGCTGTCCACACACAAACATAAAATGACACAGCACACACAAACACACAGGGACCCAGAACCATAGCTGCAATAATAACAGACACCACATAGACATAAACTTAACATCACATAAACATATAGTATCACAATTTATGACCACAAGGGGGGCCCTCACTGGCAGATGGTATATGGGACCAGGAGAGTGCCTCCAGCTTACTACAAGGCTGGAGTACCCCTCAGAACTCAGGTCTCAACTGAGGTTAAATAGCCCATGGTGCCACATCCACGCAGACACACCCAGTGCTCACAGACTAGGAAGGGAATTAACCCTTCACACACCAGGGAAGACAGCAACTAAAAGGGGAATACACACAATAAACCCCGTGCACACCAGACAAGGAAAGTGCACACACAAACACACGTTGCCAAAGACAACCGCATGCATGGACAGCGAGCCGCCCAGCAACCAGCTCAGGCTGCTCCACTGCCCAACAACCACAAGTTGCCAGCGGCAACCACACGTAAGGCAAGATACTAGCCCTCACCTGTGGTTGACAACAATACCAGACCGCGGGCAAATGCATGAGGGTCCCAAGAAGTCACGACCATGACCATGGTCGTGACAGTTACAAAACATAGTTCCAAAAAGGTAATCTCAAAATAAACTTATTTTCTCAGACCATGAATGTGTTAGTTTGATATGAATAGTAAAATAAAATACAGAAGAGGGGTATGGAGGTTAAATGTAAGCCTGATGGAAAATGAGGAAGTACGAACAGAGTATGCAAGACAGTAGGAATGGTGGTGCGGAAAGAGGAACGACTTTGAGAAAGTATGTATGTGGTGGGACTGGGTGAAGAAAAAAAACTAAATTTTAGTAGCAGCACGAAACAGGAATTTTTTTGTTAAGCTTAATGCTCGATTAGCCTTTTTATATAAGTTGAGAGGTGAAGGTATGGATGTGTAAGAAGATTTCATTTTAGTTAAGAGAGAGATTAAAGAGATGCTGTTAGAAAAAGGAAGGAGTATCATAGAAACATAGAAACATAGAATGTGTCGGCAGATAAGAACCATTTGGCCCATCTAGTCTGCCCAATATATCTGAATCCTATGAATAGTCCCTGGCCCTATCTTATATGAAGGATAGCCTTATGCCTATCCCATGCATGCTTAAACTCCTTCACTGTATTTGCCGCTACCACTTCTGCAGGAAGGCTATTCCATGCATCCACTACTCTCTCAGTAAAGTAATACTTCCTTATATTACTTTTAAACCTTTGCCCCTCTAATTTAAAACTGTGTCCTCTTGTGGTAGTTTTTCTTCTTTTAAATATGCTCTCCTCCTTTCATGTACAGGGCCAAGGCCATCATGTACAGGGCCAAGTTAGATAAGATGGAGCTCGATGAAAAGTGCTCACGTTTTTGTTTTTTTCCAAAAAGTGTTCGGGAACAAACAGGGTATAGATGTATTATATGGAGGAAATGGAAATTAAGTGAGTGGAGATGAAATAGAAGAAGAGGTAGTGAGATTTTATGAACAACTGTATGCAGAAAAATGGAGGGATGAGGTTTTGGAGGAAGATGTGCTGAGTGTAATAGACAAGAAGCTGAGTGAAATAGAGAGAGACTGTGTGATGAAGAATGTGAGAAAAGAGGAGATATGGGAAGTGATTAGCAGAGGGGCGGAAAACAAAACACCTGGTGAGGATGGATTGCCAATGGAGTTTTATAGTAGAATGTGGAAAGTGATAGCAAATTATATGGTAGAATTGTATGAGTATATGTGGAAGAATGTGGTGAAAGCTGAAAGTATGAAAGCAGGATTGGTTGTATTGATTCCTAAGAAAGGAGATTTGAAGTATTTAAAGAATTGGTGGCCCATTACGCTGTTAAACAGCGATTATAAGATATATGCAAAGATGGAAAGCGTGATTGGAGAGGAACAGACATGTGCAGTGTCTGGTAGAAGAATTCATGATAGTATATGTATGTTAAGAGATTGTTTGTGGGATTGCAAAAGTCGGAAAAGTGGAATATATGTGCTGAGTTTGGACTTTGAGAAAGCATTCGATAGGTTATCGCATAAGTTTTTGTTTAGGGTGTTATTAAAATTAGGGTTTCCTTCAGATTTTGTATGGAGAGTGAGAAGTTTGTATGAAGGAATATATAGTAGTGTGTTGTCGAATGGGAAGGTAAGTCCAAGCGTGCAGGTCCATTCAGGAGTGCATCAGGGATGTCCACTTTCGCCAGTGGCTTTCATTTGTGTGATTGAACCTTTATTGGGGCTGATACGTAAAGATAAAGTATGTAGAGGAGAACAGGTACCAGGAGGTGGAGGAAGAGAATGGAAAATGAGTGGTTATATAGATGATATATTTGTTGTATGTGATTCTGAATGTGCTATTAGAAGAGTTAAGTTATTAGTTTACATTTTTTGCGGAGCGTCAGCTTTCAGAGTGAATTGGGATAAAAGTGAGTGTAAAAGTTTTGGAGGTAGGGACTTGAGTGTGGATATAGGTGTGAATGTGGTGACTGGACCAATTATGGTGCTTGAGGTGAAATTTACAGGAAGTCTTGATGGTAAAGAAAGTTGGAATGATGTAAAGGAAAGAGTAGAGAAAAAACTGAACTTTTGGAAAATGCGTAGTTTGTCCTTTTTTGGAAAGATTTTAGTAATTAAGAGTGTAGCATTGCCAATTTTTTTGTACACAGCATATGTTTTCCCTTCAGGATACATGTGTGTGAGGCAGCTAAATTGGATATTGTTTGTCTTGTTTTTTGAATTCTAGGTCAGAGAGAGCAAGGAGAGAAGGGAGGTTTGGGTTTCTCAAACTTAGAAATTTATTTTGGTGTGAATATAGTAAATATTATTCTGAGCGCTATTGATAGTAAGTATGCTTGTATGTGCAGATATTTATTTGGGAATTATTGGCTTAGATTAAAGTGGGGTGAAAGATTTTAAAGTCCTGTATGGTATGTATGGGTTGTGAAGTTTCTGACAAGTTGTGTGATGAGGAGGTTAGAGTGTTAAAGGATAAAAAAAATAGTGACAAGAATGATTGAGGGAAAACAGATTGAATGTGATATAAATCTGGTGAGAGGATGTGAAGAAGGTATGGGAAAAGGTGAGAATGAATGGTATGACAAACAGGCAGAGTGACATAGTGTGGCAGACGTTACATGGAGTGCTACCAGTGAGAGAATTCCAGAAGAAGAGAAGACTAGTAAGGAGCGAGGACTGTCCAAGATATGAATGTAGAGGGAAGGAGAACATAGTACATCTTTTTGGAATTGTTTGTATGCTAGAGAAGTATTTAAGAAGTTAGGAAAGTTATGTAAAGAATTTACTGGAGTGACGTGTTTGACCTTTGAAGTAATGATGTTTGGGTTAGGAATTAGAGGTGAGAGAGAAAGAGTGCTGTGGCTGTTTATGGCGTGTTTGAAATAAGTATTATGGGATGTGAGTAGAGTTGAGCGAACACCTGGATGTTCGGGTTCGAGAAGTTCAGCCGAACTTCCCGGAAATGTTCGGGTTCGGGATCCGAACCCGACCCGAACTTCGTCCCGAACCCGAACCCCATTGAAGTCAATGGGGACCCAAACTTTCCGGCACTAAAAAGGCTGCAAAAGGCAGCAAAATGTAGTTAAATCCCCTGCAAACAAATGTGGATAGGGAAATGAATAAAAATAAAAATAAAATAAATAAAAATTAACCAATATCAATTGGAGAGAGGTCCCATAGCAGAGAATCAGGCTTCATGTCACCCACCACTGGAACAGGCCACTGTCAGATATTTAGACCCCGGCATCCAGACAGAGGAGAGAGGTCCCATAACAGAGATTCAGGCTTCATGTCAGCAGAGAATCAGTCTTCATGTCATAGCAGAGAATCAGGCTTCACGTCAGCCAAAACTGGAACAGTCCATTGTCATATATTTAGGCCCCGGCACCCAGACAGAGGAGAGAGGTCCCATAACAGAGATTCAGGCTTCATGTCAGCAGAGAATCAGTCTTCATGTCATAGCAGAGAATCAGGCTTCACGTCAGCCAAAACTGCAACAGTGCATTGTCATATATTTAGGCCCCGGCACCCAGACAGAGGAGAGAGGTCCCATAACAGAGATTCAGGCTTCATGTCAGCAGAGAATCAGTCTTCATGTCATAGCAGAGAATCAGGCTTCACGTCAGCCAAAACTGGAACAGTCCATTGTCATATATTTAGGCCCCGGCACCCAGACAGAGGAGAGAGGTCCCATAACAGAGATTCAGGCTTCATGTCAGCAGAGAATCAGTCTTCATGTCATAGCAGAGAATCAGGCTTCACGTCAGCCAAAACTGCAGCAGTCCATTGTAATATATTTAGGCCTCGGCACCCAGACAGAGGAGAGAGGTCCCATAACAGAGATTCAGGCTTCATGTCAGCAGAGAATCAGTCTTCATGTCATAGCAGAGAATCAGGCTTTACGTCAGCCAAAACTGCAACAGTCCATTGTCATATATTTAGGCCCCGGCACCCAGACAGAGGAGAGAGGTCCCATAGCTGAGATTCAGGCTTCATGTCATAGCAGAGAATCATGCTTCACGTCACCCAACACTGGAACAGGCCACTGTCAGATATTTTTAGGCCCCGGCACCCAGACAGAGGAGAGGTTCATTCAACTTTGGGTTGCCCCGCAATATAATGGTAAAATGAAAATAAAAATAGGATTGAATGAGGAAGTGCCCTGGAGTACAATAATATATGGTTAAGGGGAGGTAGTTAATGTCTAATCTGCACAAGGGATGGACAGGTTCTTTGGGATCCATGCCTGGTTCATTTTTATGAACGTCAGCTTGTCCACATTGGCTGTAGACAGGCGGCTGCGTTTGTCTGTAATGACGCCCCCTGCCGTGCTGAATACACGTTCAGACAAAACGCTGGCCGCCGGGCAGGCCAGCACCTCCAAGGCATAAAAAGCTAGCCCTGGCCACGTGGACAATTTGGAGACCCAGAAGTTGAATGGGGCCGAACCATCAGTCAGTACGTGGAGTGGTGTGCACACGTACTGTTCCACCATGTTAGTGAAATGTTGCCTCCTGCTAACACGTTGCGTATCAGGTGGTGGTGCAGTTAGCTGTGGCGTGTTGACAAAACTTTTCCACATCTCTGCCATGCTAACCCTGCCCTCAGAGGAGCTGGCCGTGACACAGCTGCGTTGGCGACCTCTTGCTCCTCCTCTGCCTTCGCCTTGGGCTTCCACTTGTTCCCCTGTGACATTTGGGAATGCTCTCAGTAGCGCGTCTACCAATGTGCGCTTGTACTCGCGAATCTTCCTATCACGCTCCAGTGCAGGAAGTAAGGTGGGCACATTGTCTTTGTACCGTGGATCCAGCAGGGTGGCAACCCAGTAGTCCGCACACGTTAAAATGTGGGCAACTCTGCTGTCGTTGCGCAGGCACTGCAGCATGTAGTCGCTCATGTGTGCCAGGCTGCCCAGAGGTAAGGACAAGCTGTCCTCTGTGGGAGGCGTATCGTCATCGTCCTGCGTTTTTTCCCCCCAGCCAAGCACCAGTGATGGGCCCGAGCTGCGTTGGGTGCCATCCCACTGTGACCATGCTTCATCCTCATCCTCCTCCACCTCCTCATCATCCTCGTCCTCCTCGTCCTCCAGTAGTGGGCCCTGGCTGGCCACATTTGTACCTGGCCTCTGCTGTTGCAAAAAACCTCCCTCTGAGTCACTTCTAAGAGACTGGCCTGAAAGTGCTAAAAATTACCCCTCTTCATCCTCCTCCTCCTCCTCCTCCTCCTACTGGGCCACCTCCTCTTCCATCATCGCCCTAAGTGTTTTCTCAAGGAGACATAGAAGTGGTATTGTAACGCTGATAACGGCGTCATCGCCACTGGCCATGTTGGTGGAGTACTCGAAACAGTGCAACAGGGCACACAGGTCTTGCATGGAGGCCCAGTCATTGGTGGTGAAGTGGTGCTGTTCCGCAGTGCGACTGACCCGTGCGTGCTGCAGCTGAAACTTCACTATGGCCTGCTGCTGCTCACACAGTCTGTCCAGCATGTGCAAGGTGGAGTTCCACCTGGTGGGTACGTCGCATATGAGGCGGTGAGCGGGAAGGCCGAAGTTACGCTGTAGCGCAGACAGGCAAGCAGCGGCAGGATGTGAACGCCGGAAGCGCGAACAGACGGCCGCATACTTTATGCAGCAGCTCTGACATGTCGGGGTAGTTGTGAATGAACTTCTGCACCACCAAATTCAGCACATGCGCCAGGCAAGGGATGTGCATCAAACCAGCTAGTCCCAGAGCTGCAACAAGATTTCGCCCATTATCGCACACCACCAGGCCGGGCTTGAGGCTCACCGGCAGCAACCACTCGTCGGTCTGTTGTTCTATACCCTGCCACAACTCCTGTGCGGTGTGGGGCCTGTCCCCCAAACATATGAGTTTCAGAATGGCCTGCTGACGTTTACCCCTGGCTGTGCTGAAGTTGGTGGTGAAGGTGTGTGGCTGACTGGATGAGCAGGTGGAAGAAGAGGAGGAGGAAGCCGAGTAGGAGGAGGAGGCAACAGGAGGCAAAGAATGTTGCCCTGCGATCCTTGGCGGCGGAAGGACGTGCGCCAAACAGCTCTCCGCCTGGGGCCCAGCCGCCACTACATTTACCCAGTGTGCAGTTAGGGAGATATAGCGTCCCTGGCCATGCTTACTGGTCCACGTATCTGTGGTTAGGTGGACCTTGCCACAGATGGCGTTGCGCAGTGCACACTTGATTTTATCGGATACTTGGTTGTGCAGGGAAGGCACGGCTCTCTTGGAGAAGTAGTGGCGGCTGGGAACAACATACTGTGGGACAGCAAGCGACATGAGCTGTTTGAAGCTGTCTGTGTCCACCAGCCTGAATGACAGCATTTCATAGGCCAGTAGTTTAGAAATGCTGGCATTCAGGGCCAGGGATCAAGGGTGGCTAGGTGGGAATTTACGCTTTCTCTCAAATGTTTGTGAGATGGAGAGCTGAATGCTGCCGTGTGACATGGTTGAGATGCTTGGTGACAGAGGTGGTGGTGTTGGTGGTACATCCCCTGTTTGCTGGGCGGCAGGTGCCAACGTTCCTCCAAAGGTGGAGGAAGAGGCCGAGGCAGCAGCAGCAAAAGAGGCCGAGGCGGCAGCAGCAGAAGAGGTAGCAGGGGGAGCCTGAGTGACTTCCTTGTTTTTAAGGTGTTTACTCCACTGCAGTTCATGCTTTGCATGCAGGTGCCTGGTCATGCAGGTTGTGCTAAGGTTCAGAACGTTAATGCCTCGCTTCAGGCTCTGATGGCACAGCGTGCAAACCACTCGGGTCTTGTCGTCAGCACACTGTTTGAAGAAGTGCCAGGCCAGGGAACTCCTTGAAGCTGCCTTTGGGGTGCTCGGTCCCAGATGGCGGCGGTCAGTAGCAGGCGGAGTCTCTTGGCGGCGGGTGTTCTGCTTTTGCCCACTGCTCCCTCTTTTGCTACGCTGTTGGCTCGGTCTCACCACTGCCTCTTCCTCCGAACTGTGAAAGTCAGTGGCATGACCTTCATTCCATGTGGGGTCTAGGACCTCATCGTCCCCTGCATCGTCTTCCACCCAGTCTTCCTCCCTGACCTCCTGTTCAGCAGAAAGAAGCAGCAGTTGGCACCTGTGTCTCGTCATCATCAGAGACGTGCTGAGGTGGTATTCTCATGTCCTCATCATCAGGAAACATAAGTGGTTGTGCGTCAGTGCATTCTATGTCTTCCACCGCTGGGGAAGGGCTAGGTGGATGCCCTTGGGAAACCCTGCCAGCAGAGTCTTCAAACAGCATAAGAGACTGCTGCATAACTTGAGGCTCAGACAGTTTCCCTGATATGCATGGGGGTGATGTGACAGACTGATGGGCTTGGTTTTCAGGCGCCATCTGTGCGCTTTCTGCAGAAGACTGAGTGGAAGATAATGTGAACGTGCTGGATCCACTGTCGGCCACCCAATTGACTAATGCCTGTACCTGCTCAGGCCTTACCATCCTTAGAACGGCATTGGGCCCCACCAAATATCGCTGTAAATTCTGGCGGCTACTGGGACCTGAGGTAGTTCGGACACTAGGACGTGTGGATGTGGCAGAACGGCCACGTCCTCTCCCAGCACCAGAGGGTCCACTAACATCACCACGACCATGTCCGCGTCCCTTACTAGATGTTTTCCTCATTGTTACAAAAAAAATATTTGGCCCAATATATTGAATTCAAATTCAGGCCTTTTTTTACAGACATCTAACAGTATCTGGCTATCTATTTAGGTACCATATTACATTAATACAGGCACAGCAGTAACAACAGATTTAGCTGAATATAAATTGTAGGCCTAGTATTTAGGCGCTGGATGACAGGTATACGTTTACGGACAGAATTAGACTTGGAAATGCACGGTAGCGTGTGAAGTTATTGAGAATGACCCTATCCGCACCTTCAATCTAATATACCCTTTTATGGATCGATTTAAAGTAGGCCTGATACAGCAGAAACCACTGATTTAGGGAATTGCTAAGTTGGGAATTGTATTTCAACCCAGAACAAAAACTGTGCTTTGGCGGACACTAAATGAATTGACCAGCCTCAGCAATAAACACAGATTTAGCTGAATATAAATTTTAGGCCTATTATTTAGGCGCTGGGTGACAGGTATACGTTTACGGACAGAATTAGACTTGAAAATGCACGGTAGCGTGTGAAGTTATTGAGAATGACCCTATCCGCACCTTCAATCTAATATACCCTTTTATGGATAGATTTAAAGTAGGCCTGATACAGCAGAAACCACTGATTTAGGGAATTGCTAAGTTGGGAATTGTATTTCAACCCAGAACAAAAATATATCCTTTGCCAGACAGCAGACAGTATTACAATTGGCTAGCCACAGCTGAAACACCAGATTTAGGGTACTGCTATTTTGGCAATTGTATTTCACCCCTTAATAAAATAGCAAGCACAGCCAAGCCCCTGATGTAGGATATAGCAAAAAAAATAACCACACTATTGATGGTTAAATGGACTTGGTGGCAGCTTGTGCTGGCGCACCACAAGACACAAAATGGCCGCCGATCACCCCAGAAAAAAGTAACTGAAAAACGCTCTGGGCAGCCTAAAAACAGTGAGCAATTAAATAGCAGCAGTTCAATGATCCACAGCTGTAGATCGATCTCTGAATGAAGTCTTTTGGAGGAGTTAATCACTGCCTAATCTCGCCCTAACAGCAGCTGCATCCTCTCCCTACACTGATCAGAGCAGAGTGACGTGCGGCGCTACGTGACTCCAGCTTAAATAGAGGCTGGGTCACATGCTGCACTGGCCAATCACAGCCATGCCAATAGTAGGCATGGCTGTGATGGCCTCTTGGGGCAAGTAGTATGACGCTTGTTGATTGGCTGCTTTGCAGCCTTTCAAAAAGCGCCAAGAAAGCGACGAACACCGAACCCGGACTTTTACAAAAATGTTCGGGTCCGTGTCACGGACACCCCAAAATTCGGTACGAACCCGAACTATACAGTTCGGGTTCGCTCATCCCTAGATGTGAGGAATGTGTATGTGTTTAGAGGGAAAGAGGTAAGTGTGAAAGACAGTGTAAGGGTGGTATTAAGGAAATTGTATATGTGCTACTTGCGGGATGCTAAAAAAAAGGGGGCTGTAAATGCAGAAGGAATATAGAAGGTGAAAAATTGGACAGACCTGGTGGATTGGTCGTAGGATAAGATTGTTAATTGATTATGTAAAGTTAAAATACAAACTACAAATTGGCGTGGTATTAAAAAGCAGGAAGTGCTCAACCCCATATGCAGTGGTACATCTATACCGGGGGGGCAGATCCTGCACTTGTGGTCCGCTGCTAATGGCAATCCCCAGCAAAAATGCATACAATGGAGGATGCCTGCAGCGTACCACAAATACCACAATGGACAGCCTACACAAGATAGCAAATATGTGGATGTGATAAACAGTATATATAATATAACAAGAACAAAGACAGGTGCACTCTGTGGTTTTACTAAACCCTCAAACTGGTGTTAAAATAGGACATGTTGGCTAATCTCTCAATTTTAACACCAGTTTGAGGGCTTAGTAAAACCGCAGAGTGCACCTGTCTTTGTTCTTGTTATATTATATATTATATATTATGTAAAGTTAGCAACTTGATAAGAAAATATGCAATAAAGTCAGACGATTATGGGATGGAACGTTTATGAGTGATAGATCATAAATATTCCCATCTTAGGGGGGGAAGCTGGTTTTGAATGTCTCATAGTGCAGAAGGCTGCCATTGTAAGGTGTGCTGACTGTAGCAGTCTCATGGATAGATTATTGGCTTGCTCATACCCGTCTATTGTATGTCATAGATAATGGGAGTCCAAGATGCATCCAGACGTCCTTCCCATGCTGTTTTCAAACCATTTTGGTGGCATTTCCATCAATTTCTAACCTTTTCTGTGTACCAGACACCCTCTCTTCTTCAGAGCAGGGGGTGCCTGGTTTAATGCTTGGGTCTCCCATTGATTGTGTTCAATTGTGCTCGAGCATACACAGTATTCGGCCGAACACTGTGATGTGCTGAGCATAGTGATGCTCGAGCCGAACTGCTCGCTCAACACTAGTGCTCGTTTGGAGAGGTTTCACCTCTGTTCATTCATAGTCTAAGACTATATTCACATCTGCGTTGTGTTGTCTGGTTTTGAGATCCGGCACAGGCTTTCAAAAGCGCCGCACAACGCTTCAGTTTTGTCCCCATTCATGTCAATGGGGACAAAACTGAACGAACCGGAACGGAGTGCACCAGAATGCATTCCGTTCCGGTTTGTTACTTTCCCATGCCGGACACAAAACTGCTGCAAGCTGTGTTTTTGTGTGCAGCATGGGAAACTGAAGAAGCCGGATGTAACACCAAAAACTGTCTAAGTCAATGGTGCCGCATCAGTATTTTTCGGACAAAAAAAAGCAAACGAATTTGGCAACCGTTGACTTACAATGGTTTTAGTGCCAGTTTCTTATAATACAATGAATAAGTTCTGAACAGATACATCTGGTTGTATTATTATAAGGCTACTTTCACACTAGCGTTTTGGCTTTCCGTTTCTGAGATCTGTTCCGGGCTCTCACAAGCACTCCAAAGCACTCCAAAATGGATCAGTTTTCCCCTAATACATTCTGAATGGAGAAGAAATGCATCAGTTTGACTTCGTTTAGTCACCATTCTGCTCTGGAGGTGGACACCAAAACGCTGCCTGCAGCGTTTTGCTGTCCGCCTGACGAAGCAGAGCCAAACAGATCCCTCCTGGCATACAATGTAAGTCAATGGGGATGGATCCATTTTTTCTGACACAGTCTGGCACGATAGAAAATGGACCCGTCTCCCATTGAATTTCAATGGAGTTCAAAACGGATGCATGTGGTTGTATTCATGTAACGGAAGCGTTTTTGCAGATCCATGACGGATCCGCAAAAAAAGATAGTGTGAAAGTAGCCTTAAGGAAGCGTTTTGGTGTGGTTTTGAGATCCCATGCCGGATCTCAAAACCGGACAGCAAAAACGCAGATGTGACAGTAGCCTTGGATAACTTTTGGGAATACAAATATACAAAGCTGGAGCAGATTCATCAACTGAAGGTCATAATGACCAAAGGTAGCTTTGCTGACTTGAATGAGTTAATTACATATGCATTCAGTTTTTTATCTTTATGTTTTTTTCCTATATAAATTCACACCAATTCAAAACCACAAAAAGGCAAGTAAATGAGAAGAGGATTATTAGAGTAACTGGAGGCTTCACATTGTAATATTCAATGATCAACAGCTACTATCTAGCAACAGTTACGGTACTTTGAATCTCCGAGTACTTCATCATCAACAAAATTCCCCAGCGGATCGTTGTAGATGTAGTTTCAGTACCAGCGGCGAAAAGATCCAGGACTGTATAAATCAGATTCTCCTCATCAAAATATGTCTCCGTTTTTGTTGATTCCTGAAAACACATCACATGAATATTCTACATGTTACTCACTATCCATAGCCGGTTCCATTTCCAAAACTGTATAGTAAATTCTTTGCATCAAACTAATAAAAACCTATCTCCTCTGCTTTTATGGGATCATTACCTCTTTTGTGTTTTTTTTTACAGGAAACTGTAAGGTTTTAAGTGTAATTTTCTCATGATTCTCCAAGCGCAAAGGACTAAGGCTATACAGCATGGGCCAATATTTGTGAAGTGATGGTAATGTCGATCTATTAGTTTTAGATTGTGCTGACATGCACTACTATGGGAATCAAACATAACTCACCTGTTCCTGTTTCATAAGATATGCATCGATGTATCCGGTGATGTCATTGGCACTGAACTCTACTCTTCGTTTCTTTACAACGTTTAGAATAAAATCTTTTAGATTTCGTATGTTCTGCATTATTTTGTTGTGCAGGCCCAAAAGTGATCCAATGAAGGGATAATAATTAAAAAGCTGTTGGAATAAATAGATTAAATTCATTTATTTCTTTAATTAGTTTTAACAAAGTTTCTTTGACCTACAAGGCACTACGAGGTGTAAGGTCAGAAGGGCCCACCAGAGCTCCACAGGAGCCTCTGGTGGGCCTGTCTCTGAAACCATAGTGGGCCCCCAAGTTCCAGGACAAAATTTCCATTTGGAGCTGCCTTTGGAACTAATCACTTACAGCTAGGGTTTATTTCTTTAATTAAAAACCTTTTAGACTTTATTGATTATATAGAGGTTGGGCCCTAAGAATAATTTCCTCTGGTGGGACCAAGGAACCCCAGCCGGCCGAAACTGACAAGGTGATACCTAATATTCTTCATATATAGGTAAGAAAGAAAAGAAAACAGTGGCTCCACCAACTTAGGAAACAATGGTTCAGTGCACAATCTCACGCACAACCGCCGTAAGTAAAATGAGGATAAATAATAAATATGTTAGGGAGGCACTCAAATATCTGGCAAATGCATAGATAGACAAGATGTAAAAGGTAAAATTATATATTTATTATCTAAACTGACATGATTGTAGATCCTAAACACTATAACATCCCCATAGTCATAAGTTGATGAACAAAAAAATCTGAAAGATATTTAAAAAAATATATATATATATAAATAAATATATTAAAAAAGTGATACGTGATTTAACTAGGCCGCAGTCCAAACATCCAGCAATCAGTATAATTTTATACATATATAAATCTCCACACACAGTTCTTTATAATGGAGTCTTGCTGATATGCTGCATAGTCTATAAATATATTACAGTTTTACTCAAATGGTGGACTGTTCGGTTGATATTTACACAATTGCAGTAGAATAGGCGCAATATGCTCGTAATATGGCTGTTACCTTACTGATAGCGAACAATATAGCTGTGAGGTATTACATTACCCCTCCTGTAGATGGTTGCGCTGGGACAGCTGGATATCAGTCACGTTGTGTGGGTAAGTATGACCCCTTATTTGTAGTTCCTCGTATAACTAGGAGGGTTTTCAAACAGAGATTGGTGTCTCAAGATTATAATTAATTTCCCCATTGCACTGTATCTTTGTTTGTGACACGCTGACAACCCGAGTGGCGACCCACGTGGTCAGAGGATATTGCGTTCAACAGCTATGGAGGAGTTGGTTGCATTGATATCGGAGCGCTGCCGGTTGAAGGCTCTCGACACTTTCACAGAGGTATATTGTACCTAAGGGATGTAATAGACGTCAATTCACTGCAGTTTGCTTCTGACCATATGTGTTTCGATACTACATGTTCCTTCCTCAGTGGCCTGCAGTGAATAGGTCGCAAGTCTCCCTTTTAGCTGATAGCCCATCATTAGGGGGAGGTACCTTTCAGAATTCAAGACGTGGATAAAGCCTGAACTGGATGTTATTTTGTGCGTCTGTACTTGAGAAGACATTAAGTTGTAATTCACACAACAAATAAGTATGGAGATACAAATAGAAACTTAGTTATATATTGTTACTGTTATGTATCTATTCTTGTAATATATCATGAGGAAAATTATAAAAATTTATCGTTGTAGAATAATGGGAAAAAATTAAATTAAAATTAAAGTAAAATATATACCCTTTGTATATGATTGCACATTATTAGTTTATCCAAGGTATACAAACCAAATTTTCCATTGTTCCAAAAAACGCACTATTATTGGTGGTGCATTTTTACAGCATTTTTTTATGGGACCAGTTTTTTTTATGTTTTTTTAGGAAATGTATTGAGAAAATATTAATTCTTATACATCTATGCAAAATTCAAAAAGAACAATAACAGTAATAAATCAATAATATACCTACAGTGTACCAGACCCTGAAAATAGAGGTTATATAGTCTCAGATGGTATTCAATTGTTTTTAATTTTTTTAATAATTTTTTTAGTTTTTGGGTGTTTATTTTACTGCTTATATTTGTGCGTTAACTTCATGTTCTTTTGTCTTCTTCACTATATAGATGGGACAGTTGTCAGAATTGGTGTGGGGCTGGGAGCCTACCCGGGAGAGGAGATCGAGGTGCTGGTATACAGCCGGACCTTGATGTCCCTTCCCAGATTGGCACCCAGCCCATATCTACAAGAATCCAAATAACTCAATTTCTGCATTGAAACCTGTCGGAATTAAAGTGTCAAAATTCGAAGATCCTTTTTGATTCAGCTCTGGACATGCGTGCTATATGGTTTCCACCTCTCCAGGATCTTCTAATTTTTTCAAAGGCCACAAAGGTAAGTGTGGAGGGGTCACTATTATGATGCTCTCTAAAATGTTTAGATACGGAATGTAATTGAAAGCATTTTTTTTATATTTGTTATGTGCTCAGCTACCCTCTTCTTAAATGGTCTTTTTTGTTCTACCTACATATTGTTTGGAACATGGGCACTGTAACAGGTAGATGACGTCTGTTAAATCGCAAGAGAGGCCTTCTTTAATTTCTAAATAAAATTACTTTTGTGTTGATCCTACTTCTGTTATCAAAGTAGTGACATTGCAGTTATTGCACCTGCCACACCGATGGAAGCCTTTTGATATCAGCCAGTTTCATGTATTCCCAATTTGTTTAGTTTTAATTGTTGGTGCCACCTTGAGACCTATATTGGGAGCTCTGGTGTATGTTATCTGCGGGGTGCTAGTAAGCTGGGCCCAATAATCTTGTCCCATAAAAGATGATGCCAGTATTTACGTATTATTTTTTCAACTGATCTATATTCAGAATTAAATGGTTATATAATCCGGAAAGTGTCATCTTGTACTTTACTCAAGGAAATTTCTAACGATTGATTGGGATAGTTTTTTGCTACAAATTGTTCTTTAAGTATTATAGCCTCTCGGTCAAATTGTTCCCGGTTAGTGCAGTTATGCTTAATCCTCCTGAATTGGCTTGTAGGGATATTTAGAAGCCATCTTGGAAGAAGGCAGTTGGTGTAAAGATGTAGCTATTTTTCATTACTGGCTTCCGATTATGTTGATCTATATTAATGTTCAGATCAATGTTTTACTTGTCTTAATGACAAAAGCTAAGTTACTGTCATTCATGTTTATATCCTGTAGGAAGGTCGTTTAAAATTAAAGAAGGCCTCACTTGTGATTCCACAGACGTCATCTACCTGTTACAGTGCCCATGTTCCAAACGATATGTAGGTAGAACAAAAAGACCATTTAAGAAGAGGGTAGCTGAGCACATAGCAAATATAAAAAAATGGCTTTCAATTACATTCTGTATCTAAACATTTTAGAGACCATCACAATAGTGACCCCTCCACACTTACCTTTGTAGCCTTTAATAAAATTTGAAGATCCTGGAGGGGCGGAAACCACATAGCACGCATGTCCAGAACCGAATCATAAAGGATCTTCGAATTTGACACTTTGTTTCCGACAGGTCTCAATGCAGAAATTGAGTTATTTGGATTCTTGTAGATATGGGCTGGGTGCCAATCTGGGACGGGACATCGACGTCCGGCTGTATACCAGCACCTCGATCTCCTCTCCCGGGTAGGCTTCCAGCCCCACACCAATTGTGACAACTGTCCCATCTATATATTGAAAAAGACATAAGAACATGAGGTTAACGCACAAATTTAAGCAGTGAAATAAACATACAAAAAACTAAATTTTTTAAAATTTGTTAAAAAATTCTAAACGATTGAATACCATACTGTAGGTATATTATTGATTTATTACTGTAATCATTCTTTTTGCATTTTGTGTAGATGTATAAGAATTAATATTTTATTAATACATAAAAAAAAAAACACATAAAAACATAAAAAAAATACTTAACCACACAACGTGACTGATATCCAGCGCAACCATATACAGGAGGGGTGATGTAATACCTCACAGCTATATTGTTCGCTATCTATAAGTAAGGTAACAGCCATATTGCTACATTGACTACCAGATTGGTTATATTTTATATTGCAATAATCGCTAAAAGGAGAACACTTGTGAGCATATTACGCCTATTCTACTGCAATTGTGCAGATATCAACAGTCCACCATTTGAGTAAAACTGTAACATATTTATAGACTATGCAGCATATCAGCAAGACTCCATTATAAAGAACTGTGTGTGGAGAAATATATATGTATAAGATTATACTGATTACTGGATGTTTGGACTGCGGCCTGGTTAAATCACGTATCACTTTTTTTTATATATAATTATATATATTTTTTATATTTTTCAGATTTTTTTTGTTGATTAACTAATGACTATGGGGATTTTATAGTGTTTAGGATCTACAATCATATCTAAATATATAATTTTACCTTTTACATCTTGTCCATCCATGCATTTGCCAGATATTTGAGTGCCTCCCTAACATATTTATTACTTATCCTCATTCTTCATATATGGTAAAGTGAATTGTAATGTCCCAGAGTGGCATTACCACTTCTGCACCTCACTACTATCTCTAATATCAGAGAGTGGAGCTTTCCTTTCATTCTAACACCCCCCTCTGTGGTGTAGTGGGCTTGTCCCACTGCCTGCAGGAAGGGTGGGGACCAGTGAGTGTTAGTCCAGCTTACCCCCTGCTAGGGAAAGTTGATTTTTTTTAACCCCCTGTTAGGGGAAGGAAGCAGGTGCACATCCCTGTTGAATGTGCCTTGCCCAGGCCAGCTGGAGCACCTTCAGTTCAGATGGACATGGAGGCAGAAGATTGGGTCCTCAGGAGCCAGGAGAGAGAGAATCCCTTAATAAAAGTAAATAAGTTATCAACTTCATCACAAAGTCTGGACTCAAGTTATTTCTTCAAATCCCTCAATTATTCACCCTATTTTTCTGCTTTGGCAGGGCACCGCCTGGGGTCCAGCATATCCAGGTAGGAACACTGTGACACATGCACAAGCACATTTAGGCTACCCTACACCACTCTGACATTCCTACACCTGGGTGCCATCCACAGTATCTCTAAGAGGGGCACTGTGACCTTGTTTCTTCACTGCAACTGGCGTCATGAAAAACATGTACTTTAAGGGACCCCAAGCTGTGCACCCGTCGACTGCAGAACATTATTACATTCATAAAACACCTAGACCAGTGATGGCTAACCTCCGCCACTCCAGCTGAGGTGAAACTACAACTTTTAGCATGCTCCATTCATTTCTATGGAGTTCTGAGAACAGCCAAGTGTGCATCTTGGGAGTTGTAGTTTTACTACAGCTGGTGTGCCGGAGGTTAGCCATCACAGACCTAGACCAACGCTAAAACACTGAATACGTAACATCAGTAAGTTTTCTTACCACCACTTTGCGTGTACCTAACAGTTTGACATTTTCATCTAACAATCTGATTAATTTTCCAAATGTTGGGTCATCATACTCAAACCTGTCCCCAAAGATAATCGAGCAGATTACATTGGATACTGCACTGTTTACTAACAGGTGTGGATTGAATGGTTTGTCTAGAATAAGAAAAATATACAAATCATATAAAAAGATTGAAAAAGATTATATTCTATGAAATGTCATTACTGTTAATTTATGACAGAAGGGTTCTTCTCCAACCTCCATAGCTAATCTGTAGCAAATCTCCAAAGTGCTACATGCAGATCTTGTTACGGATTTGCAGCAGACTTCAACTTTATAATGTATCCACAATGAACAGTATAAACAAGCTGAAGATGTGAAAATCCTAACAGCAAACCCTCAATGGAAAAATCTGCTACATGTGAATGCTTTGTAGCACTGTATTGTACATCTGTTGCAGATTCTCAATTTAAGGTCAATAGTTACTGTACATACAGTCAGATCCATAAATATTCGGACATCGACACAATTCTAACATTTTTGGCTCTATGCACCACCAAAATGGATTTGACATGAAACAAACAAGATTTGCTTTAACTGCAGACTGTCAGCTTTAATTTGAGGGTATTTCCATGCAAATCAGGTGAATGGGGCAATTGGCTTCTCAGCTGCTCCATGGCCAGGTGTGTGTTATTCCCTCATTATCCCAATTACAATGAGCAGATAAAAGGTCCAGAGTTCATTTCAAGTGTGCTATTTGCATTTGGAATCTGTTGCTGTCAACTCTCAAGATGAGATCCAAAGAGCTGTCACTATCAGTGAAGCAAGACATCATTAGGCTGAAAAAACACAACAAACCCATCAGAGAGATAGCAAAAACATTAGGCGTGTCCAAAACAACTGTTTGGAACATTCTTAAAAAGAAGGAAGGCACCCATGAGCTCAGCAACACTAAAAGACCTGGAAAAGCACGGAAAACAACTGTGGTGGATGACCGAAGAATTCTTTCCCTGGTGAAGAAAACACCCTTCACAACAGTTGGCCAAATCAAGAACACTCTCCAGGAGGTAGGTGTATGTGTGTCAAAGTCAACAATCAAGAGAAGACTTCACCAGAGTGAATACAGAGGGTTCACCACATGATGGAAACCATTGGTGAGCATCAAAAACAGGAAGGCCAGATTAGAGTTTGCCAAACAACATCTAAAAAAGCCTTCACAGTTCTGGAACAACATCCTATGGACAGATGAGACCAAGATCAACTTGTACCAGAGTGATGGGAAAAGAAGAGTATGGAGAAGGAAAGGAACTGCTAATGATCCTAAGCATACCATCTCATCAGTGAAGCATGATGGTGGTAGTGTCATGGCGTGGGCATGTATGGCTGCCAATGGAACTGGTTTTCTTGTATTTATTGATGATGTGACAAAAGCAGCAGGATGAATTCTGAAGTGTTTCGGGCAATATTATCTGCTCATATTCAGCCAAATACTTCAGAACTCATTGGACGGTGCTGCAGATGGACAATGACCCAAAGCAAACTGCAAAAGCCACCAAAGAGTTTTTTAAGGGAAAGAAGTGGAATGTTATGCAATGGCCAAGTAAATCACCTGACCTGAATCCGATTGAGCATGCATTTCACTTGCTGAAGACAAAACTGAAGGGGAAATGCCCCAAGAACAAGCAGGAACTGAAGACAGTTGCAGTAGAGGCCTGGCAGAGCATCACTAGGGATAAAACCCAGGTTCTGGTGATGTCTATGCGTTACAGACTTCAGGTTGTAATTGACTGCAAAGGATTTGCAACCAAGTATTAAAAAGTGAAAGTTTTATTTATGATCATAATTCTGTCCCATTACTTTTGTTTCCTTAACAAATGGGAGGCACATATGCAAACTGTTGTAATTTCTGCACCGTTCACCTGATTTGGATGTAAATACCCTCAAATTAAAGCTGACAGTCTGCAGTTAAAGAACATCTTGTTCTTTTCATTTCAAATCCATTGTGGTGGTGTATAGGGCCAAAAATGTTAGAATTGTATCAATGTCCCAATATTTATGGACCTGACTGTATGTCCATCAAGTTATACATTTCTTCATCATCTAACTGTAAGATTAATTAGAACACTCAAGGCCAATTATTAGTAGATAAGCGGTTGGTCTTTTTTTAAATGCTGACCTAGTATCTGCCATTACTTCCTCTTGGGGTAGGGAATTCCATAGTCTGACTGCTGGAACTGTAAAGAATCCTTTCCCGTATTGGTGTCCAAATCATCTTTACTCCAGAGTCCACACATAATGAATGATCCCCTGGTCCTTTGAAGAGGTCTTAGATCAAAAAATTATTGTGCCAGTTCTCTGTATTCACCACATGTTTTTATTCATGTAAATGAGATCAACTCTAAGGGTCTATTCCTCACCACTAAGGGTCTATTCCAAGCTGAATAATCAAAATGTTTCTATTTAATAATCTAGTCTCCTACCTTTCAACCCTCCCCAGAATTCCCATATCCTTTTTAGGCCTTATTCACATTTCCGTGTCCGTTTGACGTCCGTGTAAAAATCCATCCGGGTTTCATCCATGAAGATGAACTTGAAGGATCCGTGTTTTGTCCGTGTATCTGTTTTTCGCCATCTGTATTCCATGGACACTGCTTAGCTGAAAATTTATTTCCAGAGCATGTCCTATCAGTGGTCAGTGAAAAACCGGCCAAACACAGATGCCATAATGGACCAAAGTAGTGCATGTCTCCTTGATACTTTCACTTATCCACGATCAGTAAAACAAATACTGATGTGACTCCCATATTACACTATGGTGTATGGACTTTTTGCACTGATTTTGTATAGTGTATCCTTTTGTCTTTCTCTGATAAATGAAAAAATCCTCAATAAATATATATTGAATGAAAAAAAAAAATACTGATGTGTGACCAAACATATTAACTTCAATGGGTACGTGTGCCGTCCGCAGAAAATGCGTACAGCACTCGTCAGTGAAAAACGGAAATGTGAACAATGACTTAAAATGTGTCCAAAATGAAATCCCATATTCAAGATAAGTAACTCACTATTTTCTGTGCAAATAGAACTATAAAACTAAGTTTATGGCTTTGAATTTGGGAAGTATAGACAGAAGGTAAGATTGGAATAGGCATATATTTTACCATTAAGAGATTTAAAGCTTTCTGTAAGGGCAATTACTTCATCTTGAATTTTGGCTTCTACGGATTTCTTCCCCATTCCAAAGTCTCGAAGTGTTGCTAATGTGAACCTCCTCATAGATTTCCATAGTTCTCCATTGGAAAATATTACACCTGAAATATATTTATATGTGAACAAGTAACTATAAAATGTATATGAGATAACCAATCACACTGGGCAGAACATAGCCTTGTGGGAATATAGCTAGAAAAATGAAATCAAACATGAATTTCTAAACTATTTTTTTTTTTTATTCTTGTTTAAATGGGAGAGTGAAGTGGATTTGAAATGACCTACAAACCGGAAATCATATCTAAAATAAAGTAGAAGAAAAGTGGAAGGAGAAAAATGAAAGAAGAAAGGAAGCAATGAAAAAAGTGAATGAAGGAATGTGAAGAAAAGCCAAGAAGAGCAAAAGAAAGATAAGCAAATAAAAGAGAGTAAGGAATGAAAAAGAAGAAGAATGCTGATAAAAGTGCAGGAGAATGTAGATGAAAAAGAAGAAAAGAGAAGGAAAAGTAAAGTGGAGTTTAGGGTTGAGCAAACCCGAACTGTAAAGTTTGGGTTCGTACCGAACTTTAGGATTTTTGGACCCCGGACCCGAACCCGAACATTTCCATAAAAATTTGGGTTCGTGTTCGGTGCACAGCAGCCAATCAACAAGCGTCATACTACTTGCCCCAAGAGGCCATCACAGCCATGCCTACTAATGGCATGGCTGTAAATAGCCAGAGCAGCATGTGACCCAGGCTCTATATAAGCTTGAGTCACGTAGCACTGCAGGTCCCTCTGCTGTTAAAAGTGTAGGGAGAGGATGCTGCTGGACTTGTGATTTCAGGGAGAGAATAGGAGAGAATCTAACTCAGCGATCTACAGACAAATAGTTGTGTGGGTGCAGGGCACTATCGTTTTACCCTGCCCTGAGCTCATTGACCCAAAAATACTAACTTTTAGAATTCTGTTAGTTAGGTGGGTGGCGGCGGCCATTTTATGCATGGTCAGTGCACCAGCACTGCATCTGAGCTTTTGGGACATTGCAAATCACCATTTTTTGGGGGCAAACTATAACGTCTGGATTAGTCAGTGTGCAATTTAAGGTAGAAATACACCCATCAACCCCTTGTGAGATACCACCTCTACATACAAGGGTTTGAATTAGCCATTTGAAATACAGCCATTTGAAATACAGCCATTTTGTGCAAAGATATATTTACTGCAGGCCTACAAAGGTTCAGGCCCTCTAAGATACTACCTCTATATACAGGGGTTTGAATTAGGCATTTGAAATACAGCCGTTTGAAATACAGCCATTTTGTGCAAAGATATATTTACTTCAGGCCTACACTGGTTCAGACCGTGTGAGATACCGCCCTACATACAGGGGTTTGAATCATGCATTTGAAATACAGCCATTTTGTGCAAAGATATATTTACTTCAGGCCTACACTGGTTCAGACCGTGTGAGATACCCCCCTACATACAGGGGTTTGAATTAGGCATTTGAAATACAGTCATTTTGTGCAAAGATATATTTACTTCAGGCCTACACTGGTTCAGACCGTGTGAGATACTCCCTCTACATACAAGGGTTTGAATCAGGCATTTGAAATACAGCTATTTGAAATACAGCCATTTTGTGCAAAGATATATTTACTTCAAGCCTACAGTGGTTCAGACAGTGTGAGATACTCCCTCTACATACAGGGGTTTTATTCAAGGATTTGATATACAGCCATTTTGTGCAAAGATATATTTACTTCAGGCCTACATTGGTTCAGACCATGTGAGATACCCCCCTACATACAGGGGTTTGAATTAGGCATTTAAAATACAGGCATTTGAAATACAGCCATTTTGTGCAAAGATATATTTACTTCAGGCCTACAGAGGTTCAGGCCCTCTGAGATACTACCTCTACATACAGGGGTTTAAATCAGGCATTTAAAATACAGGCATTTGAAATACAGCCATTTTGTGCAAAGATATATTTACTTCAGGTCTACAGAGGTTCAGGCCCTCTGAGATACTACCTCTACATACAGGGGTTTGAATTAGGCATTTGAAATACAGCCATTTTGTGCAAAGATATATTTACTTCAGGCCTACACTGGTTCAGACCGTGTGAGATACCCCCCTACATACAGGGGTTTGAATTAGGCATTTGAAATACAGCCATTTTGTGCAAAGATATATTTACTTCAGGCCTACACTGGTTAAGACAGTGTGAGATACCCCCCTACATACAGAGGTTTGAATTAGGCATTTGAAATACAGCCATTTGAAATACAGCCATTTTGTGCAAAGATATATTTACTTCAGGCCTACACTGGTTCAGACCGTTTGAGATACCCCCCTACATACAGGAGTTTGAATTAGGCATTTGAAATACAGCCATTTGAAATATAGCCATTTTGTGCAAAGATATATTTACTTCAGGCCTACACTGGTTCAGACCGTTTGAGATACCCCCCTACATACATGAGTTTGAATTAGGCATTTGAAATACAGCCATTTGAAATACAGCCATTTTGTGCAAAGATATATTTACTTCAGGCCTACACTGGTTCAGACCGTGTGCGATACCCCTCTACATACAGCGGTTTGAATCAGGCATTTAAAATACAGCCATTTTGTGCAAATATATATTTGCTTCAGGCCTACAGTGGTTTAGACCGTGTGAGATACTTCCTCTACATACAGGGGTTTGAATCAGGCATTTGAAATACAGCCATTTAAAATACAGCCATTTTGTGCAAATATATATTTGCTTCAGGCCTACAGTGGTTTAGACCGTGTGAGATACTTCCTCTACATACAAGGGTTTGAATCAGGCATTTGAAATACAGCTATTTGAAATACAGCCATTTTGTGCAAAGATATATTTACTTCAAGCCTACAGTGGTTCAGACAGTGTGAGATACTCCCTCTACATACAGGGGTTTTATTCAAGGATTTGATATACAGCCATTTTGTGCAAAGATATATTTACTTCAGGCCTACATTGGTTCAGACCATGTGAGATACCCCCCTACATACAGGGGTTTGAATTAGGCATTTAAAATACAGGCATTTGAAATACAGCCATTTTGTGCAAAGATATATTTACTTCAGGCCTACAGAGGTTCAGGCCCTCTGAGATACTACCTCTACATACAGGGGTTTGAATTAGGCATTTAAAATACAGGCATTTGAAATACAGCCATTTTGTGCAAAGATATATTTACTTCAGGTCTACAGAGGTTCAGGCCCTCTGAGATACTACCTCTACATACAGGGGTTTGAATTAGGCATTTGAAATACAGCCATTTTGTGCAAAGATATATTTACTTCAGGCCTACACTGGTTCAGACCGTGTGAGATACCCCCCTACATACAGGGGTTTGAATTAGGCATTTGAAATACAGCCATTTTGTGCAAAGATATATTTACTTCAGGCCTACACTGGTTAAGACAGTGTGAGATACCCCCCTACATACAGAGGTTTGAATTAGGCATTTGAAATACAGCCATTTGAAATACAGCCATTTTGTGCAAAGATATATTTACTTCAGGCCTACACTGGTTCAGACCGTTTGAGATACCCCCCTACATACAGGAGTTTGAATTAGGCATTTGAAATACAGCCATTTGAAATATAGCCATTTTGTGCAAAGATATATTTACTTCAGGCCTACACTGGTTCAGACCGTTTGAGATACCCCCCTACATACATGAGTTTGAATTAGGCATTTGAAATACAGCCATTTGAAATACAGCCATTTTGTGCAAAGATATATTTACTTCAGGCCTACACTGGTTCAGACCGTGTGCGATACCCCTCTACATACAGCGGTTTGAATCAGGCATTTAAAATACAGCCATTTTGTGCAAATATATATTTGCTTCAGGCCTACAGTGGTTTAGACCGTGTGAGATACTTCCTCTACATACAGGGGTTTGAATCAGGCATTTGAAATACAGCCATTTAAAATACAGCCATTTTGTGCAAAGATATATTTAAAGAGGACCTTTCACTAGTGTACAAACTAAGCCTGGCTATGAGCTGTGCGCTGCGATTGGCCAGCGCTGCAGCAAGGGACACGCCTCATACAAAAAATCAGTCCAGTACAACAGACGGAGCTGCAGACACCGGAGCCTATACCGGGCGAACGGAGCGGCGCCCAGACATACTAGTAAGTGCAGGGGGACCCCTGGGCGCCACTCTGCCCACTGATATAGTTAGTTTTTAGTTTGTACACTAGTGAAAGGTCCTCTTTAAATCAAGCCTACAGTGGTTCAGACCGTGTGATATACTCCCTCTACATACAGGAGTTTTATTCAGGGATTTGAAATACAGCCATTTAAATTACAGCCATTTTGTGCAAAGATATATTTACTTTAGGCCTACACTGGTTCAGACCGTGTGAGATACCCCCCTACATACAGTGGTTTGAATTAGGCATTTGAAATACAGCCATTTGAAATGCAACCATTTTGTTCAAGTATATATTTACTTCAGGCTTACACTGGTTCAGACCGTGTAAGATACCCCCCTACATACAGGGGTTTGAACTAGGCATTTGAAATACAGCCATTTTGTGCAAAGATTTATTTACTTTAGGCCTACACTGGTTCAGACCGTGTGAGATACCGCCCTATATACAGGGGTTTGAATTAGGCATTTGAAATACAGCCATTTTGTGCAAAGATATATTTACTTCAGGCCTACACTGGTTCAGACCGTGTGAGATACCCCCCTACATACAGGGGTTTGAATCAGGCATTTGAAATACAGCCATTTGAAATACAGCCATTTTTTGCAAAGATATATTTACTTTAGGCCTACAGAGGTTCAGGCCCTCTGAGATACTACCTCTACATACAGGGGTTTGAATTAGGCATTCGAAATACAGCCATTTTGTGCAAAGATATATTTACTTCAGGCCTACACGGGTTCAGACCGTGTGAGATACACCCTTACATACAGGGGTTTGAATCAGGCATTTGAAATACAGCCATTTGAAATACAGCCATTTTGGGGAAATAAATATTTAGTTCAGGCCTACAGAGGTTCAGGCCCTCTGAGATACTACCTCTACATACAGGGGTTTGAATTAGGCATTTGAAATACAGCCATTTGAAATACAGCCTTTTTGTGCAAAGATATATTTACTTCAGGCCTAGAGAGGTTCAGGCCCTCTGAGATACTACCTCTACATACAGGGGTTTTTAATTAGGCATTTAAAATACAGCCATTTGAAATACAGACTTTTTTGTGCAAAGATATATTTACTTCAGGCCTACAGAGGTTCAGGACCTCTGAGATACTACCTCTACATACAGGGGTTTGAATTAGGCATTTGAAATACAGCCATTTTGTGCTAAAAAATATTTTATTGAGGCCTACACTGGTTCAGGTACACCCTTTACATACTGTCGTTTTATTCTACTATTAATTAAACACCCATTTAGGGCAAGATCCTAAATTAAAAAATATGAGGAGAGCGTCAAATAAGGGGCATGGCCCAGGTCGTGGTGCTGCTGGTGGAGCTCCTGTTGCAGGGGGAGGACGTGGTCGATCTGTGCCAGCTACACGCACAAGTGAAACCCCTTATCCAGGTGCGAGTAGGCGACAAAACCTGCAGCGGTATTTGGTCAGGCCTAATGCTGCTCTACGAATGGTGAGGCCTGAACAAGTACAGGCGATAGTAGATTGTGTTGCTGACAGTGGATCCAGTTCCTTCACATTGTCTCCCACGGAGTCTCCTGCTGAAAGACCACAGTTGGCACCTGCAGCCGATGTCCATCAGTCTTTCACCTCACCCCCTTGCAAATCAGCCAAGCAGTCTGAGCCCCAAGTCATGCAGCAGTCTCTTCTGCTTTTTGATGACTCTGTTAGCAGGGTTTGCCAGGGCCTTCCACCTAGCCTTGCCCCAGAAGTGGAAGAGATTGAGTGCACCAATGCCCAACCACTTATTTTTCAAGATGAGTACATGGGAGGACCATCGCAGCACGT
The DNA here is from genome assembly GCF_014858855.1 of Bufo gargarizans. Classification (NCBI taxonomy): domain Eukaryota; kingdom Metazoa; phylum Chordata; class Amphibia; order Anura; family Bufonidae; genus Bufo; species Bufo gargarizans. The sequence goes on along the minus strand of NC_058087.1, from coordinate 174,957,279 downwards.
CTCGGATAATGACGAAACACATGTGCCAACTGCTGGGGCTTTCGAAAGTGTGCAGACGGACAAGGATGTCAGGGGTGAAGACTGGGTGGAAGATGATGTGGAGGACGATGAGGTCCTCGACCCCACATGGAATCAAGGTCATGCGAGTGACCGATGTAGTTCGGAGGAAGAGGCGGTGGTCGCACAGAGCCACCAGCACAGCATAAGAGGGAGCAGGGTGCAAAAGCGAAGCGGATGTCCACTAGACAGTACGCCTCCTACTGCCCACCGCAGCAAGGGACCGAGCCCACCAAAGCCAGCTTCAAGGAGTTCCCTGGCATGGCAGTTCTTCAGACAATGTGCTGACGACAAGCACGAGTGGTTTGCACGCTGTGCAATCAGAGCCTGAAGCGAGGCATAAACGTTCTCAACCTGAGCACAACCTGCATGACCAGGCATTTAAGTGCAAAGCACGAGCTGCAGTGGAGTAGACACCTCAAAAACCAAGAAAGGTCTCTGGCTCCTCCTGCTTCCTCTTCTGCTGCAGTCGCGGCCTCTTCATCCACCTCTGGAGTGAAAGTGCCACTTGGCACCCCACGAACAGAGTATCTGCCAGCAACACCAACACCTGGGTCACCAAGCATCTCCACAATGTCCCACGGAAGCGTTCAGCTCTCCATATCCCAAATGCTGGAGAGGAAGAGGAAGTACCCCCCTACCCACCCACGATCCCTAGCCCTGAATGCCAGCATTTCTAAATTACTTGCCTTTGAAATGCTGTCATTCCGTCTGGTGGTAGACGGATAGTTTTAAAGGCCTTATGGCGGTGGCTGTCCCACAGTACGTCGTGCCCAGCCGCCACTACTTTTCAAGGCGAGCCATCCCTTCCCTTCACAACCAAGTAGGGGACAAAATCAGGTGTGCACTGCGCAACGCCATCTGTGGCAAGGTGCACCTGACTATGGATACGTGGACCAGTAAGCACGGTCAGGGCCGTTATATCTCCATAACAGCACACTGGGTAAATGCAGTGGCGGCTGGGCCTGAGGCGGATAGCAGTTTGGCGCATGTCCTTCCACCACCGAGGATTGCAGGGCGCTTCAGTTTGCCTCCTGTTGCTTCCTCCTCCTACTCTGCTTCCTCATCCTCTACCAGCTCCTCATCCGGTCAGCGTAACACCTTCACCACCAACTTCAGCACAGCCAGGGGTAAACGACAGCAGGCAGTTTTAAAACTTATCTGTTTGGGGGACAAACCCCACACCGCGCAGGAGCTGTGGACGGGCCTTGAACAACAGACCGATGAGTGGTTTGTGCCAGTCAGCCTCAAGCCTGGCCTGGTGGTGTGCGATAATGGGCGAAATCTCGTAGCAGCTCTGGGACTAGCCGGTTTGACACACATCCCTTGCCTGGCGCATGTGCTGAATTTGGTGGTGCAGAGATTCCTTAAAAATTACCCCGACATGTCAGAGCTGCTGCATAAAGTGCAGGCCATTTGTGCGCGCTTTCGGCGTTCTCACCCTGCTGCTGCTTGCCTGTCTGCGCTGCAGCGTAACTTCGGCCTCATCACCTCATATGCAACGTGCCCACAAGGTGGAACTCCACCTTGCACATGCTGGCCAGACTGTGCGAGCAGCAGCAGGCGATAGTGGAGTTTCAGCTGCAGCACGCATGGGTGAGTCGCTCGGCGGAACAGCACCACTTCACCACCAATGACTGGGCCTCCATGCGAGACCTGTGTTCCTTGTTGCGCTGTTTCGAGTACTCCACCAACATGGTCAGTGCCGATAACGCCGTTCTCAGCATTACTATCCCACTTCTATGTCTCCTTGAAAAAACGCTCCTGGCGATGATGGAAGAGGATGTGGCACAGGAGGAGGAGGAGGAAGAGGGATAATTTCGTAGGGTTTCCGGCCAGTCATTCCCAAGTGGCTCCGAGGGTGGGTTCCTGCACCCACAAACGCCAGGTACACTATTGTCCAGCCAGGGCACAGTTCTGGAGGATGACAAGGTGGAGGATGAGGAGGAGGAGATGGAGGAGGAGGAGCCATGTTCACAACAGGGTGGCACCCAGACCAGCTCATGGCCATCACTGGTGCATGGCTGGGGGGATACAGAGGACACAGACGATAAACCTCCCACAGAGGACAGCTTTTTTGTTGCCTCTGGGCAGCCTGGCACACATGAGCGATTACATGCTGCAGTGTCTCTGCAACGACCGCCGAGTTGCCCACATTCTAACTTGTGCTGATTACTGGGTGGCCCCGCTGCTGGATCCCCGTTACAAGGACAACGTACCATCCTTAATTCCGTCACTGGAGTGTGATCGTAAGATGCGCGAGTACAAGCGCACGCTGGTAGACGCGCTGCTGGTGGCATTCTCACCTGACAGCGGGGGCACAGTGAAAACACAAGGCAAAGGCAGAGGACAAGGAAGAGGTCGCCAACGCAGATGGGGCACCGCCAGCACCTTAGAAGGCAGGGTTAGCATGGCTGAAATCTGGAAAAGCTTTGTCAGCACGCCACAACAACCAGCACCACCAGCTGATATGGAACGTCTTAGCAGGAGGCAGCATTTCACCAACATGGTGGAGCAGTATGTGTGCACACGCCTACACGTACTGAATGACGGGTCTGCCCCCTTCAACTTCTGGGTCTCCAAATTGGGCACATGGCCTGAGCTTGCCCTTTACGCCTTGGAGGTGCTGGCCTGCCCTGCAGCCAGTGTATTATCTGAACGTGTGTTTAGCACGGCAGGGGGCGTCATCACAGACAAGCGCAGCCGCCTGTCCACAGCCAATGTGGACAAGCTCACGTTCATTAAAATGAACCAGGCATGGATCCCTCAGGACTTGTCCGTACCTTGTGCAGAATAGACATGTATACCGGCACTAAGCAGCCATTGTTATACTGCAGCGCAATTGCTCATGTTTGTATTTTGGATATTTCACACTCTTTTGGCATGTACCTTAATTTTACAAAATTAAATTAAAACCAAAAACCTGTGTTGGCAATCTCGTCCTCCTCCACCGCCGCTTCCACCTACTCCGCTACGTCCACCGCCTCCTCAAACTCCTACTCCACATGGAACTCCACCTCATGAATCCATTTTTTTTTTTTGTATGTGTTTTATTTTATATCATTTCACTGCTTTGTCATTTACATTTTATGACGAAATTAACAAATTTTCGGGTGTATAGTACCACTGCTATACCTAGTAGACAGGTTAAACAAAAAAAAAATTGTCATTTACTTTTTCAGGTGAAATTAACCAATTTTTGGGTGTATAGTACCACTGCTATACCTAGTAGACCGGTAAAAAAATAAAAATAAATTGTCAGTTACATTTTATGGCGAAATTAACAAATTTTCGGGTGTATAGTACCACTGCTATACCTAGTAGACAGGTTAAACAAAAAAAAAATTGGCATTTACTTTTTCAGGTTAAATTAACCAATTTGTTGGTGTATAGTACCACTGCTATACCTAGTGGAAAGGTAAAAAAATAAAAATAAAAAATAAATAATTGTCAGTTACATTTTCTGGCGAAATAAACACATTTTTGGGTGTAATATAGCCCTCCTCTACCTAGTTGACAGCTTAATAAATTTCATTCTTGGGTTGACATTATACAATTTTAGATATGAATAAACACCTGCTATGCATAGGTGACAGGGAATAAAATTTAATAAATTATTCAGTAATTAATGCGCACCACATCCTTACATTCAATGCTTAAACTTTGAAAAGTTGTCACACTTTTATGCTTTAATAATTTCTCCCATATTTCAACTCTAATTTTAAATTTGAAAAAATGGATCCTCCGTTGGATGTGGTCTCTCTTTCTCATGCTCCCTGTCTTGCCTGAAACCCTGATTCTCCGCCACCCGTGATCACCATGGTAGGCGCATAAAAGAACATCGAAAGTTGATAGAGCAGATATCAAATTGGATCGTGAACATCACGGGGACGTGCGACATGGTGGGGCAGTAAGTGTGCACACGCCTACACGAACTGACTGACAGGGGTCAGCCCCTGCAACTTCTGGGTCTCCAAATTGGGCACATGGCCTGAGCTTGCCCTTTACCCCTTGGAGGTGCTGGCCTGCCCTGCAGCCAGTGTATTGTCTGAACGTGTGTTTAGCATGACTGGAGGGGGTTATCACAGGTTATATTTCCCAATGTTTTGGGGTGTACCCTAATTTTAAAAATAAAATTTAAAACAAAAACCAGTGTAGGCTACCTCCTCCTCCACCGCCGCTTCCACCTACACCGCCACATCCACCGCCTCCTCAACCTCCTACTCCATATGGACCTGGTCCTCCTAGATCAAGATTATTATTTTATTTTTACGTATTTTATGTTATTTAAAGTCATTTCCCTATCCACATTTGTTTGCAGAGCACTTGCCATGCTCTTAACCACATTTTGACGCCATTTGCAGCCCTCTAGCCCTTTCCATGACATTTTTACAGCCATTTTAGTGCTCAAAAGTTCGGGTCCCCATTGATTTCAACGGGGTTCAGGTTCGGGGTCAAGTTCGGGTCCCGAACTCAAACTTTTTTCCGAAGTTTGGCCGAACCCGTCGATCCCGAACATCCAGGTGTCCACTCAACTATAGTAGAGTTATGATGATGAAGAAGATGGAAGATAATGAAGAAGAAGGAACATAAGAAAGAAAAAGGAAGAAGAAAGAAAATGTTGACCATGATGAAGCAGAGGGAACAAAAACTAAGAGAAGCTGTGCAAGAAAAAAGGAGAATAAAGTAAGTAGAATAATGAAGATGAAGAAGAAGGAGTAGAGGAAGGAAACAAAACAAAGGAAATAAAAAAAGGAAGCGAGGAAGGAACTAAAGAAAAGGAGAAATAATTAAATTGACAGTGATGGAAAAAAAGGACGTAGAAGGAAGAAGTAGAAGGTAGGTAAGAAAATGAAGAAAAGAGAAAGAGGAAAGTAGAATGAATGTGTTCATGATGTCGTAGAGAGAAGAAGGAAAAGGAAGATGATAACAAAGTTAAGAAGAAAAAGGAAATAGAGTGAAGTTAATGGTAATAATGAAGTATATGAAGAAAAAATAGATGAAAGCGAAGAAAAAGGAAGATAAGAAAGAAAAAAAGATAAAAGAACAAAATGGAAGAAAAATGAAGTTGATGAATGAAGAGTGACAATCACCACTGTTGCTTTCTATTTTCATTTTTTATGCAATTCATTTCTAAATATTGGTCAGATGTTTGGAGTGTTCTCCTTGTGGCCAACATTTTCAGTTTAGGTGTGGCTTTATTTGAGACACGTGTACACCATGGCCAATGTCAGTTCACAACTGGCTATATTGTAGAAGGATCACAAAATTTAAAACATTTTACGTAAGATCTGTAGGATGTTCCTGTTCAGGGAGGTCCTTTTCCTATTTACAGTATTTGCACAAAATTGCATACATCAATGTGACATTTTTGTGATTCTTTAATTAGCAGGATCAGCAAAAGTCACTAGTGTATCTAATAGTAGATTGCAATATATCCTACTCTAATAACGAGCTTCTGCAGATGACTTGTAGGATTAATAGAAAGTACAATATAATTACCATGTTTGTTTGAGGCTAAGTCAAATATTGGAGTATTTGCTCTTTCTCCAAAATCTTCAGCTCGGGTGACAAGTGCTTCCTTCACAGCCTTATATCCAGAAAGTACCACTAATTTTCTGGGTCCTACATGCAGAGTATAGATTTCCCCATATTTCTCAGACAGCTGCAAAATATAATAATTTTATTTAAATTAAACATTTCCGTTCGATCACATTGCAACCATTGACCACCCTGGGATGTGGTCTCCCTTTCTCACGCTCCCTCTCTGGCGTGGATCCCTGATTCACCGCTAACCGTGATCAACATGGTAGGCTAGAAAAGAACATCGAAAGTTGATAGAGAAGATATCCAATTGGATTGTGGACGTCACGGGGACGTGCGATCAGGCAGAAGTTATCTAGAGTTAACAAAGCGGCAGCAGGGCCTCTCCTGTCTAACATTTCCAAATCCAAAATACCCCAGTGACATTCCCTATAATTTTTTATTAATCATTTCAATAACAGGGCATCTTAAGAGTCCTGTATTGTTATTTATCGTCACTTCCTCCCCAAGTCGGGAGTGGGTAATTGCCGAGTACCCCCTCCTTTCATTCGATCTTTCCGCTCAATCACATTTAATTTCATACATTGACCTCCCTTGGATGAGGTATCCCTTTCTCACGCTCCCTCTCTGACATGGAACCCTGATTCCCTGCTAACCATGATCAACATGGTAGGCGCAGAAAAGAACATTGAAAGTTGATAGAGCAGATATCCAATTGGATCGTGGACATCACAGGGACGTGCGACATGGTGGAGCAGTATCTGTGCACATGCCTAGACATACTGACTGATGGGTCTGCCCCCTTCAACTTCTGGGTCTCCAAATTTGGCATATGACCTGAGCTTGCCCTTTACGCCTTGGAGGTGCTGGCTTGCCCTGCAGCCAGTGTATTGTCTGATTGTTTGTTTAGCACAGCTAAAGGGGGTTATCACAGGTTATATTTCCCAATGTTTTGGGGTGTACCCTAATTTAAACAAAAAAAATAAAACCAAAAAGCAGTGTAGACTACCTCCTCATCCTCCACCGCCGCTTCCACCTACACCACCACATCCACCGCCTCTTCAATCTCCTTCTCCATATGGACCTCGTTCTCCAAGATCAGGATTATTATTTTTTATTTTTACGTATTTTATGGTATTTTAAGTCATTTCCCTATCCACATTTCTTTGCAGAGCACTTGCCATGCTCTTAAACTCAGTTTTATGCCACTTGCAGCCCTCTAGCACTTTCCATTACTTTTTTTTTACAGCCATTTTAGTGCTCCAAAGTTCGGGTCCCCATTGACTTCACTGGAGTTCGGGTTCGGGGTCAAGATCGGGTCTAGTTCGGGTCCCGAACTCGAACTTTTTTGTGAAGTTCGGGCTAACCTGTCTAACCCGAACAGCCAGGTGTCTGCTCAAGTCTAATTATAACATTATGTCAATATTATAACATATAAATATCATAGAGGGGGTCCCCCACTTAGGTCCAGCTTCTGTGAGTCAGAGCAAAGAGCCAATGCAAACAACATCTTTCTTTTGGGCACATATAGCTCGTTTATGTATTGCTATGATGTCAGTATTAGGATATATGGATATCATAGAAGTGTGTGGGTCTTCCACTCAGGTCCACCCTCTATGTGCCAAAGCTAAGAGCCAATGGAAACAGCATTTCTCACTTGGACACATATAGCCTACTCATTAATTTCATAAATCCAGTTACCATTTTTAGGACTAAGTGCACAGGAACTTTCTATTATCTTATCTTTCTGCCAGTTATTAATCCATTACATCCCCTTTTTCATTTAATAACCCAACATCCACACAAATGTTCCCACTGAGGTTCCAAATTTCCTACCTTCATCAATGAGTTGTGTAGCCGATTGAGGTCCAACAGGTTAATGTTACCAATGAAAGGGAGAGGGGTAGGCCCAGGAGGCATGTTTGACGTGCTCTTCTTAGATCAATTCCTCCAGTAGATGAACAGTGCAACACAAATTACTAAATATATTACCACATCGACTCTAGTCAAAAAGTAGGCAATAAAAGCCATAGTGAAGCACGGTCAGGAATCTGTTGTGAATGTACTGTGGTTACAATATTTATACACATGGACTTAAACCGATAAGCATGTTAATCTTTACTAGGGTGCAAATGACCTATGACAAACTGATTGGCCCATGGCCATTCAACAGTTCTTGTTTTTTAGTCCACAATTTTAGCTTTACATAGATATTACATTTTGTTTCACTCGAGTTCACCTTAAGAAACGTTGGCCAAAATGTATTTCAATATTATAGTGCCGCATGAAGGAATATGATTTCAAGTATAATTTTATCTTTGTGGTAGTTGTACCACTTCCACAAGTTCACATGGTAATATGAGGACAAGTAAGTGAATTGATACCTGGGTATAATATGATCTTCTGTGTTTTGAAGGAGAAAGGAAGGTCTAGTTCATCTGTTTTACCAGTAAAGATGATGGAAAAGAAAATCCTTCCATTTAATGCCAGACAACTTCTTTAAAGGGGCTATCCTGGGATAATTGAAAATGGCTGCCAGCATCCCATCCCAGAATGTGAATAGGATAGGTTGTGTCCCACTGCAGAGCTGTCGTGGGGTGATAAAGGGGGAAGCTTACTGTGCATTATGCTCCAGCACCTGCCATCAACTCCAACTGTTGAGCATTCCTATCAGGCAGCTCAGCCTTATGACTTCTCTAAGGCAGAGATGCATCATTACAACTAAACAATAGATAGTAATGATGAGATTCTGTGTGCGATATGCCATCATGGCTGAGCAGCCTGACAGGAACGGGGCGAATAAATGCATCATCTGCATCTATTGTAGAGCAATCCTGCTCCCCATTCTTTTCAGGCTGCTCAGCCATGACAGAATATCACACACAGGGTCACATCATTACTATCTATTGTAGAATAATGCAATCTGTCTGCCATAAGCCATCAGGCACCTTGACAGGAACACACAGCACTGTGACAACAGATGACGACAGGCTCCAAAACATAATATGTAGCTAAGTCTTGACTCACAACCTCATGGCTGCTCTGCAGTGGGACGCATTCCCTCCTATTAACATCTTATCAAATTCTAAAGAAAAAAAGAAGGCAGAGCGCACCATAGAGTGATACCTGGGAGACCAGCGATAATGGCGATGCAAGCAAAAATATGTTCACCTGATGGGGTTGTGATCAGCCACAACTACTGCAATTTCTTTCTTTGTGAGCTTGGATAAGGTCAGAATTAGCACCACCTAAATGAAGATATAGTAATGCAGTAACCAAAATGGAGAAGAATATCCATGGAACAAGCTCTATCCCAGAAGAAAATGTTTGTTGGAGCAATACAGATTGAAATCAGAGCAGACTCATTCCAGGAATTAGACTGTTTTTCAAGCCCCTTCGTCTGTATTTGAAGAATTAGTTGGTTCCGAAAATGCGTAATCTCAGACTTTTATATATATTACCCTAATAAAGGTCACATTTTATACTGGGATAGCAGTGATGCTGTGGATTTTCTTTTCCATTTTTGCTATTCACATTCTAGGATGAGATGTTGGTATCTGTATTCAGTAATATTCAGAGATCTCCTTTAAGCAAAGACTTTTGTAGTCAGCTAAACAGAATTGTTTTGGTATAAGGGTGAAATAGATTTTCCACTTGGCTTGTCTCTGGGCACAATGATATCAATTGTGGACTATGACCTACAAAGCTGGAGATTCCATACTCAGCCTTTTGAAGCCATTTAGTAGCATGCAAGTCAGCATACCATTGTATTACCAAGACCAAGATCTCAATGTCTCAATTAAAGGGGTTATGCCATGACAAATGTAAAAAATGAAAATCAAACATCATATAGTGCATGACGATACACTTCTAACGAAGCTAGAACCAGCCCTGTACACACATGGTTCCAGAGATCTCCACATTCACTGCTCAATATGCAGTATGCAGCCCTGCAGGGTGAGCGATGGTGAGGTCACAGGGGTAGTTACTAACCGAGGGTGTTTTTGGTACTCACAGTTTTTATATACCCTGGGCAGGCGTACAGCAGTGATGGAGAGGCTGGCACAGGGGTCCTCTGGGGCACTCTCTGTGTATAGGGACCAGGCCTGATGGTAGGTGAGGTGCCCTGGATGTTGCAGGTTTTTAATGTGCCGGTGGCAAGATCCCTTTAAGTTTGTGACGCCAGTGCCGGTAACGGTGGCACAGCAATTTATTGTAGGAACAATTGACAAGTTGCAGTGAACCAGAACTTCCTTTTACTGAAACAGTTCAACTATTTAAAGTCTTTGGTTAGCTCCACATTTAGAAAGATTGGATACAGGCAGGCCTTACAATAATGGCAGGCAAAGTCTTTGCAAGATACTCAGAGGGCATAAACACTTACAGATCAGGCTGCACTTTTCCTCAGATCCTGTCTGGCTTACTCCAAGGCCCGTATGCCCTATTGCTGGCTTTATCCTTGGGTAGGAAAACCTTCCTCTGGTATATGTCTCCTTGCTGTAGAAATATCCTTCTGCCCTTCAGCTCTCTGTTTGGCTGGAAATAAACTTGGCTCTGCACTGCACCTTTAAAGGAACTTGTTTTCTCAGGAGGCAAACCCTTCTCCTGGTGGCAAGCTAGGAGCCTGGGCTATCTAGCTGCATGTCAGAAGCTCCACATCAGCTGCTGCCTAGCTAAAGTCCACACTGACTTCTGACTCTACACTACTTTCCCTGAACAGTACCTGACTATTTATACTAGGGGTTCCCTAGCTCCCTCTACTGTCTAGGAGGAGGAACTACACCCTGACAGGCCTGATACACAAATAACAGGGAAAACACATAAAAACATAATATAAAATACAATGATAATGTTCCACAGAAAGTGGGGAACAACGTGGCCCAATTGACCCTTGTGTAGTGCCCACATTTACTGAGTGGGACACTACACAAATTCTCTGCTAGATTATCTTCAGCCTGGCAGCCCAGAAAGTGTGTCCTTTTTTGCTGCAGCTCTATCCCTGTAACTGCCACAGCTTCTAACAGAACATATAGTTGGTGACACTTGAAGATTTAAACTGAGCATGTTCGTCCAGCTCAGTGAAATGGACGAAACATAAGGAAAAGAACAAACTACAGGTGGCGCTATACACATACAGTGTCTTGAAATGGTATTTACACCCCTTGAACTTTTCCACTTTTTTTCACGTTAAATGCACAAACCTAAATGTATTTTATCGAGATTTTATGCAGTAGACCAACACAATATAGCAAGTATGAGTGAAGTGAAAAGAAAATGACACATGGTTTTCAAAAATTTTAATAAATACAATTCTGGAATGTATGGCATGTACACCTGTGTGTGATTTGTTCTCAGTAAAATGCAGCTGTTCTGTGAAGACCTCAGAAGTTTGTTAGTGAACAAACAACATCATGGAAACCAGAGAACACACCAGACAGGTCAGAGATAAAGCTGTAGAGAAGGGTAAAACAGAGTTAGGTTATAAAAAATATCCCAAGCTAAGAACATTTCATGGAGCACTGTTTAATCCATCATCCAAAAATGGAAGGAGTATGGCACAACTGCAAACCTGCCTAGACATCTCTGTCCACCTAAACTGACAACACAGGCAAGGAGAGCACTAATTAGAGAGGCAGCCAAGAGGCCAATGGTCACTCTGGAGGAGCTGCAGAATTTCACAGTTTAGATGAGAAAATCTGTACACAGGACAACTATTAGTCATGAACTCCACTAATATGGCCTTCATGGAAGAGTGTAAAGAAGAAAGCTATTTTTGAAAGGATGCCATAGGAAGTCCTGTTTGCTGTTTACAAACCATGTAGGGGACACAGCAAATATGTGGAAAAAGGTGCTCTCGTCAGGGGAGGCTAAAGTTTAACTTTTTGGACTAATTGAAAACGCTATGTGTGGCAAAAAAACTAGCACTGCACATCACCCTGAACACACCGTCCCCACTGTGAAACATGGTGGTGGCAGCATCATGCTGTGGGGATGCTTTTCTTCAGCAGGGAGCTGGTCAGAGTTGATGGGAAGATGGATGGAACTAAATACAGGCCAAACCTGGAGGAAAACCTGGTAGAGGATGCAAAAGACTTGAGACTGGGGCGGAGGTTCACCTTCCAACAGGACAAGGACCCTAAACATCCAGCCAGAGCTACAATGAAATGGTTTACATTAAAGCATATTCATGTGTTAGAATGACCCAGTCAAAGCCTAGTCCTAAATCCCTTCGAGAATCTGTGGCAAGCCTTGAAAATTGATGTTCACAGATGCTCTCCATCCAATCTGACTGAGCTTGAGCTATTATGCAAAGAAGAATGGGCAAAAATGTCAGTCTCTAGATGCACAAAGCTGTTAGAGACATACCCCAAAGGACTTGTAGCTGTAATTGCAGAGAAAGGTGGTCCTACAAAGTACTGACTCAGGGGAGCTGAATACAAATGCACACCATACTTTCCAAATTAGAATTTGTTAAAAATTTTGAAAACGAAACCGTGTATCACTACTTTTTTTCACATGAAATTCCAATAAAATGCTTTTAAGGGTTCATTCACACAACTGTACCTATTTTACAGTCCGCCTGTGATGTTTGTGTTGCATCCATTTGTGGGATCCATTGTAACAATGCAGATCATATGCAGACCAAAAATATGGTCATGTGAATGGGGCCTTAGTTTGTGGGTGTAACGTGAAAAGGTGTGTAAAAGTTCAGGGGGTATGAATATTTTTTTAAAGCCCTGTACATTTTATTGAATAGCTCAGTGGCTATACAAAATTGTTAATTGCATGCAATTACAAAAATATTCAGATCCAGGTGCTGGTTTGAAAAATGTAGAAAATGTTTTGTGACACAACACTTTTAAGGGACACAGAGCAGTGGGTAAGCCTGAAACTCTACCGCACACCTCCAGCTGTAGCGGTAAATTCAATTACTTCAGGGCTTCTTCACCATAAATAATGTGAAAAACGTTACATTCTAACTACTCAGTTTTACAAAAGATGGCTTGTTCCAACATCAAAGGTTTTTTTCAGGACTTAAAGGGAATGTGTCATCAGAAATGACCTGCTGTTTAAATCACTTTTTTTATGTTTAACATGTTTTTAAATAATTTTTGATGTTATTTTAAATTTTCCATTTCACTTTTTATATTTAAACTAAGACAAAAAATCCTGCAGTTTTTGCACTGGCCACTATGTCTAATAATTGGTGCCACTTCTTGGTTTGTACAGATCACTTTACTGCAGTTAACTAATTCTTATCCTGTTTATATCTGTGTATAGATAAGACAGGATCCACTATTCACAATAGGTGAAATCTTATCTATTCCTTCCTTGTACAATGACCTCTGCACAGGTCACAGAGCATGCCTAGAAAACTTTCCCATAGAAGTCAATAGGGTCTCAGCCTTATCATTGTGTCTATGGTCCATGGGGCTGCCGTAAAGCAATTTTTTAATGCTGTGTAAATGCTTTTAAGAACAGCTCAGGCAAGATGGTCGCCCGCATAATCCTGTTCAGAAAAAAAATAAAATAATAAACAATCCTTTAAGATAGGCCATCAATATCAGATTTGTGAGGAGGGCAATTCTCAGCCCCCATATCCCCAGTCAGCTGTTTTTGCTAGATGTAGCGCCATAACCAGACACTGGAATACAAAGCTCCGTACAGTGTATGTCGGTCTCATCTGGTTACTGCTGCCCTGCTTCCGTTTAAAAAGAATTTACAGATATGTACTTATTGTACAGTGAAGCATGCCTGGATTGATATACTTTATAGCTTTATACATTATTATAACAGTACCCTTTAAAAGTAAACTTTGCCTTAAAAGTCAACTGAGTTCACACTGGGTTGGTGCCCATAGCCTCTACTCCTTTTTGATTAATTACTTTTGTAGATAGCAAAATACCTGGCAAGCAATCTGGTCCAGAGGGCACAATTTCATGCAATATTAGTTACAAAAGCAGGTTTGGAGTACAGATTGTAATTAGAGATGAGCGAATTGAAGTTGACAAAGTGGCGGAATTCGATCCGAATTTCAGGAAAAATTTAATTGGCACTAAATCTGAATTTCCTCACGCTTCGTGTTAATGAATCACATTTTTTTGCATTTTAAAATGGCTGCTGTACATGTTAGGACAAGGAGCAAGGAACTCTGGAAACGCGGGATCACTCATAATGCCATGCCTGCAGCCAATCAGCAGCCAGCCAGCCCTGTAATGTCACAGCCCTATAAATAACCTCAGCCATCTTGGATTCTGCCATTTTCCAGTGTACTTAGTGGAGGGAGAGACGTCAGCAGGCGCTAGGGACAGTGGTAGAAAATACTTAATTGTGCTAAAAAAAACATTGACAAGTTCAGGGAAAGATTATTCAAGGTGTAGGGAAAGTATAGGGAGTAATCATTCCAGAGCATTTATGTAGAACAGGGTTCAGTAGGAGAGGTTACAGCCTGGGTAATAGGAACAATCTAATTACACCTTGCTGCACTGACTGGGGATCCAAATTGCTGATATGCAGCTCTGTAATTCTAGGAAACTGTTCTTGTTATTGGGGTGCGTTTGCTGTTTGATGCAGCCATTAACAGGGTTTATTACAAGGAAATATTTATATGTCTTATTTGCCCTTGTGCGGTGCAGTTATATGTTCTAAAGCATTTTTCTGGCTTGTATTAGTGGAAAAAAAAGGGCTTATTAGCTGTTGTGTGGTGAAGTGTGAAAAGTACAGCCTTTTTTGTTGTGTATTAGTGGCACAAAAAATAATTTTATTTGACATTCAGCGGTGCAGTTATATGTTCTAAAGCCCTTTTTGTCATGTATTAGTGGCAAAATAAAAATATATTTGCCATTCAGCAGTGCAGTTATATGCTCTAAAGCCTTTTGTGGAGTGTATAAGTGGAAAAAAGAAAAATATATTTTCCGTTCAGCGGTGCAGTTATATATTCTAAAGCCTTTTGTGATGTGTATAAGTAGAAAAAAATAAGGGCCTATTTGCCGTTCATTGGTGCAGTTATATGTTCCAAAGCCCTTTTTCTAGTGTATTAGTGGCAAAAGAAAAATATGTTTGCCTTTCAGCGGTGCAGTTATATGTTCTAAAGCCTTTTGTGGAGTGTATAAGTAGAAAAAAGAAAAATATATTTGTTGTTCAGCTGTGCAGTTTTATATTCTAAAGCCTTTTGTGGAGTGTATAAGTGGAAAATATATATATATATTTGCCGTTCAGCTGTGCAGTTATATATTCTAAAGCCTTTTTTTCCATGCATTAGTGCACAAAAAAAGTATTTGCCGTTGTGTGGTGAAGTGAGAAAATTACAGACCTTTTTAGGGTGTTTTAATTTCCTTTTTATTTATTTATTTGATCTAACAGTATGTCAGACAGAGAAGTGCCATGCTCCGCACAGGGGAGTGGCAGAGGCCTAAATGTTTCTGGCGCAAGCACATGTCGCAGCAGAGTAAGTGGGTGTGGCAACAGGAGTCGCAGCAAGAGGCCTGAGCTCCTGGTGTCATCTAGCGGTCGTGTCTTGACCAGCAACCCAGTGGTTCTTGAATGGTTGACTCGGTCATCCACTTTGTCCCAAGTTACATTAGACACCCCCAGACAAGAGTCGGTGGGTTTGTCACACACAACCCTTATTTGGCATGGCCCAGGATCAGGCCCTGTGCCCTCATATATCCTCAACCTGCCTCTGTCCTTTTCTGTTGGCTCAGCCAGAGAAGTATTATATGCAGGCAAGCTACTAGAGGACAGTCAGCAGCTACTGGCCAGCCAAGATGTGGAGGAGACATCCGCCGCTTCCTCCGCTAGGCGGGCAAGTAGTGATGGGGAGAGTGGCGTGGGATTTGGTGTTGCAACCGGTGAGGCTCCTGACCCAGAGACTGTTGAAGAGGACATCAGTGACATGCAGACAGTACTCGATGATGATGTAGCTGATCGCACTTTGGAGCCGGGTGACGAAGGGGCTTCATAATCATCGGGAGAAGAGGGTGGCAGCTTGCCTGTGAGGCAGCGGCGGAGCCAGCAAGTTTCTAGTGTGGCCAGAAGTCAGCAAAGTGGCAGCAGTGGGAGGTTGGTAGCCAAACGTGCCCGGGGTAGACCACCCGCTTTGCAAGAGCCTACCTGCCCGGAAAGTAGTGGTGCATGGGTTCACGGAAGCAGCGGTCAGTGCATAGTGTTGGGGGTAAAATCACCTACTCGGCGGTGTGGCAGTTGTTTGTTAAGCCGTCAGAGGAGGTGAACATGGCCATATGTAATATCTGTGGGCAGAATGCGAAGCATGGCCAGGGTGCCAATGTCGGCACCACGGCCCTGCATCAACATATGCAGTGTCACCATAAAATGACCTGGGAGAACCGTGGCTCTTATGTGGTGGTCCAGCCTGCCACAGCAACCTCTGCATCACTCAGTGGCATGCACCCGGTTTTTAGGCAGTCAAGGCTCCACCATCTCAGCCAAAGGGAGCTGTCGGTGCTTCCCATCATCTGCTATCCTGATGCACTTGCTCCTCCTACTTATTGTCAGTCATTCCATCAGCAATCGATCATCTAAGCGATTAACAAGAGACAACAGTATGCGTGCACTCATTTAACGGCGCAGAAGCTAAATGTGCTCCTGTCCAATTTGCTGGTGCTGCAGTCCCTGCCTTTTCAAGTGGTGGACTCTGCACCTTTCAGAGAACTGATGGCTTGTGCCAAACTGAGGTGGAGAGTCCCAAACCGTAATTTCTTTGCCAAAAAGGCAGTACCAGCCCTGCACACACATGTAAAACATAAGGTGGGACAGTCCTTGAGCCTGTCAGTGTATGCCAAAGTGCACGGCATCTCCGACGTATGGAGCTGTAACCACTGTCAGAGACAATACATGTCCTTTATGGCCCACTGGGTGAATGTGGTTCCTGCACAGCCGCACCAGCAACTTGGCCAGGTGACGCTGCTTCCGCCTCCACATTCTCACGCAGTTGGTGATGCTACAATGTCTACAATTCACAGTGCCCCTCCAGCATACCACATGTGCAGTGCGCGGCGGTGTCACGCTGTTCTGCACCTCATTTGCCTGGGCGAACGGAATCACACAGGGGAGGAACTACTTTGTGTCCTACATCAAGAAATTGAATCCTGGCTTTCTCCGCGACAACTCAAAATCGAAACCATGGTGACTGACAATGGGAAGAACATGGTGTTGGCGCTGCATCAAGGAGGGCTGAGCCATGCGCCCTGCATGGCACACGTGTTCAATCTGGTTGTCAATAGGTTCCTGAAGTCTTCCACCCTTCTGCAGGACACCCTCTAAATGGCCAGGAAACTTTGCATGCACTGCAGCCACTCGTACACTGCAAAGTACACCCTCCTTGATCTGCAGCAGCAGAACGGCATCTCCAAACATAGGCTGATATGCGATGTTTCCACTCGTTGGAATTCCACCCTGCATATGTTGAACCAACTATACGAACAGAGAAAGGCCATAAATGATTTCTTGATGATCCAAGCGGACAGGAGTATTCTGTGTAACTTCGATGTAAGCCAGTGGCAGCTCATGCACTAATACCTAATAACACACAAAGAATTAAATGTTACCATGTTTTTATTGAACACACCATGTAAACATTCACAGTGCAGGTGGAAAAAGTATGTGAACCCCTAGACTAATGACATCTCCAAGAGCTAATTGGAGTGAGATGTCAGACAAATGGAGTCCAATCAATGAGATGAGATTGGAGATGTTGGTTACAGCTGCCCTGCCCTATAAAAAACACACACCAGTTCTGGGTTTGCTTTTCACAAGAATCATTGCCTGATGTAAATGACGCCTCACATAAAAGAGTTCTCAGAAGACCTACGATTAAGAATTGTTGACTTGCATAAAGCTGGAAAGGGTTATAAAAGTATCTCCAAAAGCCTTGCTGTTCATCAGTCCACGGTAAGACAAATTGTCTATAAATGGAGAAAGTTCAGCACTGCTGCTACTCTCTCTAGGAGTGTCCATCCTGTAAAGATGACTGCAAGAGCACAGTGCAGACTGCTTAATGAAGTGAAGAAGAATCCTAGAGTGTCAGCTAAAGACTTACAAAAGTCTCTGGCATATGCTAACATCCCTGTTAGCGAATCTACGATACGTAAAACACTAAACAAGAATGGATTTCATGGGAGGATACCACATAGGAATCCACTGCTGTCCAAAAAAAACCATTGCTGCACGTTTAGAGTTTGCACAAGAGCACCTGGATGTTCCACAGCAGTACTGGCAAAATAGTTTGTGGCCAGATGTGTGGAGAAAAAGAGGCACAGCACACCAACATCAAAACCTCATCCCAACTGCGAAGTATGGTGGTGGGGGCATCATGGTTTGGGGCTGCTTTGCTGCGTCAGGGCCTGGACGGATTGCTATCCTCGAAGGAAAAATGAATTCACAAGTTTATCAAGACATTTTGCAGGAGAACTTACAGCCATCTGTCCACCAGCTGAAGCTCAACAAAAGATGGGTGTTGCAACAGGACAACGACCCAAAGCATAGAAGTAAATCAACAACAGAATGGCCTAAACAGAAGTAAATACGCCTTCTGGAGTGGCCCAGTCAGAGTCCTGACCTCAACCCGATTGAGTTGCTGTGGCATGACCTCAAGAAAGCGATTCACACCAGACATCCCAAGACTATTGCTGAACTGAAACAGTGAATGGTCAAGAATTACTCCTGACCGTTGTGCACGTCTGATCTGAAACTACAGGAAACGTTTGGTTGAAGTTATTGCTGCCAAAGGAGGTTCAACAAGTTATTAAATCCAAGGGTTCACATACTTTTTCCACCTGCACTGTGAATGTTTACATGGTGTGTTCAATAAAAACATGGTAACATTTAATTCTTTGTGTGTTATTAGTTTAAGCAGACTGTGATTGTCTATTGTTGTGACTTAGATGAAGATCAGATCACATTTTATGACCAATTTGTGCAGAAAAACATATCATTCCAAAGGGTTCACATACTTTTTCTTGCAACTGTATATAGAACACAGAACAGAGATATTCTTAATAAAAACCTGATCCAGAGTGTTTTAGATCTCGTATGAAGATTTTAATTCCAACAACACAATGACCCTAAGCACACATCCAAGACAACATGGGATTGGCTTAGGGACAACTTGTGAATGTCCTTGATGGGGCTAGACAGAGCCCTAACTGAACCCAATTAAATATCTCTGGACAGACCTAAAAATGGCTGTCCACTGACGGTCCCCATCCAACCTGACAGAGCTTGAGTGGATCTGCAGAGAAGAATGGAAGAAAATCCCCAAATCCAGATGTGCAAACCTAGTGGTATCATACCCAAGAAGCCTCGAGGCTGTAGTTTCTAAAAAAAAAAAAAAAGGTGCTTTAACTAAATCCTGAGTGAAGGGTCTGAATACTTATGTCAGTGCAAGATTTTAGTTTTTGGAACCTCAGCCGGCTATCTTTGTTGTTAGAACCAAGTAAGTGTACGACCATGGAGGCCCCTATCTTTCTCATTATGATATTTGACTTGTACAGGGAGATTGCCACTGTGATCTGTAAGTACCACTGCCATCTTCATGGCAACTACCGCTCCCATACTCCACACACTCTCCGGCAGCCCCCCTAACATGTACCTATACCCTTTTAATATTATTTTCTTTGTAATATCCATTATGTTATGTGAAATATTTGTGATGATGTATTTTCAGCTTAATGTAGGGCCCGAAACATTGTACACAGTGCACACTTTAATGGAGAAATGAATGAACATATAAGCTATATAACATTTTGGAGCGCTGTCGCTCACTGGAAGCTGTTCCACGTTGACTTTAGTTTTGTGGTGGGGCCGTTCTAAATTTTTCCACGATTTCTGTGTATACCCCATGGCAGCTGTTTCTTCACTTTTGTTATTCTGTGGCAACTGCAAGCCTAGGGGAGGATGGCCCTAAGTTCAGAAGCTAAGAGTCTGGAGAAAAAAAAAACTGAGCCTAAAAGATTGATACCACGCATACTGTAGTTACTACACATAAGGAATCAAGAGCGCCGTCAAGTCTTTATTTTTCAACTAATAGAATTGGACAGCACTCCGTATAGTATTTGTGGTACATGTAATGTAGTGTGAGTACACTCTAGAAGACAGAATTATACAAGAATAGCAATCTAGAAACACACTTCTTACTTCTTTTGCTTCACAGTGTATTGTTGCCTGCCCATAAACGTTTGTCAACTGATTTATATAATCATATATTGGTTAACAGATGCTTATAGATGGGCCTCAATGTATTCTGAATTTACCGGTATGTATTAATTTTATTTAAGAAGCAAAGGGCATGCTGGGATCTTACATATTTCAGTTTTTATTTTTGGGTGAAGATACATTTTAGCAAAGCTATCAATGCCACTGAAACTAAACAACAACTTCCGATTAAGGTACATTATGATAACTGGTGTCTGGTTAGTATGAGAAAAAACAATGGGAAATACCATTGTTCGATCCCATACAGGTTCAGTTTGCCTGCAGCACATACGCTGTTTATACATTTTTAATGCCACGTACAAGAGTCGTTCCCTCAATAAAAGACCAAACATTTGTTGGGTAATCAGCACCATGATTATACACAGCAATGGTCGGGCAAACAAATGTTCATAACTATCATTGGCCCCTAGTCCACTATAAATTGTAGGCATTGTTTGATTGAATAACATACCTGTTTTACCCTAAAATATGTGAAAATAACATTAAAAAAACTACTACATAAAATCTGATAGAAAATTATAATCAACAGCAGCATAGTCTTTTGTGTTGTCTTGCTTGTTCTGCATGCACTAATAGTTTAGCTTGGCACACGTCTTGTATGGTGTGGGGACCAATGTGAATCCAATGCTGGGAACGAGGCTCAAATCTTCTCTGGAAACTCCTGGTGGTGGATAGAAAGTAAATGCCTGAAGAAGTCCAGTAAAGAACAGGAAAAGTTCCATCTTGGCTAAGCTTTCCCCAGCACAAGCTCTTCTTCCTGCAGAAACAGAATATAATAACTGAACCATATAGGTTTTCATGCAATTTTACGATAGAAACATTAGTTTTGTAGGCAGGGGCGGATTGGCTATAGACCTTACAGGGAAATTTCCCGATGTCAGATGCCCAGGAGGCCGCCTAAGTCCTCCTCATGGCTGGCCAGTGGAAGTTTTTGGGGATGTATTTTATGCTGCTGACGGCAGTATTTTGTGATGGACTGTAATATTTGCTCTGTTGGTTTGGTATAATGTGCTCTCCAGTGCTGATGCTGATCTTCCTGAGGAGGGGCACTTGAGGGTATGCATTTAAGGACATTTCATAACTATGGGTTCCTATTACACGTGATTGTAATTGGAAACTAAAATATTGGTAAGAAGTAAAAAAAAATGTCATGAAGATATTGGGGGTCATTTATCATTCTAAATGCAACTAAATTAGGCATATTACAGGTGCAGATTGCGGTGCAATGGCTAGTTGTGGCGCAATCTGCGACTTCTCCCCACTCACGTCAGGTCAAAAATTCTGGACATGGTATGGGTGGCGAAGGGGACGGGCCAAGCAGGCCCATCTCATTTACCATTTTCTACACCTGTTTTAGGCTTAGAACAAGGTCCAAATGTAAGACAGCTCGGAAGCTGTCTTACATTTAGAACTGACGCTGGATGCACCCAATTATGGAGAGGCCTTCATCAGAACCACCACCAGCTTAAGGCTTTATTAAGACCTGCTCCTAAAACGCTAGCCTTAATAAATGTGCCCTATTATTTCCATTGTTAATATAGTCATGAGGTCAGGGAAAGTTAACTGTACAATTATTTATTTCATGGTCATTACAAACCTGCTGAAAAAGGCATAAATGCATCATTTCGGACAAATTTCCCATCTTTATCCAAAAAGTGATTGGGATTAAACTGATATGGAGTTTTCCATTGAGTCTTGTCATACAGAACTGATGTCAGCAATGGAATAACTTCTGTACCCTGTGAACAATAAATCATCAGTTATCATTTTTTTTTACTATTTAATTGTCATATTCTGTAATTATTGGGATAGCAGTGGACCCCATTGCGGTCCCTTTCATTAACATTCATTGGATACTTGTTAGGAGGTATTATAGGGTTATTTTCTTTACTAAACTCACTTTTGGGATGCAGTAACCCCGAAAATACACATCCGTTGGAGTCGTGTGTGACAGGTTCAGTGGAACAATATTGGCAAACCTTTGTAGTTCATGTATCACTGCATCAGTATAAGGCATTTTCTTTCTATCTTCTACTGTCGGCAACTGTCCTGGTTTAAGATGTGTTTTAATTTCATCCTGTACCCTCTCTGTAAAGCAAAAGAAAAATTATTTTGTTACATAGTGGCATATACTGGCACAATCATACCCATACAATTCAATGTATGCATATTCTTCCACTGTAACGTGTACTTACTACACCAGGGATAGCTTAATTAAGGGATAAGCTGCCATGTTTTTATTCAGTTTCCTACTGTCTACTTCAAGTGAATAGGAGGAAGCTGTCCCATTGAAGTGAATGGGATGATGGAACTGTAATTTCACCTGATTGCTGCTGCAATATTGAAGTTGAGCAGGTAAACTGAGAAGAGAACACAGCGCTTTTATGAGCAATGTGCTCTCTTTAAACATCTTATGTGTGGGAGTGCTGGCAGTTGGGTCCCTGCCAATCTGATATAGATGACCTATCCTGAGGATAGATCATCAATATATCCAAAGTAAAGAACCCCTTTAAATCACTACTCTGCAGCTCCAGCACAAGCTTAGCAGCACGCTAAACAAGCTCAGGTGTCCCCATATATATATGAGGTCCCAACTCTCTCCATCTATTCGTATTGAAAACCAATAGAGGGCGCTATTGAGTTATGCATAGCGCCCTCTATTGGTTTTCATAGTCTTATGACAGCTGAGAAACAAGGCAGATTCTGCTCATTTTCATGTCTTTCCCATATGCCCATGTTTATGAAAATGAGTTTGTACATGATATTGATCTAGGTGGGCAGGTCCACCCAAGCCATCCAACAGATGCAAAATAACTTTGAGGTTTACTGGTTCTCAGTCAGATGAGAGCTGGTTTGGAATATCTCATAGTGCACAAGGCTGCCATTGCAAGGTATGCTGACTAAGCCTATCATCTGTCTCATGGATAGATTGATGACTTGCACTTACCTGGCTTTTGGCATACAGCTGTTGTCTATTGTATGTTGTACATAATAGGAGTCTAAGACGCATCCAGCTATCTTCTTAATGCTATTTCTAAACCATTTTGATGGTGTTTCCATCAATTTTTAAGCTTTTATTTTTATAAACCAGACACCCGTTTCTCTTCCTACCAGGGGGTGCCTGATTGACTTCCAACATACTCGGGTGCTCGGCCAAGCACACAAATATTTTGGCGCTTGCTCATCACTAGTCCAGACCATTTATACGTTTCCTGTCAGCCACAACTTTATACTTGTTGCCCATATTCATCAAGTTATCTTGAATTTTCCACCATATAGATGACAACGATGACAAAAAATGTTACTCCTCAGGATGAAATACAAACTGCAGATGAAATACATATGCCCCAAAAAAAGGCAACTTCCCAGTGGACTCCTGTCTATGATTATTTATGGCAAATTCTGCCAAAGACAAAAACGAAGACCACTCCTCCTGGTTCTCAGAGACAAAACATCTCAACTAAGTCTCTAGACTCTGATTAGTGCACTCCATCTATCCATTTGACTGAGGATGAAAAGCCAAAGAAAAGGACAGGTGTACCCCCAGTCAGGTACAGAATGACTTCCAGAATCTGGAAACAAACACTTCTGCAAGTGTTTTAGCATTAGGTAGGCCCGGCAACGCTATAAAGTGCACCATTTTTCTAAAGCGATCAAGTACCACCAGAATATTTGTCTTTCCTGAAGAATTAGGTAGATCAGTGATAAAATCCATGGATAAGTGATTCCATGGTCTGTACAGGATGGGCAATGGAAGTAGAGATCCGGACGGCTGAGTATGTGTTACCTTAGCGCGTGCACAGGTACTACAAGCTGACATAGAGTCCTTAACACCAGTGATGGACGAACATCAGCCGGGACGATTCGCGAACGCACGTTCACGACCAAATGTGTTCGCAGCGGGCCCCATTCACTTTAATGGCAGGCAAACCTGAAAAACCTGTGACTGCCTAATGTACCTACAGCCACAGAATCCAGTTATTTTTTTTGGGGCCTGTACTGGCAGACAGTTACATTTTTTATCTCTAGCCACATAATCACACCCTTGTCTCACTCCTCTGCCTCTCATTATGGTGCCGTATGAACCGCATTCACCATAAGGACCTTCTAATGTGACAAGGTCATGTGACTGTGCCCCCCACCCTGTACTGTGCCCCTCAACCCGTACTGTATCCCCTTTTACCCTGCATTGTGCCCTTTTATCACACCCTGTGCAGTGCCCCTAATCATTCCCTGTACTGTGTCTTCTTATACTCTTTTATCCGGTCACAGTATGGTGGTGTTATCCGTTCACTGTGCAGAGGTGTTATCCGGTCAATGTATGGCGGTGGTATCCAATAACTGGATGGCCATAACTGTTTCCTTTTTTTCCCTGCCCACGCCATCCTGTTTTAGACCTGGCATAAGCGGAAAAAATATGCATCTTGCTGTGCTAAGGACCTTTGCGCCACAATCTGTGTCAGAAATACGCCTAACATAGACGTATTTCTATATAATAAATGATCACCTAATTGTATTATCATTCAGGGGTAGGGCTAATATCTTTATATTATATAGATTCTAGTGTATTATACTGTGCACTGTATTTCCCAGTAGAAAATGATCCTTGGGAAACACAGTCCTCATCCCTGACCACCAGAACCAGGTAGCGCTCTGTCAGTACATGGCAGCCTCCCCTATCCGCCACGCTGCTCCAATGTGTACTGGTGCTAATTCTGACACTAGGGCCGGGTTCACGTCCTATTTTTGCCATCCATTTATTGCATACCAAAAATGTATGCATTAACAGATGCCTCAGACTGATGCCGTACAGTGGCGTCTGTTCACCATACAGTTCCCAAACATAAACCCGGGAGTAGCGTGTCAAAGGAAGATGATACATCATGTGATAGTATGTCCTGAGAGTGGGGTCCCCTAGATCTCTCTCTCAGGCGTCTATCAATGCTTATAGCCAGAGACATAGCAGACTCCAGAGACACTGGGGTTTCATGAAGGGCCAAAGCGTCTTTCAGCCTCTCTGATAACCCTTGACAAAGCTGGCTATGGAGGGCAGAATCATTCCACTCCGTATCCGTAGCCCACCTCCTAAACTCAGAGCAATACATCTCAGTGGAATAATCACTCTGACGAAGGCAGCGCAGCTTGGTTTCGGCTAGAGAGGTCCAATCTGGATCATCATAGATAAGACCCAAAGCTTAGAAAAATTAATCTACCGACCAGAGAGACTATGATCCGGTCGGCAGAGAAAAAGCCCATGACTGCGCATCCCCCTTAAGCAAGGAAATAATCACACTGACTCTCTGTTTCTCATCCCCAGATGAGTGTGGACATAGACTAAAATGCAATTATAACGTCCCCCAGAGAATCTGTTTGGGGGGGCAACTTTAGGATCCAGATAGGCCTGGTCTCCACCACTACCACCAGGACCAACAGCCTTTGATCTCCGCATCTGCGAGATTGTCGTGCGGAGTTCAGCTACCTCCAAAGACAGCCCTTGTAGATGACCTGCCAGGGCAGCAATAGGATCCATGGCTGCACACAAACAAACAAAAAATGACAGTTAAGGCAGTTTATAATGTCACGCTTCGGTGTTGGAGTGAAACACCACACCGAGCATAGAAGGGAAGGGGAAAACAGGGAATCAGGCCTGAGAACTAGGGAAGTAAGATGGAGTTCATACGAAAGAATACCTAGAGTCCTATCTAGCCCTATAGGACCCTGGTACTAATGGCAGGGACAAGACTACCTGTTCCTCCAAAAGGAAGGACGAACAGGAGTCTACTTCATGCCTAATACAAACAATAGGAAAATGCAACACACAGAACCCAAACAAAATACAAAAGGGAAAGGAAAGACTTAACGTCAAAGAGGCTATGAAAGCACCGGGAACTCAGCCGAGATCCAAGCACAAACAATCCACAGGCACAGAAGCTATAAAGCGCACAGCATAGTGGGAGAAGCAACTATAAATAAGGAAGGTTAAATGACCACATAAGCAACACCTGGAGGCAAGGAGTGTGGCCATTACCAGACACAACACAGACACCTATTGATCCACAAGGAAAACCTGTCAGATCAAACCATGTCTCACAAATCTCCTGCCACTCACTGTCACCGGGACGTCTGTATGTCTCGGTACGTCTGTGACACACACATACTGTATATCTACTGAACACGGTGGTGACCTGGAACATTTAGAAATGTAGACAATACAATATAAGGAACAAGCCTACACTGGAATGGTCTCATTCTAATTGATAAATTGTGGCTCGACCTGAAAAAACAGTGAAATCTCTTGGAGTTCCACACCCAAAAATGTATTGATAAATGGTCTTCTAGAAAATTATCTTCTCAATAAAGATGGCCAATATGCTATACATGAAATATGTCACAGTAAATCTAGTCAAGAAAAAGGGGTGCTCTTATCAAAGAAGTGCTCGTTTGGAGAGGTTTTACCTCTGTCTGTTCATTCATAGTCTAAGACTATTTTCACATCTGCGTTGTCAATGGGGACAAAACTGAACGAACCGGAACGGAGTGCACCAGAATGCATTCCGTTCTGGTTTGTTGCTTTCCCATGCCGGACACAAAACTGCTGCAAGCAGCGTTTTTGTGTGCGGCATGGGAAACTGAAGAAGCCGGATGTGGCACCAAAAACTATGTAAGTCAAAGGTGCCAGATCATTTTTTTTTCGGACACAAAAAATTATGGTACCCATTGACTTACAATGGTTTTAGTGCCGGCTTCTTAATTTTTTATATAATACAATGAATCAGATACAGCCGGTTGTATTATTATAACGTAAGCGCTTTGCTTTGGTTTTGAGATCCCATGCCAGATCTCAAAACTGGACAGCAAAAACGCAGATGCGACAGTAGACTTGGATAACTTTTGGGAATACAAAGCTGGAGCAGATTCATCAACTGAAGGTCATAATGACCACCAAGGTGGCTTTACTGACTTGTATGAGGTAATTACATATGCATTCAGTTTTTTATCTTTATGTTTTTTTTCCCATATTAATTCACACCAATTCAAAACCACAAAAAGGCAAGTAAATGAGAAGAGGACCATTAGAGTAACTGGAGGCTTCACATAGTAATATTCAATGATCAACAATTACTATCTAGCAACAGTTACGGTACTTTGAATCTCCGGGTACTTCATCATCAACAAAATTCCCCAGCGGATCGTTGTAGATGTAGTTTCAGTACCAGCGCCGAAAAGATCCAGGACTGTATAAATCAGATTCTCCTCATCAAAATATGTCTCAGTTTTTGTTGATTCCTGAAAACACATCACATGAATATTCTACATGTTACTCACCATCCATAGCCGGTTCCATTTCCAAAACTATATAGTAAATTCTTTGCATCAAACTAATAAAAACCTATCTCCTCTGCTTTACCTCTTATGTTGTTTTACAGAAAACTGTAAGGTTTAAAGTGTAATTTCCTCATGATTCTTCAAGCGCAAAGGACTAAGGCTATACAGCATGTGCCAATATTTGTGAGGTGATGGTAATGTCGATCTATTAACGTTAGATTGTGCTGACATGCACTACTATGGGAATCAAACATAACTCACCTGTTCCTGTTTCATAAGATATGCATCGATGTATCCGGTGATGTCATTGGCACTGAACTCTACTCTTCGTTTCTTTACAAAGTTTAGAATAAAATCTTTCAGATTTTGTATGTTCTGCATTATTTTGTTGTGCAGGCCCAGAAGTGATCCAATGAAGGGATAATAATTATAAAGCTGTTGGAATAAATAGATCTTATTGTAAAAGAATAAATAAATACAGACCTGTTTAATAAAATGTGTCTTTTGGAGCTGCCTTCAGATATAGAGCACATCAGTAGCACAAATTTTTAATTTCCTAATTTGTCAAATTTTATATTTAAAGGAGTTGTCTGGGTTCAGGGATGAGCCCAGATACCAGCCGTTCTTTATTCTTTTTTTTTTTTTTCTTTTGTTGTGCAACATCTACATTGGTATTTATGTTCTCCCCATTTGATACCTCAGTGATCACCTGCTCCAAATCCAATGCTACCCAGGTCTCCGATTGTCTTTAAATCACCCCTCAGCCAAAAACTGTTTGCACAGGTAACTGCCAGTGATTGATCTAAGTGGTCTTTTCCTGTGTGTCAGGAGGGGCCAGTAAGTAGAGACCAGAAGGCAGGGGACCAGAAAAGTGAGAATATATTGTTGTTTTTTTTTGGCCATTTGAACCTTAAAAAAAATCACTTTCCAGACAACCCCTTTAAATTCATTTATTTCTTCAAGGAGTTTTACAAAGTTTCTTTGACCTACAAGGCACTACAAGGTGTCAGAAGGTCAGAAGGGCCCACCAGAGCACCACAGGAGCCTCTGGTGGACCTGTCTCTAAAACCATAGTGGGTCCTCAAGTTTCAGGAAAAAATTTCCATTTGGAGCTGCCTTTGGAACGAATCACTTACCGCTAGGGTTTATTTCTTTAATTAAAAACCTTTTAGACTTTATTGATTATATAGAAGTTGGGCCCTAAGAATAATTTCCTCTGGTAGGCCCAAGAAACCCCATGCCGAAACTGACAAGGTGATACCTAATATTCTTCATATATGGGTAAGAAAGAAAAGAAAACAGTGGCTCCACCAATTTAAGAAACAATGGTTCAGTGCACAGTCCCACAATACACCCGCCGAAAGTAAAATGAGGATAAGTAATAAATATGTTAGGGAGGCACTCAAATATCTGGCAAATGCATAGATAGACAAGATGTAAAAGGTAAAATTATATATTTATTATCTGAATATCTAAACAGACATCATTGTAGTTCCCAAACACTATAAAAAAATCTCCATAGTCATTAGTTGATAAACTAAAAAAATAATAAAAATATAAAAAATAAAAAAAATATATAAATATATTAAAAAAGTAATACGTGATTTAACCAGGCCACAGTCCAAACATCCAGCAATTGGTATAATCTTGTACATATATATTTCTCCACACACAGTTCTTTATAATGGAGTCTTGCTGATATGCTGCAACGTCTATAAATATATTACAGTTTTACTCAAATGGTGGACTGTTTGGTTGATATCTGCACAATTGCAGTAGAATAGGTGTAATTTGCTCGCAAGTGTTCTCCTTTTAGCGATGATTGCAATATAAAATATATATAGTTTTAGAATAATGGGAAAAAATTAAATAAAAATGAAAGTAAAATATATACCCTTTGTATATGATTGCACATTATTAGTTTATCCAAGGTATAGAAACCAAACTTTCCATTGTTTAAAAAAAACTCACTATTATTGGTGGTGCGTTTTTACAGTTTTTTTATGGGACCAGTTTTTTTAGGTTTTTATGTTTTTTTAAGGAAATGTATTGAGAAAATATTAATTCTTATACATCTATACAAAATGCAAAAAGAACAATAACAGTAGTAAATCAATAATATACCAACAGTGTACCAGACCTAGAAAATAGAGGTTATATAGTCTCAGATGGTATTCAATCATTTAATTTTTTTAAATAATTTTTACAGTTTTTAAATTTTTAGTTTATTGTGTTTATTTTACTGCTTATATTAGTGCGTTAACTTCATGTTCTTATGTCTTCTTCACTATATAGATGGGACAGTTGTCAGAATTGGTGTGGGGCTGGGAGCCTACCCGGGAGAGGAGATCGAGGTGCTGGTATACAGCCGGACCTCGATGTCCCGTCCCAGATTGGCACCCAGCCCATATCTACAAGAACCCAAATAACTCCATTTCTGCACTGAGACCTGTCGGAATTAAAGTGTCGAATTCGAAGATCCTTTTTGATTCGGTTCTGGACATGCGTGCTATATGGTTTCCGCCCCTCCAGGATCTTCAAATTTTTTCAAAGGCTACAAAGGTAAGTGTGGAGGGGTCACTATTGTGATGGTCTCTAAAATGTTTAGATACAGTATGTATTTGAAAGCCTTTTTAATATTTGCTATGTGCTCAGCTACCCTCTTCTAAAATGGTCTTTTTGTTCTACCTACATATTGTTTGGAACATGGGCACTGTGACAGGTAGATGACGTCTGTTGAATAGCAAGTGAGGCCTTCTTTAATTTTAAAATAAAATGACTTTTGTGTCGATCTTACTTCTGTTATCAAAGTAGTGACTTTGCAGTTATTGCACCTGCCACACCAATGGAAGCCTTTTGATGTCACAATATAATAATAGCAAAGACAGGTGCACTCTGCAGACTTACTAAACCCACAAACTGTTGATAAAATTGAGAGATTAGCCAACATGTTCTACTAGGAGGACATGTCTGAGCCCAAGCACCGCGCCAAGGTTTCTCAAGTAGCTCGGGTCCTAACACTCACCTACCTAAGCTGTATGGGCAATACCAGGAGCCAGTGGGCAAATTACAGGAGCGTAAAGGTCCAACTCACAGACAACTCACCAGTTACCTCCAGCATGAAACCATGCTAGCAATGGGAGGAGGGAGGTGCTCAGGCTCAGACATGTCCTCCTAGATAATCTCTCAATTTTATCATCAGTTTGAGGGTTTAGTAAGTCTGCAGAGTGCACCTGTCTTTGCTATTATTATATTGTTATATTGATTATAACATCAACATAATTGCTATCTTGTGTAGGATGTCTATTGTGGTACTTGTGGTCCGCCGCGGGCATCCTCCACAGTATGCATTTTTGCTTGGGATTGCCATTAGCAATGGGCCACAAGTGCAGGATTTGCTCCCCTGTTTATATATGCACAACTGCGTATGGGTTTGAGTACTTCCTGCCTGTTTAACACCACACCATTTTTTTAATTTGTTAGCCTTTTGATATCAGCCAGTTTGATATATTTCCAATTAGTTTATTTTAAATGTTGGTGCCACCTTGAGACCTATATTGGGAGCTCTGGTGTATGTTATCTGCGGGGTGCTAGTAAGCTGGGACCAATAATCTTGTCCCGTAAAAGATGATGCCAGTACTTACGTATTATTTTTTCAACTGACCTATATTCAGAATGAAATGGTAATATGATCCGGAAAGTGTCATCTTTTTCACGTTTTTCTTTGTGTGAGTATAAAAAAGTCACTTCTATTCATATCTCGCACTTTACCCAAGGAAATTTCTAACGATTGATTGGGATAGTGTTTTGCTACAAATTGTTCTTTAAGAATTATAGCCTCTCGTTCAAATTGTTCCCGGTTCGTGCAGTTACGCATAATTCTCCTGAATTGGCTTGTAGGGATATTTAGAAGCCATCTCGGAAGAAGGCATGGTGTAAAGATGTAGCTCTTTTTCATTACTGGCTTCCGGTATGTGCTACATATTAACTTATGTTGATCTATATTAATGTTCAGATCCAAAAATTCAATTTGTGTTTTACTTGTCTTAATGACAAAAGATAAGTTTATGTCCTGTAGGAAGGTATTTAAGTTATCCTCTCCATCTTGCCAGATGAAGATGATATCATCTATAAAACGTCACCATAGCACCAGACTTGTCCCCAGCCGTGGTCAAATGACATCTTCCTTGCATTGGGCCATAAAAAGATTTGCATAGCTGGGGGGCAAAGCTGGTGCCCATGGCCATCCCTTTCTCCTGTAGGTAAAATTTTGAGTCAAACGCAAAATAATTATGAGGAAGGATGTAGTTGATCCCCTCCAACACAAAACTAATTTGATCCTTATGTAAAAAATAAGTGATGAGTTGTTTACATACTGCCTCTATCCCCTGTTTATGTTCCATGATGGTATATAAAGAACTGACATCCATGGTGCCTAAAATCCAATGTTCCTCATAATATAATTCTCCCAGTGTGGCTATGATGTCTGTAGTATCTTTGATATACGATGGTATGCAATAAAACACAGGTAATCTTTTCTGTGTTTCAACTATATATCTGTGTTCGCGTTCCAACAAGCAGTTGAAATACTGCAACAGAGGATATGAAGAAGGTTTCTTGTTGGAACAGGAACACGGATATATAGTTGAAACACAGAAAAGGTTACCTGTGTTTTATTGCATACCTTAAATCCACAAAGATCATGAGAACCTGCCTGGAAGACCCATCATATCAGGCATTGGTTCAGTTTCTTCAAACCTGTCGCAGTATATTGATAAATTACTATAACCGACAGTGAGACAAATACCATTGTATATCAAAGATACTACAGAGAAGAATTACATTATGAGGAACATTGGATTTTAGGCACCATGGATGTCAATTTTTTATATACGATCATATATATACGATTATATACAATGGTATTTGTCTCACTGTCGGTTGTAGTAATTTATCAATATACTGCAACAGGTTTGAAGAAACTGAACCAATGCCTGATATGATGGGTCTTCCAGGCGGGTTCTAATGATCTTTGTGGATTTTAGGTATGTTTGAATGCGAACACAAATATATAGTTGAAACAGAGAAAAGATTACCTGTGTTTTATTGCATACCTAAAATCCACAAAGATACTACAGACATCATAGCTACACTGGAAGAATTACATTATGAGGAAAATTTGATTTTAAGCACCATGGATGTCAGTTCTTTATATACGATCACTGAACATAAAGAGGGGATAGAGGCAGTATATAAACAACTCATTACTTTACACCAGCTGCCATCTTCCGAGATGGCTTCTAAATATCCTACAAGCCAATTCAGGAGGATTAAGCGTAACTGCACGAACCGGGAACAATTTGACCGAAGGCTATAATACTTAAAGAACAATTTGTAGCAAAAAACTATCCCAATCAATCGTTAGAAATTTCCTTGGGTAAAGTAAGAGATATGAATAGAAGTGACTTTTTTATACCCACACAAAGAAAAACGCAAACAAGATGACACTTTCCGGATCATATTACCATTTAATTCTGAATATAGGTCAGTTGAAAAAAAAATACGTGAGTACTGGCATCATCTTTTATGGGACAAGATTATTGGACCCAGCTTACTAGCACCCCGCAGATAACATACACCAGAGCTCCCAATATAGGTCTCAAGGTGGCACCAACAATTAAAAAATAAACTAATTGGGAATACATGAAACTGGCTGATATCAAAAGGCTTCCATAGGTGTGGCAGGTGCAATAACTGCAAAGTCACTACTTTTCCAAGGAAGATAACAGAAGTAAGATCGACACAAAAGTCATTTTATTTTAAAATTAAAGAAGGCCTCACTTGTGATTCAACAGACGTCATCTACCTGTTACAGTGCCCATGTTCCAAACAATATGTAGGTAGAACAAAAAGACCATTTAAGAAGAGGGTAGCTGAGCACATAGCAAATATAAAAAAAGCCTTTCAATTACATTCTGTATCTAAACATTTTAGAGAGCATCACAATAGTGACACCTCCACACTTACCTTTGTAGCCTTTGAAAAAATTTGAAGATCCTGGAGAGGTGGAAACCATATAGCATGCATGTCCAGAACCGAATCAAAAAGGATCTTCGAATTTGACATTTTAATTCCGACAGGTCTCAATGTAGAAATGGAGTTATTTGGATTCTTGTAGATATGGGCTGGGTGCCAATCTGGGACAGGACATCGAGGTCCGGCTGTATACCAGCACCTCGATCTCCTCTCCCGGGTAGGCTCCCAGCCCCACACCAATTCTGACAACTGTCCCATCTATATAGTGAAGAAGACATAAGAACATGAAGTTAACGCACGAATATAAGCAGTAAAATAAACACAAAAATACTAAAAATTTAAAAATGTAAAAATTTGTATAAATAATTTTTTTTTTTAATTATTGAATACCATCTGAGACTATATAACCTCTATTTTCAGGGTCTGGTACACTGTTGGTATTTTATTGATGTATTACTGTTATTGTTCTTTTTGCATTTTGTATAGATGTATAATAATTAATATTTTCTCAATACATTTCCTAAAAAAAACTAAAAACCTAAAAAAACTGGTCCCATAAAAAAAAAATGTAAAAAGGCACCACCAATAATAGTGCGTTTTTTGGAACAATGGAAAGTTTGGTTTCTATACCTTAGATAAACTAATAATGTGCAATCATATACGAAGTGTATATATTTTACTTTCATTTTTATTTTATTTTTTTCCCATTATTCTAAAACTATATATATTTTTTTAATTTTTCTGATGATATATGATAAGCATAGATACATAACAGTGACAACTGTTACAATATATAACTATGTTTCTTTTTATATCTCCATACTTATTTGTTGTGTGAATTACAACTTAATTTCTTCTCAAGTACAGACGCACAAAATAACATCCAGTTCAGGCTTTATCCATGTCTCGAATTCTAGAAGGATACCTCCCCCTAATGAAGGGCTATCAGCTAAAATGGAGACTTGCGATCTATTCACTGCAGGTCACTGAGGAAGGAACATGTAGTTCCGAAATGCGTAAGGTCAGAAGCAAACTGCAGTGAACTGACGTCTATTACATCCCTTAGGGGCAATATACCCCTGTGAAAGTGTCGAGAGCCTTCAACCGGCAGCGCTCCGATATCAATGCAACCAACTCCTCCATAGCTGTTGAAAGCGATATCCTCTGACCACGTGGAACGCCACTCGGGGAGTCAGCGTGTCACAACCAAAGATACAGTGCAATGGGGAATTGAATTATAATCTTGAGACACCAACCTCTGTTTGAAAACCCTCCTAGTTATATGGGGAACTACAAGTAAGCGGTCATACTTACCCACACAACGTGACTGATATCCAGCTGTCCCAGCGCAACCATCTACAGGAGGGGTAATGTAATACCTCACAGCTATATTGTTCGCTATCAGTAAGGTAACAGCCATATTGCTACATTGACTACCAGATTGGTTAAATTTTATATTGCAATAATCGCTAAAAGGAGAACACTTGTGAGCATATAACGCCTATTCTACTGTAATTGTGTAGAGCTCAACCGAACAGTCCACCATTTGAGTAAAACTGTAATATATTTATAGACATTGCAGCATATCAGCAAGACTCCATTATAAAGAACTGTGTGTGACACTTTCTGGATCATATAACCATTTAATTCTGAATATAGGTCTGAATATGCCTGGTTCACCAGCAGGTGGCAGCATAAATGGCAGAGCTACAGGGACAGAGAGTTGGAGCTTTCCTTCCATTCTAAAAACTCCCTCTGTGGTGTGGTTGGCATGTCCTACTGCCTGCAGGAAGGGTGGAGACCAGTGAGTGTTAGTCCAGCTTACCCCCTTTAGGAAAAGGATTTTTTTACCCCCTGTTAGGAAAAGGAAGCAGGTGCACATCCCTGTTGGACATGTCTTGCCCAGGCCAGCTGGAGCACCTTCAGCTCAGATGGACATGGAGGCAGCAGATTGGGTCCTCAGGAGCCAGGAGAGAGAGAATACCTGGAATAGCATAACTCTCACTACAGACTCTCAGACTACAAAGTGAAGTTGCAGCACCCAGAAAGAAAGCTGAATTATACAGCCAGCCTGTCAGCACAGCAGAGCCAGAGAGCAACAGATGTAGCAAAGAGAAGTTTGCCTGCCACAGTTAATGTCAAAGCCTGCTGGGAACCGAGACAAAGTCTTTTGGAGAAACATTTAATGAAAGTAAAGTTGTTATCAACTTCATCACAAAGTCTGGACTCAAGTTATTTCTTCAAATCCCTCAATTGTTCACCCTATTTTTCTGCTTTGGCAGTGCACCGCCTGGAGTCCAGCATATCCAGGTAGGAGCACCATGACACGTGCACAAGCACACTTAAAAGGACATTTAGGCTACCCTACACCACTCTGACATTCCTACACTGGGGTACCATCCACAGTATCTCTAAAAGGGGCCCTGTGACCTTGTTTCTTCACTGCAACTGGCGTCACGAAAAACATGTACTTTAAGGGACCCCAAGCTGTGCACCCGTCGACTGCAGAACATTATTCCATTCATAAAACACCTAGATCAGTGATGGCTAACCTCCGACACTCCAGCTGAGGTGAAACTACAACTTTCAGCATGCTCCATTCATTTCTATGGAGTTCTGAGAACAGCCAAGTGTGCATCTTGGGAGTTGTAGTTTTACTACAGCTGGTGTGCCGGAGGTTAGCCATCACAGACCTAGACCAACACAAAAAAACTGAATACATAACATCAGTAAGTTTTCTTACCACCAGTTTGCGTGTACCAAACAGTTTGGCATTTTCATCTAACAATCTGATTAATTTTCCAAATGTTGGGTCACCATACTCAAACCTGTTCCCAAAGATAATCGAGCAGATTACATTGGATACTGCACTGTTTACTAACAGGTGTGGATTGAATTGTTTGCCTAGAATAAGAAAAATATAGAAACCATATAAAAAAGAGTGAAAAAGATTATATTCTATGAAATGTCATTACTGTTAATTTATGACAGAAGGGTTCTTCTCCAACCTCTATAGCTAATCTGTAGCAAATCTCCAAAGTGCTACATGCAGATTTTGTTGCGGATTTGCAGCAGACTTCAACTTTATAATGCATCCACAATGAACAGCATAAACAAGCTGAAGATGTGAAAATCCTAACAGCAAACCATAAATGGAAAAATCTGCTACATGTGAATGCGGTTTTGTAGCATTGTATTGTACATCTGTTGCAGATTCTCAATTTGGGGTCAATAGTGTCACGGCGCACAAGCACTCAGACACACAGAAAAACCAACAACCAGGCTCTGAGCGAGAAGCAGGGGAAGGGTCACCTCCTAGCTAATCCCTGACATCTCTCTCTGCACTGCTAAGCCCACAGGCAGACCTTGGTGGTAGGAATGCTGTTTCCTCGTGCCTAGGCTAATACACCCTAACTTCCCTGAGATGGTGAAAAGGGGAAATAGGAGCAGCCTGCTCGCACAGAACCTGGATGGGAGAGAAGATATCAACACAACTAAAACAGCAAACAACAAGAACAGAAACCACACTTATCTTAACAGAGCTGGGACAGAAAACCTTCCTTGCTTGCTTGCTTCCTAGGCCAGACTGATTTCTATAACCCGCTCAGAGCACTGGAAATGAGAGCCATTTAAACTAATGACCCCACCCAGTGCACCTGATGGGAGGCGGATCCAGCACGACTCCAAAACAAACACTAAAGACGTGCTGCTATTGTGGCCGACCTCCGCACATAGTCAGAGCCGGGCATGACAAATAGTTACTGTACATATGTCCATCAAGTTCTACATTTCTTGATCATCTAACTGTAAGATTAATTAGAACACTCAAGGCCAATTATTAGTAGATAAGCGTTCAGCCTTTTTTTTTTAAATGCTGACCTAGTATCTGCCATTACTTCCTCTTGGGGTAGTGCATTCCATAGTCTGACTGCTGTAACTGTAAAGAATCCTTTCCCGTATTGGTGTCAAAATCATCTTTACTCCAGAGTCCACACATAATGAATGATCCCCTGGTCCTTTAAACAGGTCTTAGATCAAAAAAATATTGTGCCAGTTCTCTGTATTCACCACATGTTTTTTCATTCATGTAAATGAGATCACCTCTAAAGGTCTATTCCAAGCTGAATAATCTAATTTTTTCTATTTAATAATGTAGTCTCCTACCTTTCAACCCTCCTCAGCATTCCCATATCCTTTGCCGTCCGTGTAAAAATCCACCCGTGTTTCATCCATGAAGATGTCCATGAAGGATCCATGTTTTGTCCGTGTATCTGTTTTTCGCCATCTGTATTCCATGGACACTGCTCAGCTGAAAATGTATTTCCAGAGCATGTCCTATGAGTGGTCAGTGAAAAACCGGCCAAACACAGATGCCTTCATGGACCAAAGTAGTGCATGTCTCCTTGATACTTTCACTTACCCACGATCAGTAAAAAAATACTGATGTGTGAACAAACATATTAACTTCAATGGGTACATGTGCCGTCCAAAGAAAATGCGGACAGCGCTCGTCAGTGAAAAATGGAAATGTGAACAATGACTTAAAATGTGTCCAAAATTGA
Source organism: Bufo gargarizans (assembly GCF_014858855.1). Lineage (NCBI taxonomy): Eukaryota > Metazoa > Chordata > Amphibia > Anura > Bufonidae > Bufo > Bufo gargarizans. Next base: position 174,919,522 of record NC_058087.1, on the reverse strand, counting down.
ATCCCATATTCAAGATAAGTAAGTCACTATTCTCTGTGCAAATAGAACTATCAAATATAGAAGGTGGAATATGTACGTGTATGTTTGGCCCACAATCCCAACAAAACTCAGTTCATGGCTTTGAATTTGGGAAATATAGACAGAGGGTAAGATTGGTATAGGCATATAGTTTACCATTGTGAGGTTTAAAGCTTTCTGTAAGGGCAATTACTTCATCTTGAATTTTGGCTTCTACGGATTTCTTCCCCATTCCAAAGTCTCGAAGTGTTGATAGTGTGAACCTCCTCATAGATTTCCATAGTTCTCCATTGGAAAATATTACACCTGAAATATATTTATATGTGAACAATGAACTATAAAACTGGGCAGAACATAGCCTTGTGGGAATATAGCTAGAAAAATGAAATCAAACATGAATGTCTAAACTTGTTTCTTTTGAAATTCTTGTTTAAATGTGAGAGTGAAGTGAACTTAAAACGACCTACAAACAGGAAATCATATCTAAAATAAAGTAGAAGAAAAGCGGAAGGAGAAAAATGAAAAAAGAAAGGTAGCAATGAAAAAAAAGAATGAAGGAATGTGAAGAAAAGCCAAGAAGAGCAAAAGAAAGATAAGCAAGTAAAACAGAGTAAGGAATTACAAGGAAGAAGAATGCTAATAAAAGGGCAGGAGCATGTAGATGAGTAAAATTATGATGATCAAGAAGAAGGAAGATAAGAAAGAAAAAGACAGAAGAAAAAAAATGTTGACAATGATGAAGCAGAGGGAACAAAAACTAAAAGAAGCTGTGTAAGAAAAAAGGAAAAAGGAGAATAAAGTAAGTAGAATAATGAAGATGAAGAAGAAGTAGTAGAGGAAGGAAACAAAGAAAATTAAAAAAGAGGAAGTGAGGAAGGAAGAAAAGAAAAGGAGAAATATTTAAATTGAGGAAGAAGGAAGAAGTAGAAGGTAGGTAAGAAAATTAAGAAAAGAGAAAGAGGAAAGTAGAATGAAGGTGTTGATGATTTAGTAGAGAGAAAAAGGAAGATGACAAAGAAGCTAAGAAGAAAAAGGAAATAGAGTAAAGTTAATGGTAATAATGAACTAGAGGAAGAAAAAAATAGATGAAAGTGAAGAAAAAGGAAGATAAGAAAAAAAAAAGATAAAAGAACAAAATGGAAGAAAAATGAAGTTGATGAATGAAGAGTGACAATCACCACTGTTTATTATGCAATTAATCTCTAAAAATTGGTCAGAGTTTGGAGTGTTCTCCTTGTGGCCAACATTTTCAGTTTAGGCTTTATTTGAGACAACTGGAAACACCATGGCCAAAGTCAGTTCACAACTGGCTATATTGTGAATAATCGTTTTTATTAAGTTTCACATAGATGTTCAGAGGATATACAGTATATCTATCAGCACATCGGAAGGATATGCTTCATACATGTATACATATTGATAAGAAATGCCATAAATACAAGATATTCCTACAAGTTGTCTTTGACAAATAAAGTGCGACTTAATTATAATGCTTCTAAGAGGAAACCAACAAGTCACTCTCTTTTGTATATGGAAGTAATGTATCCTTAATCAGTTTAAATTAAATCAATGAACAGAAAACAAAAGGGGAAACAGGGATAAAAGGGTATTTTCTCTCAGGCGGAAAACAGCATATAGGGGGGACTACAACATGTGATACGTTTTATCACGGAGTGTAAAGGGGGTGAGCTACCCACGGGCCCCAAGTTTTGTCTCTCTTTCTAGGATCAATAATAGAAGGAGGAAGACGTCTTTCATATCTACTCGTATTGTTTACAGCAAGTATAACTTCTTGCATACTGGGAGGTGCTGCTGATTTCCAATGTCTCGTTATGACCAGTTTGGCGCTAAGTAGTATGTGCCCTAGTAAATTAATGTGGGTAGGGTGGAGATTATGAATACCTATAAACAGAAGCGCTAATTCCGGGGAGGGGGAAACCACGGTAGCAGAGATTTGGGATACTAAATTAAAAATTTGTTGCCAATAGGTATGCAGTTTAGGGCAGGACCATAAAATATGGTATAGAGTGCCCATGTTTCAGCATTCTCTCCAGCAACAAGCCGACACCCCCGGATACATTTGGTTCAGCCTGTCTGGAGTGAAGTACCACTTCAATAGAGTCTTCACCCCTGCTTCAAAATGCGTGACACATTTGAAGTTGGATGACATAAAACCAATGGCCTGAGACCACTCCTCCTCTGAATAAGCCCGTCTCAAATCTGATTCCCATTTCAAAATAGGATTGGACTTCACAAATGTTGCCTTGTCGTTAAACAGGTCATATAGATGCCTGGTGCAATGTTTTTTATGCAATATAGGGTTTTGGAATTTAGGCAGGTATTGTAAAAATGTCTCACTCTTAAATACTTAAAAAAATCTTTATGCGGAATGGGGAAACTGCCTTGAATTCCTTCAAAGAAAAGTAGCACTCCTCCCTGAACAATCTGATCGAGGGTTAGTATACCCGCCCTACGCCAGGTAGATAGGTCCAGGCCATCAGAACCGCCCTCTAGTATCTGGGTAGATATTAACCTGCTCGGGAGGGCAGTTATCTCTCCATAAGAATGGTGAAATCTGTGCCACACATATCCTGCAAAAGCCACCGTAAGTAGAGTGGGTTTGGGAGGTCTGGGGTTCCATAGTAGTTGAATCAAGTAGTCTTTTAAGGAGCTCCCTGCAATAGATTCTAATTCAATCTGAAGCCAAGGCTTAGAAGAAGTGTCACTCCACCATTCTCTCAAGAATGACAGGCCAATTGCACAATGGTAATATTTTATGGAAGGAAGTCCCAGACCTCCCGCTCCCCTCCGCCTAGTCATCAGGTTAATGGCAATTCGCGGGCGCATAGATCTCCACAGGAATTTATTTAAGAGTGCTTGTGCCCTTGTGAAGAAGGATTCTGGGACGGGGATGGGAAGAGCTCGGAAGACATAAATTTGTTTTGGAAGAGTCATCATCTGGAGTGATGCTATTCTACCAACCCAAGATATGTTTCTTCATGGAGAAACTGTTGAGATCTTGCGCTAGGGTGGACAAGAGGGGTTCATAATTTTGTTTGTATAGGGAAGAGGAGGGATAGGTAAGTTTAATGCCTAGGTACATCAGTTCTGAGGTCTGCCAGTCTAGAGGATAGAGAGCTTTTAATTTCCTAACTTCAGATAGGGGGATATTAATTGGTAGAACTTGCGTTTTAGATTCATTTACTTTATAGTAGGATAGGGACCCAAAGTGAGATATAACTTTTAATGCGACGCCGAGGGACTCTGTCGGGTTTGATAAGGTGAGAATAATATCGTCTGCGTATAAGGAGATAGTGTGGGTAGATGAGCCTACCACAAATCCACGAATCTCGGCTGTATGTCTAATATGTTGTGCCAGGGGTTCTAGAGCTAAAATAAAAAGGAGGGGCGATAACGGGCAACCCTGACGGGATCCATTAGTTATTTGAAAGCTATTAGAGAGTACGCCATTCACAAAAACTTTTTTCCGTCGGGGTGGAATATAAGCTGGATATGGCATTCAAGATGCGGCCCCTAAACCCCATCACCTCCAGTAAAGAGAAGGCAAACGACCAGTGCAGGCAGTCAAATGCCTTCTCCGCATCTAATGCTACTGCCAGTAAGGGGCGTTTATGAGACTCAGCATAATTGAAAAGGTCCATCACTCTAAGAATGTTATCCGAAGCCAGGCGCCCCTTAATGAAGCCGGTTTGGTCCATTTTTATTAACGAGGGGAGAATAGGGGAAAGTCTAGTGGCCTTGAATTTCACAAATATTTTGATGTCTGAATTTAATAAAGAAATTTGTCTGAAGTTTTGCGGTACGTCATTGGGTTTGCCAGGTTTGGGGATCGTTACAATCAACGCTTGGAGCATATCCGTTGGGAAAGGAGTGCCCAACATACACTGTTTAAAAATAGATAAAAGGTGAGGTGATAAAACAGAGTAAAACTGCTTATAGTATTCGTTTGAAAAGCCGTCAGGCCCAGGGGATTTTCCAAGAGGTAGAGCTGATATCAATCTTTGAATCTCCAAATCAGTAGGGGGGGAGTTTAGAGCTTCTAGTTGAGCTTGAGTGAGTGAGGGTAGATCTGCTTTTGCTAGAAATTCCAAAACCAGAGAGGAATAATTCTCTGGCAAGGGAGTAGTGTCCCTAAGATTATAGAGATCCAAATAAAACAGCCTAAACCTTTCAGCAATGTCTCTGGGATCCATTGATTTTGCACGGGTTTGAGGATGGGTGATATATGGGATCCTAGATTTAGTTTGCTGGATTTTAAGTTGTCTTGCCAATAATCGCCCAGCTTTGTTGCCCTGTGCATAGTAGGTAGATCTTAGTCTAAGTAGGCTTTTTTCGTAGTCTTGTTGTAGTATCACTCTTAGTTTATCTCTTTCAATTCTCAGTTCTTTTGATATGAGGGAGGAGGGTTTCTGTTTATTCATCTTTTCTAGTTTGGATATTTTTTCTAACAGTGTTTTAGCTGTTTGCTCCTTTCTTTTCTTCTCAATGTGGTTCATTTTAATAAGTTAGCCACGAATACAGGCCTTATGAGCTTGCCAAACCACAAAAGGGTCTGAGACCGATCCTACATTAAATAGAAAGTACTCCTGCAGTGATTGTACAATTTCTTTCTGACAAGAAGGGAGGGTGAACAGAAAGGAGTTATTTCTCCACACAGGGGCTGTAGTGGTCTGATATTTGTCTGTTAGGATAATACTGATAGGAGCGTGATCTGAGTTGTTAATAAGGCCAATTGCCAACGATACAGTATGGAAGAGTGTAGTCTGATCTACAAGGAAAAGGTCTATACGGGAGTAAGATTCATGGAATGGAGAGAAATATGTGTAGTCTTTCTCCAAACTATGTTGAGCCCGCCAAGGATCTATAAGGCCCTCTGAGTTGATAAAGGACACCAGATCTCCTGAAGAGCGTCTAGACGCATTCGTAGAGTCTAGGGAAGGGTCTATAACTGAATTAAAGTCCCCACATAGGATCAGTTTACCTTGTTTGCAAGAATGCACCAATCTCATTACTTTATGGAGGAATGAGACTTGGCGCATGTTAGGGGCATATAGGTTAACTAAGGTGTATACAATGTTGTTGATTGTGCAGACCAGAATGACAAACCTTCCATTTTTGTCTGCTTGGTGGGATATAAGTGTAAAGGAGACAGTATTTTTAACTGCAATAAAAACCCCTCTAGCTTTTTTGGAGTGATGCGAATGGATGATGGTAGGAAACAAGCGATGTTTGATCCGATGGGCATCACTACTTAAAAGATGTGATTCCTGAACACATAAAATGTCAGCTTTTAGAGACAACGCTTCTCTCCAAACAAATGCCCTCTTTTGAGGGCAGTTTAACCCCCTGGTGTTCAGAGATACTATCTTAACCCCCATGATGCAGTATTATTCCGCTTAATAGCGATGAGATATTGCCTGAGAAAATTAACATAGTATGAGTTAAAACCTATAAGAAAGGTTAGCAGGATGGGATAACATAGCCATTGTAGTGACATTAACAGTAACAAAAACATAGCAACCTGAACAGTATGACCCATGTAGGGTCAGGTGAGGCAGAAGTTCTTGCAAGTGACCAGGATCGCAGAACAAAAAGGTGAGTTAACACATCTGCAACGCCGGCACAGAGGAGCCTGCACCTATAATGGAAGCACAGTAAAGAGAAGAAAACCTCTAATGCAATAAACAATAAGGCCTGCTGTGACCTGAGGACCTTCACAATTAGGACCGAAAGTTAGAGAGCCTTTCCGGATACAAATGCGGATAGCCGATGGAAGGCTGTTATTCTGCTTCTATGAGTTTCTTCATGTTTTCCGGCTTCTTCCTCGGCTAACTTGCTTCCAATCTAGGGGGATTGCAGGTATGGAAGTAGAAGTCTTAGGATCCGGATGAGATAACGGGATTCTCCATTCGCGCAGCAGATTCTTGTCCTCTTCCAGGGTGCGGATCACATGCATACTCTCGTCTTTATGCACCAGCAATTTCAGGGGAAAGTCCCAACGGTATTGAACATTAGAATTGCGTAGGGAAACAGTAATAGGCAGGAGATCACGCCTTTTTTGCAAAGTCACTGCCGATAGGTCAGCAAAGATTTTCACGGACTGAAAAGGAGAAGGCAGTGTACCAGCTTTTCTAGCAGCGAACATTATAGCCTCTTTCACATGGAAAAAGTGTCTCTCGGTATGTCAGGGCCAAGATGTTTTGGTTTAGGGACCCTGTGAGCCCTGTCAATAATGAGGTCTTGCTCCTTTAGCTTTGACAATAATTTACAGAAGAGAGTCTTGATATAAGCGGCAAGGTCTTTAGGGGGGACATCTTCTGGGATGCCTCTAAACTTAATATTGTTTCTACGTGAGCGATTCTCAAAGTCCGCCATTTTTCCTTTAATGGCTTCAACCTCCTCCACCATATCATTGTGAGCATCACATTATTTTGAGATGTGGCGAACTCGCCCATTTTCGATTCCACATGCAGCACTCTGTCTTCCATCTCTTGCAATCTTGCAGTTATCGGATGGGTTACTGCGACAATGTCCTGTTGTATAGCAGATTTTAGTGCTAGCAGCATGTGTTTTAAAGTCGCCTCTGTTGGTGGGTTGTCTGAGGTTGATAGGTTAGAGAGAGGGTCTGCCTGATTATCGTGTTGTAAGGGACTCTCTAAAGCAACCTTGTCACTGACCTGAGGGTATTCAGGATTATTTCCTCTCGAGCTCTGCCGCTCATAGCTTGAGGATTGTGTCCGTCCCGTCTGGTTGTTCCGGGCCCTATGTTGCGGGTCTGCCTCTGGTAGCGGTGGGGACCACATTCCCTCAGGAGTAGGAGGGGGAGATGGTAGGGCCCGTTCCGGATACACAGGAGATTTTGGTGCTGACGGTGGAGACAGCGATCTAACAGATTGTCACTGTGGACGGAGGCGGGAGAGTCCTCCTTGCTCAGTAAGTCAGCGCCATCTTTATTTCTTCCATTCTCGAAGTAAAAGGCCAAATTTCCGTTGTTTAGCTTCGGCAGGGTCTTGTCACGGCTGAGGATGGGGGAAACCCTCAGCCGTGCGGTGATGGAAGATGGTCGCTGCTTGACCAGGACAACAGGATTAGGGAGCAGGTCACCTCCTATCGCGTCCCTAACCTGACCCTAACTCCTAGCTGCATGGGCCGACCTTTAAGGTAGGAGGACCCATGATCAGGAACCTCGGAGCCCTAACTCACCCTCCAACCGGTCCCTGGACTAGGAGTCAGGGTAAGACAACCTGTTCCTTCTGGATACGGAGGAACAGGAGTCTCACTGGCCAAGCTGCAAGGAAAGGGGAACACCAACAGACTTACGGATATGGCAGGTGAACAGTACTAGTTCCACCTACCTGCCACAGCCTTGCTGACTGGATCCCTGTGCTGGCAGGCTGATGTCCACACAACCTGAGATGAACCCAGCAACCACACATCCACGCACAGGAACCCAGATCCATAATCTGCAATAAAGAAGGATTAAGAGACACACATCTTCCAAACACCAAACGACATTATAATTGCTATGACCAGAAGGATGGCCCCCACTGGCAGTTGGTAAGAAACCAGGAGGATGTCTCCAGCCAGCATAGCTGAAGCACCCTCACTGACTACTGCCTTAAACTGAGGCTTTATAGGGCTAAGAGGCCACACCCAACGGTCAGACACACCCAGTGACTCACACACACACTGGGAAGGGAGTTAACCCTTCCAGCACCAGGGAAGGGAAACACCAACTTAAAGGGGATGTGCACACAATACATAAACAAGTGCACACATACACACCTAACTCCAAGGAAACCGCACACACTCCTGTTGTCCGCGGCAACCGCACCTGAGGCAACCAGCATATGCCTCCAGCTGCGGTTGACACAACAAACCAAAACCGCGGGCAACTGTATGCGGCTCTCAAGGAGTCACGGCCATAAACATGGTCGTGACAGGTCTTTTTTGTCTTCCCCATGTTGTCAGGAAGGGTCATGGGTAGTGAGGTCACCAATTAAATCGAGGTGTCAGAGGTATTTCGCTGGTTAAATGTCGCTCTGGTGCAGGAGCTGTTCCTCTATGCGGCCATTGCCTTCAGCAGCCAAGCCATGCCCCCAACTGGCTATATTGTAGAAGGGTCACAACATTTAAAACATTTTACTTAAGATCTGTAGGATGTTCTTCTTCAGGGTGGTTCTTTTCCTATTTACAGTATTTGCACAAAATTACATACATAAATGTGACATTTTTGTGATTCTTCAATTAGCAGGATCAGCAACAGTCACTAGAGTATCTAAAAGTAGATTGCAATATATCCTACTTTAATAACGAGCTTCTGCAGATGACTTGTAGGATTCATAGAAAGTACAATATAATTACCATGTCTGTTTGTTGCTAAGTCAAATATTGGAGTATTTGCTCTTTCTCCAAAATCTTCAGCTCGGGTGACAAGTGCTTCCTTCACAGCCTTATATCCAGAAAGTACCACTAATTTTCTGGGTCCTACATGCAGAGTATAGATTTCCCCATATTTCTCAGACAGCTGCAAAATATAATAATTTTATTTAAATATAAATTTATATGAATTGTTTTCCATAAAGATGAAATTGGAGTCCACAAAGTGTGGGATGAATGCAGTATGTATTCAGCATGTCATATGTATAAATTCTCGAGGGCTTCATCAAGGTAACAAAGCCTTTCTGTAGTTGTCCCTTGTTCCCTTTACTGTGTTGGAGGAATATAGTGTCATACATTGCTCAAACAACACCGTACACTACCCAGATTACTGTGCCCTGCAATGCATATGATCCAAAAATACATTCCCATGAATGTCTATCACCTAGCTGGCTTAAACAAATATAGTTAGGATATTGAAGTCATCTTTGGCTCACACAGCATACTTAGATGTTTAGGTCACTTATACACCTCTGTACAGCTGCTAGTGATATTTTACTAGCATTTAGGAAAAAAACTGCAAGAATTGGCCACCCGCTCTATAAATGGAATGTATCACTTATACCCTTTTAATAATTAAAACCCTATACTGATATATTTGTTTTTTTAATTAGTATTTTATTTTCTAATTGTATTTTTATTTTCAATTTTCTGCACAAGATTATGAGGGTAGCCATCTTTCCCGAACTGCTGCTTAGAGATATGCTTTACAGCAACCACATGGACCATTGAAACCTGTAATCTGGAGATGACTCATTGACTCCTATAGGAGATTGTTGTGGTTATCTTCATTGTGCAGGGAGGGAGAGGAGGGGAGCTGCGATCATCACCTGTTGTGAATGTTGGATCCTATAAATACAGTAGGTGATATCTGTTACTGTAGTCCTGCCTTGGATGATATTGAGATGACTACTGAAAAGTACTATTTACAGATGAGGAAGTATCTTCCTATTAGGAGGCTTAATTGGCAGATTGTTTAACTATAGGTACTGACATGGAATTTTAAAAATTGACAAATGCTTAAAACTATAGTATGTTAAAATTTTGATTCAAGCAAAATGTCATTTTCGGACTATACATTTGAGACAAGATACTGTGTTTGGTGTCATCATGCATCTGAGATAATACTCCCAGAGCTGCCAAGAGACACTGAAAAGTGGGACATGGCAAAAGATATGCTTAATAGTCCTTAAGGCCAGTAAGCACAGACTATAGAGAAAAGGACTAAATCTAGAGTTCTCAAAGCCAGAAGATGAAGGTCATGGTGCTCGGGAGACTGTAACACCTCCTTTGTTCTAAATATTGATGAGGGTCCAAGTAACAGTCTTCCCTCTTAACAATGGACGCTTAGGGAAATGTATCATCCTGTATCATTGTGGCTCTTTGGGCAATTTCAGCCCTGTTCACCACTTTTTCAAACAGCAGATGGAGTGGGTGGGGAGTGGGTGGTGTGAGATCTGGCATAGATAGCCCTGCACATTTATTATGCTCTACCTCTCAAAACTAATAGAGATTTCACTTAAACTCTTTACCACCCTCCCTTTGCTGGTGTAAATTTATTTTCTGGCGCAAAGACCTGCACAGATGTGGCACATCTGACGCCAGCGGGGGATAGATTAAGACCAGTGTGTAAACCGCCTGTCTTAATAAATGTTCCTCTTAACCCTTTCATGACCGGGCTTAAAGGCCTGAATTTCCAGGCAATTTTTTCGTGATTTTGTGCACGTGTTGGTTTAGTGACCCTAACTTTTTTATTTGTTGGATTATCAAAATAAAATTTGCAATGTTTTTTTACTTGACACATAGGACTTTATATTAGCATTTTTTTTATATTTTTTCCCTTTTTTTAGGTTTAATTTGGAGGAAAACCGCTAACTCTTATTAAAAATTCATGTTTTTATTATAGCTTTTTATTTCTTAAATATTACAACTGCCACAACAATTAATTATTGCAATGGATTCCCTATTGTGTGATGATCATTTTGATATAACATGTATAAGTTTGAGTGAACGGGGAGACTATGGAGATGTTTCCTTTAGCAATGGCATTATATTCTTTTGACATTTTTTTATTAGTATTTTTTTTATTATTTTTTTTACTTATACTTAAAAAAAATTTTGGCACATAATATGTCCCCCAGGAGGTCATTAGAAGACCTTTGGAGAACAATGCAAAAAAAATTTCACTGTTTTCACAGGAGCCCCAGTTATAGAGGGAAACAGCCCCCTGAGGGGTATTACACACAGACAGAGCTGATCTAGGTTTTCTTAGACCCTGCAGCTCTGCTCCTGCCCCAAGACACCCAGCGGTCATGTGACCACTGGGACTAACTGAGGAAGCGGCCGAGCCGCTCCTCCACGATATCCTACCGGCATAGGAGAAGGCAAAAACGGTACCAATTCACAGACATTCCTTATGGGAAACTTAAAATATTATATAGGCTGAAGCCTTTGGAGTCCTGTCAATGATGTGCACCAGCTCAATAGTCCTCCATATTCATGAGCTTCTGTATGCTCTCCTCACAACATAAGAAAAGCAGAGAAGCTGCAGCTGCACCCTCCTCCTTATATTCTGTTTACTCTTATATTTCATGATACATTTGGTGAGGGCACATGAGTGGGAAAGTGGTACTTCAGGTCTCTAAAAGGCGAGGAACATCAAACATTAATAATTCCAAAGTTTCATGTAATGGCATGTACTAGTGATCCTTAACCATTGAGCTGTCTTATGTACCTGTTCACTGATCCAGTGCAAACACACCTTCATTAAGAAGATTTAAAAGCAACAAATAATCTGCAGTCTGATGAATATACAAATTCCCTAGGACTTGGATTCATATCAATATTTCTTTAGTTTAATTAATTCCGGTCACGACTGTAAATAGGGACACTGATAATGAACTATGTAGTCATATCAAATGCCTATGTGTTTTGCCCCAAAGTATTTTCAGATGTTGAATATTAATTATCCTCCAATGCAGGAATCTTATCTGGTCAGAGGACCACATTATCTGACTGAACCACTCCAAAGGGTCAGCCACAATAAAAAAAGTAAAGGGATGTTATCATCTGAGACAAAACAAAAATGCTATTTCCACATAGACTTCTGGTTAGCCTGTTCTGTTATCCACTGTTTCTACTAAAGTGGGAAAGTTCTGTCTCATTTCACAGTTTTTGTGGGGTGTCCACATTAATTGCTAGACAACCTGTTCCGTTAGCCACTGATTCCACTAAAGTGGTAAAGCGTTGCCTCATTTTACACCATCTGCTGCTTCCACATAGATGATAAATAACCTATTTTGTTAGCCACTGATACAAATAGTGGCCCAGTCACAGGGGGGGGGGGGGGGGGGGGGGGTGTCAGAACTAAGTTAGCGTTAACATCCCTGTTTATTTTTCCCTTCTTCTGATCCGTCATAAGAACAAACCCCCCAAAAAATGAAAAAATGGATCCTGTCTTTTGAGCATCAGCCTTCATGCGGTCAGTATTTGGTCACTAATTGATCAGTATTTGTAAGGCAAAAACAAAGATAACACTTGAAGGAAATATTCTGTGTTTTGGACCCACTTCTTCTTTTGGCTTACAAATCATGATGAAATCCTGATGCAAAATACTGACCGTGTGATTGAGGCCTTATGGATGCTCCAAAGACAGGATACGTAGTGTTTTTCACTTCTTCTGATGAAAATAAACAGTGATGTCATGAAGTCCAAACAGGGACTCTAGTGGCCCACAGAGTGGAGGGGGGATGGCAACAGCATGAGTAGCTATAGGGGTAGCATGGGAAGCGTTTGCCTTGATGTAAGACCTCAGAAGGGCCCACCCAGGAGAAAGACTAAAAGATTTTATTGTCAGGGCCCACTCATACCGTACAGTAACAGTATATACAGTGACTTACAGTATATACGAGTAGGAAACAGATAAGGAGTCTGCCAGGGCTGGTCTGAGAGAGCTATCTTGACTAGCCACTAGTGTTGATCGAGCACCAAAGTGCTCGGGTGCTCGAGTAGAACACCTCAGGATGCTCGGGTGCTCTACCTAGCACCCAAGCACAATGGAAGTCAATGGGAGAACCCAAGCATTAAACTAGGCACCCCCTGCTCTTAAGGGGGGAGGGTGTCTGGTTCACAAGAAAAGGTCAGAAATTGATGGAAACACCACCGAAATGGTTCAGGAACAGCATGGGGAGGATGTCTGGATGCATCTTGCACTCCCAGGTCGCTGTTGGGAACGATATTGTCCAAGTAGTATGCCAATTTTACAGACTGACAATAATACGCACAAGATAAAATCAATTTTAGAGGAAAAATTGTTAGGAAACATTCTTTCCTGTATATTAACTTGTATATAAAGTGCAAGTGCTGCCAAAAATTACAAGGAAGAGGCACTTATTACACTGATACAACCTGTATATCACATAAAGGAGGGCCTCATTCACATTGTGGTACAATTGTTTAGGTAGTGGGACTCCTATACTCATAAAGCCTATGCAGTAAGTGAAAGGACTGCCAAAAATTTCAAGGAACCAGTACTCCAATACACCCTTATTTACACATAAAGGAGGGCATCATACACTCCTTCACCATCTTCCAAAACTTTTCTCTGCTTGTGAAACTAGGCCGCGCATCAGGGTGAGGTTGCTGGTGGGGTGTCATGAAACTGTCCCAGGCCTTGGAGAGTGTTGCCTTGCCTATGTTGGAACTGCTCTGTGTTCCCCTCATCTCCCCTCGGTTGCCTAAGGAACTACGTACCCCAGAAGGACCTTCTGGTATTGCACCATTTTGCTAGTCCTCTCCACCACAGGAATGAGAGATGAGAAGTTCTCTTTGTAGCGGGGGACGAGACGGGTGAACAATTAGTAATCGGTGTTGGCCAAAATGCGTATAACACGAGTGTCACGGGAAAGGCAGCCTAACTTAAAGTCAGCCATGTGTGCCAGAGTCCCAACAGACAAGACTTCGCTGTCCTCATCAGGAGGATGACTCTCAATCTACTCATCCTCTTCCTCCTCTTCGGCCCATCCACGCTGAACAGATGAATAAACCTTCTGTGGGTACTACTCTCTGTAGTGGAGGTAACCGTCTCCTGCTCCTCCGCATCATCATCATCCAATTCGCGCTGAGAAGACGAACGGAGGGTGGTCTGGCTATCACCCTGTGTACTGTCTTCCCCCATTTCCACCTCTTCCACATGCAAAGCGTCCGCCTTCATTGTGAGCAGCGAGCGTTTCAGTAGACACAGAAGTGGGATGGTTATGCTGATAATAGCGGCATCGCCGCTCACCATTTGTGTTGATTCCTCAAAGTTGTATAAAACCTCACAGAGGTCAGGCATCCATGCCCACTTGTGAAGAGTGGAAGCTGACTGGAAAGGCGATGACCATGTTGCAGCTGGTATTCCACTACTGCCCTCTGCTGCTCACAAATCCTGGCCAACACGTGGAACGTGGAGTTCCAGTCCGTGCTCACGTCGCACAACAGTCAGTGATCTGGCAATTGCAAGCGCTGCTGCAACGTTGCCAGACCGGCGGCAGCTGTAGATGACTTACGGAAATCGGCACACACGCGGCACACCTTCACTAGTAGCTCAGGCAAATTGGGGTAGGTTTCGAGAAACCGCTGAACCACTAGGTTGAACACATGGGCTAGGCATGGTATGTGTGTGAGCTTGCCAAACTCCAAAGCTGCCACCAAGTTACGGCCATTATCAGACACACCCATGCCTGGTTGAAGGTTGAGTGGCGAGAGCCACAGCTCAGTCTGGTCCCTTATACCCTGCCACAGCTCTGTATGCTGTTTGTGCAAGTGTGCTGTTTGTCACCTAAAAATATTAGTTTTAGCGCGGCCTGTTGCCGCTTCCCCACTGCGGTGCTACACTGCTTCCAGCTACTGACTGATGGCTAACTGGTGCTGCAAGATGAGAATTCAGAGGTGGAAGTGGAGGAGGAGAAAGGGGGGTTGCAGCCACTAATGTAGGTGGTGGGGGAAATCCTGATGGAAGTCGGGCTGCAATCCTTGGGTTGGTAGCACCTGTGCCATCCCAGGGTACGACTCTCTCCTGGCCTCCACAGCGTTCACCCAGTGTGCCGCCAGGGAAATGTAGCATTCCTGGCCAAAAGCACTTGTCCATGTGTCAGTCGTTAAGTGGACCTTCCCAATAACTGCGTTAGTCAGGGCACGGGTGCTGTTACAGGACACATGCTGGTGTAAGGCAGGGACGGCACACCCAGAAAAATAGTGGCGGCTAGGGACTGCGTAACGAGGGACGGCCGCCGCCATCAGGCTGCGGAAAGCCTCAGTGTCCACAAGCCTAAATGGCAACATTTCTAGGACTAGCAATTTGGAAAGGTGCGCATTTAGTGCTATGGCCTGTGGGTGGGTGGCTGGGTATTTGCGCTTTCGTTGTAAAGCCTGGGGTATGGACATCTGTATGCTGCGCTGGGACACAGAAGTGGATGTGCTAGCTGATGGTGCTTGCAAAGGTCCAGGTGCATGGCGGGAGGCATCCGGGCCTGCATCTTGGACAGGGGATTGGCCAGCACGTAAAACACAGGAGAAGAGGAGGCAGTGGTGTGACCCGCAGACACTGATTGTGGACCCAGGCGTTCGGCACACCTATTAAGGTGCTTTGATGCCATGTGACGGATCATGCTGGTGGTGGTGAGGATGCTAGTGTTCACGCCCCTGCTCATTTTGGTATGGCACAAGTTGCAAATGACAATTCTTTTATCGTCCGCACTTTCCTCAAAAAGGCGCCAGACTGTGAAACACCTACCCATTGGCAACGGAGGTTGTCGCAAGAGGGTGTTCCGGGGAACAGTTGCGGGCCTGTTTGGTGTGGCCCGCCTACTCCCTTTTGCCATCCCACTGCCTCTTCCAGCCCCTGTACTGCTGTCCTCGTTCTGCTTGCCACCTTCCCAGGTTTGGTCAGTGATTTCATCGTCCACCACCTCCTCTTCCACTTCCTCACTCTGGTCATCCTCCTGACTTGTTGACCTAGCAAAATCCTCAGTTATTGAGAACTGTGTCTCATCATCATCATCCACCTCGTGAAACACTAATTGCCGTTCCCCACCGTCATCTTCTTGTAACTGTGGATGCTCAAGAGTTTGGACATTAGTGCCCACGATCTCCTCATGTCCCTCTTCAAGCGGGCTTGGCGAGAGGCCCAAATCAAGGAATGGCAATGAAAAGAGCTCCTCAGAATATCCGAGTGTGGGATCACTTGTTTGGAAAGACTCTTCATGGTGGGAGGAAGGAGAATCAGGGTGAGGATTCTGTTGATCAGACTCTTGGCTTCTGAGACTGGACTTTGTGGAAGACAGGGTGGTGCTTAACAGACTGGAAGCATTATCTGCTGCAATTCAACCGACCACCTGGTCGCACTGGTCTGACTTCGAGAGTGGTTTCCTGCACCGCCTGCAAGCTGGGACATGAAGCTAGGTATCGTGAATGAGTGTGTTTCTTGTGCTCTGGCAGCAGGCACAGGAGATGTAGCGCATGTAATGTCACTGTCACCAGCGGCTAATAAAAAAGTTACAGGGAATGTCAGAGCTATTTTGAATGCGCAAACGTTATACAGGAGATGTAGCGCAGGTAATGTCGCTGCTGTCACCAGCAGCTAACGTTATACAGGAGATGTAGCGCACGTAATGTCTCTGCTGTCACTAGCGGCTAATGTTATACAGAAGATGTTGCGCAGGTAATGTTGCTGCTGTCACCAGCAGCTGACGTTACACAGGAGATGTAGCGCAGGTAATGTCGCTGCTGTCACCAGCGGCTAAGAAAAAATTACAGTCAATGTCACAGATATTTGGGATACGGAAACGCTATACAGGAGATGTAGCGCAAGTAATGTCACTGTCCGCAGCGTCTTCGGAAAAAGTACACTTGGATGTCACAGATATTTTTAGGATGCGCACACGTTAAACAGGAGATGTAGCGCAGATAATGTCGCTGTCCACAGCGTCTACGGAAAAAGTACACTAGATGTCACAGCTATTTTTTGTATGCGCACACGTTAAACAGAAGATGTAGCGCAGATAATGTCGCTGTCTGCAGCGTTTACGGAAAAAGTACACTGGATGTCACTGATATTTTTAGGATACGCAAACGTTATACAGGAGATGTAGCGCAGGTAATGTAACTGACAACACCGGACACCGTCTACAGAAAAAGTACAATGGATGTCATAGATATTTTTAGGCTGCGCACACGTAACACAGGAGATGTAGCGCAGGTAATGTCGCTGTCTGCAGCGGGCAAACAATTGCAAGCTATTTAGCGCAGGTTGTGCTAAAAATATATATTGCTTCCAGATACAACAATAGTCCTTAAAAGGACTTTTGGGTTTCTAACAATTGCACGCAATTTAGCGCAGGTTGCGTTAATAATATATATTGCTGCCAGATACAATAGTCCTTAAAATGACTTTTGGGTTTCTACAATTGCATGCAATTTAGCGCGGGTTGCGCTAAAAATATATATTGCTGGCAGACACAACATTAGTCCTTAAAAGGACTTTTGGGTCTCTTACACCAACCTTGCCTAACAAAAAAATTTAATTCAATTGAATCAATTCCCTACACTATCTGTCCCTTCTACAGCACAGCGATCCCTGACTAACACTAAGCTGTACCACGTGTCATCAGGTGCTTTATAGCACCCAATGACACGTGGCGGCCAGCCAATCACTGTAATGCCAGTAACCAACATGGCTACAACATTACAGTGAGTGACAGTACTTACCTGCATGTTTATTGGCTGTATAGCGGGGAGGAGGCTCGAGCATCGCTCTCAAGCACACGCGGTATTCGGCCGAGCATGCTCGATAAACATTACTAGCCACAAGAGATGGGGTTGCATTGGAGTAGAGGGTGAAAATAAGTTGCTGCTGGGAGCCTCATTCAAAAATGTGCTTGTCCTGTTGCGGCCACAATTCAAGTGACACAGTCCACTCCATGTATGCCACCACATGCTGGTTCAGGTTCTGCTTCATGTTCTGCTGCTGGCTGGTTTCTTCAGCAGGCTGGTGAAGAAATATGCTCAGAGACTTAAGACTTAGGCTGAGTTCACACGGGTGAGATTTCCGCGCGGGTGCAATGCGTGAGGTTTGCGGGGCTGTGCACATGAGCTGTGATTTTCACGCAGCACTTGTGCGTTGCGTGAAAATCGCAGCATGTTCTATATTGTGCGTTTATCACGCAACGCAGGCCCCATAGAAGTGAATGGGGCTGAGTGAAAATCGCAAGCAAGTGCGATTTTCATGCATGGTTGCTAGGTGACAGTCTATTCACTGTATTATTTTCCCTTATAACATGGTTATAAGGGAAAATAATAGCATTCTGAATACAGAATGCTTAGTAGGTGATCAATTGAGGGTTAAAAAAAATTAAATAATTAACTCACCTTCTCCTCTTGATCGCATCATTTAGCCGACAGCTCATCATTAAAGAAGTAAAGAAGAGACCGGCAACTACGCGATCAAGAGGAGAAGGTGAGTTAATTATTTTACTTTTTTTAACCCTCAATTGATCACCTACTAAGCATTCTGTATTCAGAATGCTATTATTTTCCCTTATAACCATGTCATAAGGGAAAATAATAACATCTACACAACACCGAACCCAAACCTGAACTTCTGTGAAGAAGTTCGGATCTGGGTACCACAGTTGGTTTTTTATCACGCGCGTGCAAAACACATTGCACCCGCACGATAAAAACTGAACATCGGAACGCAATCGCAGTAAAAACTGACTGCACATGCGTACCTGCTTTCACGGGTTTGCTGCAATACACCGGGACGCATCCGGACCTAATCTGGACACGCTCGTGTGAACCCAGCCTTAAGTTGCTGTTGATGGAGCTGGTGCTGCTCCTGCCCCTCCCCCTCCAGCAGTCATTGCAGTGGAGCTTGAGCACAGAGGGTCCATACCAGTTAGACCTTCATGAGGATGGGCAATGGGGCGCATGGGCCAACCAACTACATAGAATATCCTGATTGTACTTGAGTTTACCATCCCTCTCAGAAGGTGGAAAAAAGGCCCCCATTAAGGACCTGTAACAAGGTTCTAACATTGTAGAGAGCCAGTAGTCATTCCTCTACGAATGGTGATAATGCGGCTGTCACTACTCAAGCAACTCAGCATGCGTCTGGGCATTTGTGCAAGGAAACCAGAGGGACTCTCTGCCTCCAACTCCACTGCATACTGCCACAGTCTGTTGGAGTCCTGTGCCTGGTCTTCCTCATTGACCTCCAGCTTCTCATGTTCCTCCTGCTCCTCTCCTGTCGCTTGGGTAGATAAACCACCTATGTCTGTATACAATTAATTGGCGTTAATTTCCTCATTCTAGTTTTCCTCCTGAGCCAGTTCAGCCCTTACAGAGCTTAGGTGGCCGTAAAATGTAGACGCCACGTCCCCTGTCCCCTGGCCAGCCAGATTTATCAGCATCTGCTCCAGGATGTGATCAAGTGAAATGACATCATTCATCCCATAGTCCTGTTGCGGTGTTTCATAGTTTGAGGTTGGTAGCTAAAGGGGCTTTGTGTTAGGTGGGTTTTAAGCGCGGTGCTCATGTTATTATTTAGTATGTGCATAGAGATTTAGAGCACGTTACGGGAGTGCGATGGCACTGCAGCTGCAACCAGTATATAGCGCCAGTGGTTCCTATCATTTTCTTTCTAAGTCACCGGTAACTCTTTCCTATTATTTTAGTAAACAGAGGTGCATCTTATAGGCAGAAAATACTGTAAATTACACATTTTATTCACCCCAATTTGAGAATCAATGCCTAATGGAATGACTTCTCTATAAAACAAGGTGGAAACCACAATAATAGTTAAATTACACTACTTATTCACCCTAATTCAAGAATGAAGACATACTAGAATTGTTTATCTTTTAAACAAGGTGGTGTCACGCCCTGCCCTGTGAGAGGCCTGAGAGGATCTGACAGACTTGCTACACGTGAGTCTATCTGACAGATTGTTCTGTTTCTCTTTGTTGTGGTTTTGGGCAGGATCCCACCTCCCCACAGGTTCTGCTCATTAGCTATTTAGTGGTGCTATTTATACCCGCCTCTTACTATAGCCCTTGCAGTTTATATTTGCTTCTGGAGTTCTCAGCTGGTGTTTGGTGGATCTCCTGCTCACCGTCCGTCTTAAGCTAAGTCCTACTCCTTCCCTTTTGTTGTGTGTTCTGGCTAGGTTTCGGGAAGACGCTGGGAACTGGTTGTCTTATCTCCAGCTCCCTAGCTGAGGGTTTGTTTCAGTTTCAGCTAGGCTTAGGTTCCAGCTCAGGAGCACTTCCACCCTAAGGAATTGCTTAAGTTATCAGCAGTCAGGGAAAGGCTCAGGGATTGTCAGGTGGTGACCTTTCCCTGTTCCTTAGCTTTGGGGCCTACCCTGTTTTGTTGCTTTTGTTGTATTTGGTTTGCGTCCCTTCCTTCTCCTACCGTGACAGGTGGACACCCCAATAACAGTAAAATTAGACAGATTATTCACCCCAATTTGAGAATGAAGGCCTAATAGAATTACTTATCTAGTAAACAAGGTGGAACCCCAATAACAATAGAACTAAAAATCTTATTCACCCCAATTTGAGAATCATTGCCTAATAAAATTGCTTATCTATTAACCAAAGTAGACACCCCAAAAACAGTAAAATTAGAAAGCTTATTCGCCCTAACTTGAGAATCAAGGTCTAATGGAATGACTTATCTATAAAACAAGGTAGAAACCACAATAATCGTTAAATTACACTACTTATTCATCCCAATTGAAGAATCAAGACATAATGGAATTGTTTATCTATTAAACAAGTTGGACACCCCAATAACAGTAAAATTAGAAAGCTCATTCACCCCAATTTGAGAATCAAGGCCTAATAGAATTACTTATCTAGTAATAAGTAACAATAGAACTAGAAATCTTATTCACCCCAATTTGAGAATCAAGGCCTAATAAAACTGCTTATCTATTAAACAAGCTGGACACTCCCAATAACAGTAAAATTAGAAAGCTTATTCACTCCAATTTGAGAATCAATGCCTAATGGAACGACTTCTCTATAAAACAAGGTGGAAACCATAATAACAGTTAAATTACACTACTTATTCACCCCAATTAAAGAATCAAGACAAAATGGAATTATCTTTTAAACAAGGTGGAATACCCCAATAACAGTAAAATTAGAAAGCTTATTCACCCCAATTTGAGAATCAAGGTCTAATAGAATTACTTATCTAGTAAATAAGGTGGAACCCCAATAACAATAGAATTAGAAATCGTATTCACCCCAATTTAAGAACCAAGGCCTAATAAAATTGCTTATCTATTAAACAAGGTGGACACCCCAATAACAGTAAAATTAGAAAGCTTATTCACCCCAATTTGAGAATCATGGTCTAATGGAATTTATTATCTATTGAACAAGGTGAACACCTGAGTAACATTAAAATTAGACAGCTTATTCACTATTGATCCCTTTAGCTTCAGATTACAAACCCTGCACTGTCCCTGCAGTCTCCCTATGCTCTCCCTACAGTGTGTAAAAACTCTCCCACCCATCTTCCTACACTGTCCCTGCACTCTCCTCATCCAATATTCAACAATTAAAAGCTTTTAGCAACACCGTCCCTAGAGCTTGTCCCATCTCTCCCTATGCTCTGCTCACAGTGGCTGGCTAGCTGCTGATTGGCTGTCTGCATGGAATTATGGGTGATCTTACGTTCCTGGGCTTCTTACTTTCAATTTGTAACATGTGCAGCCAACATTTTAGGAAAAAATGACTAGTTACCACGAAGCGCGAGGAAATTCGAATTAGTTGAGAATCAAATTGTTTGTTGCATTATAAACCACCCATAACGTCATTTTTTTTTCTCCTTGCTCTGTGCAAAATGGAAGCTGTTGATATACTGGTGGACCGCATGCAGATATTATCTTGGGAGGTAGCTGACCTCCGTAATTCTGTTGTACTGTGTCAGATATTCCTGGCATCGCTACGCTGGTGGGAACCAGACCAGCCTTGAACCTAAGGTCGCTCTCCCAGATAGGTTTTTTCGGGGATGTGATAACTTTGTTCAGTTCAGGGAATCTTGTAGATTGTATTTTCGTCTATGTCCGACCTCATCTGGAGACGAAAATCAAAGAGTGGGGATTATCCTTTCTCTGCTAAAAGGTGATGCTCAGTCTTGGGCCTTTTCTCTGCCGATCGGTTCTCAGTCCCTCCGATCGGTGGATGATTTTTTCAGAGCCCTGGGCCTGATTTATGATGATCCAGATCGGGTCTCTCTGGCTGAATCTCAGCTGCGTAGCTTGAGTCAGGGAGAATGTTCTGATGAGTCATATTGTGCTGAATTTAGAAGATGGGTGACTGACTCGGAGTGGATTGTCCCAGCTCTCCATAGTCAGTTCTGTCAGGGGCTGTCTGAGAGACTAAAAGACGCTCTTGCATTTCATGAAAACCCTGATTCTTTGGAGGCCGCCATGTCCCTAGCCGTATGGATTGATAGACGCCTGACGGAAAGGTGCAAGGTTCCCCTAAACCAGGATGCACTATCATGTGGGGAAACTGTTCCTCCTGTCCCTTGGGGCACAGTGACACTTGAACCAGTGCCTGGGGATGAACCTATGCAGTTAGGTCAGGTCTCTTCTTGCCCTGGTAATAGGAACTCTAGAGGTCAGAGAAGATTCTGTTTCTTCTGTGGTAAAGAAGGACATTTCATTAATGGAAAGTGTAAAAAAAAAAGAAGGGTTTCTTTCCAATAAAACAAGTTCCATTACCCTTTTATAACAAGCACATTAAGCAAAGGGATATCAGTATTTGCTATTGATTCTGCTCCTCTCTCACAAAAGTATCTATATTGTGCAGGATATTTATTTGAGGGTGGGTGATTCTCATGTTGAGTCCATTTCTTGTTTTGTTCTGAAAGGTTTGCCTGCTCCTCTGGTACTGGGTTTACCATGGCTGATCAAACATAACCCTACTATTGATTGGCAAACTAGACAAATCAGTAATTGGAGTGATTTTTGTATGGACAACTGTCTTGGCGCATCTATTTCCGTGGTTTCCACTAAGGCCTTACCTTTGTTTCTTTCAGATTTTGCTGATGTTTTCTCTGAGGATGGAGATCAGGAGTTACCCCCTCACCGAGAGTATGATTGTCTGATCAATCTTATTCCCGGAGCTAAATTTCCAAAATCTCAGCTATATAATCTTTCCCAACCCGAAAGAGTAGCTATGCGGAAGTATATTGCCGAGAGTTTTACAAAAGGGCATATTAGACCATCTAAGTCACCTATGGCAGCTGGTTTCTTTTTTGTTAAAAAAAAAAAGACTGGACCCTTAGACCATGTCTAGATTTCAGGGAACTGAATGTCATTACTGTCCGTGATCCTTACCCTCTTTTTTTGATCCCGGATTTATTTGATCAGATTGTCAGAACCAAGATGTTTTCTAAGTTGCATTTAAGAGGGGCTTATAATCTGATAAGTATCAGGGAAGGGGATGAATGGAAGACGTCCTTTAATACCCCTGAGGGCCACTTCGAGAACCTGGTCATGCCTTTTGGTTTGACTAATGCTCCGGCAGTCTTCCAGCACTTTATCAATGACATTTTTCATCATTTGGTGGGGAGGTTTGTTTTTTTTACCTCGACGACAAAACTAATTTACTCACCCGATATGGAGACTCATCAGGATCATTTAAGACAGGTATTATCGATCCTTTAGGAGAATAAATTGTATGCTTAGTTGGAGAAATGTGTGTTTGCTATCCAGGGGCTGCAGTTTCTCGGTTACTTACTTTCTGCCTCAGGTTTTTGCATGGATCCTGAAAAGGTCCGTGCGGTACTGGAATGGGATCAGCCAGAGAATCAGAGTTTTACTAATTACTACAGAAAATGTATCCTGAATTATTGCACTATTGTCAAGACTTTGACTGATAGGACTAGGGAGGGTGTGGACTTCTCAGTCTGGTCAGAAGAAGCATTACAGGCTTTTTCTGCTATAAAGGAATGTTTTGCTTACGCTCCCATTCTGATGCAACCCAAGGTGTCTGAACCCTTCATTGTGGAGGTTGACACGTCAGAAGTGTCAACCTCAGAAGAGTCGGAGCAGTTTTGTGGCAGGGTCCCTCTCCTAGCAAATGGCGCCCGTGTGCTTTTTTTTCAAAGAAACTTTCTGCTGCTGAAAGAAATTATGATGTTGGGAATAGAGAGTTGCTGGCCATTAAATTGGCCTTTGAGGAGTGGCATCATTGGGTAGAAGGAGCGATTCATCCGATTACGGTAATTATGACCATAAGAATCTGGCTTACCTGCAATCAGCAAAGCGCCTGAACCCTAAGGCAGGCCAGATGGTCATTGTTTTTTTACTAGATTTAATTTTGTGGTTACCTATCGCCCTGGGGTCAAAAACATCAAACTGGATGCTTTGTCACGTAGCTTTCCGGGGGGGGGGGGGGGGGGCATAAATTTGGAGGATCCCGCTCCGATTTTGGCTGATGGGGTGGTTGTATCCGCTACTTATGCCGAACTGGAGGCGGAAGTGTCGGGGGCTCAAGGTGAGTCACCTGATTCCTCTCCTTCAGGGAAGTTGTTTGTTCTTTCTGAACAAGGTGTTTAAGGAACATCATGATACTGTCCTTGCGGGACACCCTGGGAGTAGATTGGTGGTGGTGGACCACTTCAGTAAGATGGCTCACTTTGTACCATTGTCGGGTCTGCCCAATGCTAAAACTCTCGCTCAGGTGTTTGTTGATAACATTGTGAAATTACACGGCATCCCCTCTGATTTTGTGTCTAATAGGGGGACACAATTTGTTTCTAGGTTTTGGAAGGCGTTTTTCTGGGTACTCAGTCGAATGGACAAACTGAGCGCACTAACCAGAACCTGGAGACTTATCTGAGGTGTTTTGTTGTTTTTGTCCTTGAATAACAGTAGACAGGAGTCCACTGATAGGTCACCTATTTTTGGCGTATGGTTTTCACCCTCAGTTTGGTACTTTTTCTGGGACTGAATCTTCTGGTATACCTGAAGAGGAGAGATTCTCTTCTTCGTTGTCTTCAATCTGGATGAAGATTCAAACTCATTTGAAAAACAATGGGTGAAAGATATAAACAGATGGCTGACAAGAGACGTATGATTGGTCCAGACCTACCTGTGTGTGGGTGATTTGGTGTTATTGTCCACTAAGAACATTAAGTTGAAAATACCTTCTTGTAAGTTTTGCCCAAGATTTATTGGGGCTTACAAAATCTCGGCCATGGTTAATCCGGTTGCGTTTCGCCTGGAACTTCCATAGGCCTGGAAGATCCATAATGTGTTTCACAGGTCTTTGTTGAAGAAGTATGTTGAACCTGCTGAACCATCTCCTTTGCCACCTCCTCCTGTCTTGGTAGATGGTAATCTGGAGTTTAAGATCTCCAGAATACTCAACTCGCATGTTCTTCGTGGCTCCCTTCAGTCCCTTGTGCATTGGAGGGGATACGGCCCTGAGGAAAGAATGTGGGTTCTGGCTAACGATGTCAATGCTAGTCGCCTTGTAAAAGCCATTCACAGGGCACACCCAGATAAGGTTGGACCTGGGTACCCGGAGGTCACCCGTAGAAGGGGGGTACTGTCACGCCCTGCCCTGTGAGAGGCCTGAGAAGATCTGACAGACTTGCTACACGTGAGTCTATCTGACAGATTGTTATGTTTATCTTTGTTGTAGTTTTATACAGCCAACATTTTAGGAAAAAATGACTCGTTACCACGAAGCTCGAGGAAATTCGAATTAGCTGATAATCAAATTTTTCCAAAACTTTGGATCGTATTCCACTTCGGAAGCTTCCATTTTCTTAACATTAGTAGTGCCACACAGGGGGGCCAGGAGTTTTCCATTTTGACAAAATATTATGCCTCATTCACACGTCAGTGTTCGGTCAGTGATTTCCATCAGTGATTGTGAGCCAAAACCAGGTGTGGCTCTAAACACAGAACAGGGGCAGATCTTTCCCTTACACCTTATGTCTGTGGAGGCTCCAATCCTGGTTTTGGCTCACAATCACTGATAGAAATCACAGACCAAAACTATGACGTATGAATGAGGCTTTTGTCTCCTAGAGATAACCACATACTGGACCCTTAGGCCTCTTTCACATGGGCGTGACAGATTAGGTCCGGATGCGTTCAGGATGTGTTCAGTGAAACTCGCACCATTTTCATCTGCGATTGCGTTCAGTTGTTCATTTTTTTCTGGCCGGATGCAATGCATTTTGATGCGTTTTTCACGCACGTGATAAAAAAACTGAACAACATCTCTTAGCAACCATTAGGCCTCGTTCACACTTCAGTGTTTGGTCAGTGATTTCCATCAGTGATTTGTGAGCCAAAACCAGAAGTGGAGCCTCCACAGACATGAGGTAGAAGGGAAAGATCTGCTCCTGTTCTGTGTTTAGAGTTGCACCTGGTTTTGGCTCACAAATCACTGATGGAAATCACTGACTAAACACTGAAGTGTGAACAAGGCCTTAGTGAAAATTGCATTGCATCCGCACTTGCTTGCAGATTCAATGTTTTTTTCACTGAAGCCCCATTTCACTTCTATGGGGCCAGAGTGAAAAATGCAGAATTTAGAACATGCTGCGTCTTTCACGCAATGCAGAACTGATGCATGAAAAAAATGCTCATGTACACAGACCCATTGAAATGAATAGGTCAGGATTCAGTGCGGGTGCTTTCATGTCATGCATTGCACCCGCACGGAAAACTTGCTCATGTGAAAGGGGCTTTAGACTTGAGCTGCCCCTGCTCCCGCATTTTCTACCACTACTCTTTACTCTGATGGAAGATTATATGTGAGCAACTGGCAAATAGATGAGATATTGTCAGGGGCTGCACAAAATGGCATTACAATCCAGTAGTGACAACTAGTATATAATATAATATAATAGGAAGCTGCTTCTTCATAGCATTTGGAGGAACTTTAAAAAACCCTTTCTACAAACCGGATTCCCAAAAAGTTGGGACACTATACAAATCGTGAATAAAAACTGAATGCAATGATGTGGAGATGGCAAATGTCAATATTTTATTTGTAATAGAACGTAGATGACAGATCAAACGTTTAATCCGAGTAAATGTATCATTTTAAAGGAAAAATACGTTGATTCAAAATTTCACAGTGTCAACAAATCCCCAAAAAGTTGGGACAAGTAGCAATAAGAGGCTGGAAAAAGTAAATTTGAGCATAACGAAGAGCTGGACGACCAATTAACACTAATTAGGTCAATTGGCAACATGATTGGGTATAAAAAGAGCTTCTCAGAGTGGCAGTGTCTCTCAGAAGCCAAGATGGGTAAAGGATGACCAATTTCCACAATGTTGCGCAGAAAGAAAGTGGAGCAATATCAGAAAGGTGTTACCCAGCGAAAAATTGCAAAGACTTTAAATCTATCATCATCAACTGTGCATAACATCATCCGAAGATTCAGAGAATCTGGAACAATCTCTGTGCGTAAGGGTCAAGGCCGTAAAACCATACTGGATGCCCGTGATCTCCGGGCCCTTAAACGACACTGCACCACAAGCAGGAATGCTACTGTAAAGGAAATCACAGAATGGGCTCAGGAATACTTCCAGAAACCATTGTCAGTGAACACAATCCACCGTGCCATCCGCCGTTGCCAGCTGAAACTCTACAGTGCAAAGAAGAAGCCATTTCTAAGCAAGACCCACAAGCTCAGGCGTTTTCACTGGGCCAGGGATCATTTAAAATGGAGTGTGGCAAAATGGAAGACTGTTCTGTGGTCAGACGAGTCACGATTCGAAGTTCTTTTTGGAAATCTGGGACGCCATGTCATCCGGACCAAAGAGGACAAGGACAACCCAAGTTGTTATCAACGCTCAGTTCAGAAGCCTGCATCTCTGATGGTATGGGGTTGCATGAGTGCGTGTGGCATGGGCAGCTTGCATGTCTGGAAAGGCA
Organism: Bufo gargarizans; assembly: GCF_014858855.1. NCBI lineage: Eukaryota > Metazoa > Chordata > Amphibia > Anura > Bufonidae > Bufo > Bufo gargarizans. The sequence continues at coordinate 174,892,073 of NC_058087.1, read as the reverse complement.
CCATCAATGCAGAAAATGTTATTCAGGTTCTAGAACAACATATGCTCCCATCCAGACGTCATCTCTTTCAGGGAAGACCGTGCATTTTTCAATAAGATAATGCCAGACCACATTCTGCATCAATCACAACATCATGGCTGCGTAGGAGAAGGATCCGGGTACTGAAATGGCCAGTCTGCAGTCCAGCTCTTTCACCTATAGAGAACATTTGGCGCATCATAAAGAGGAAGGTGCAACAAAGAAGGCCCAAGACGATTGAACAGTTAGAGGCCTGTATTAGACAAGAATGGGAGAGCATTCCTATTTCTAAACTTGAGAAACTGGTCTCCTCGGTCCCCAGACGTCTGTTGAGTGTTGTAAGAAGAAGGGGAGATGCCACACAGTGGTGAAAATGGCCTTGTCCTAACTTTTTGGGGATTTGTTGACACCATGAAATTCTGATTCAACATATTTTTCCCTTAAAATGGTACATTTTCTCAGTTTAAACTTTTGTTCCGTAATTTATGTTCTATTCTAAATAAAATATTAGAAGTTGGCACCTCCACATCATTGCATTCAGTATTTATTCACGATTTGTATAGTATCCCAACTTTTTTGGAATCCGGTTTGTAGTTAGTGGAGTGTAGGAGGGTTGAAAACAGCTTTTCCCCTGTTGCAATGGCAACACTATCTATGTTGAACTGTTATGCAACTGTTGCTGAGGACACACCGCCATTACATTCTGCAAATCAGCATCTATTATATCTCCCTACTCTTAAGTGTCCCATGCAATTCAGATAAGAATGAATTACTGCCTATCAAGATGATAGTATAGGGATTGGCAATTCCTACTAAATCAACACACAGGACAAAAGTATAGAAGTATATAGAGATTTAGTTACATCTCATTATTCTTAAATGAGTTGTGCAACAATGGGGTAGGTTTTGGCAACCACCTCCATTTGGCCGGACCTGTAAAGGGTAGACTACCTATCTGCTTCCCGCCACTGGCTCTCCCCCTTTTTCCTTCAGACCTGGGCTGCTCCACTGGGCTTCCTTGCTGTAAACATCCGGTTTGACATCACCGCAGCCAATCACTGGCCGTGGCGGAGACCAAATCCCCTTACATCATGTTACCATTTGTCATGAAGTCGTACAAGAAGTGATTTGCCACGGGTTTTTCTCATCCTTTTGAAACATCATTGACATGTTCACGTACACAGTGTCAGAACAGCCTGACAATTTTTCACACATACCTCATAGAACATGTGCATGTAAGAAGGTATATCATCTCAGCCGAAGACAGCTAAAGAAGTGCCAAATCCTATATTCAGGGCTAGTTGCCATCTAGCCTCCACACCATAAAAGCAGCAAGGACCTGTAGACAGGCCAGGTCTGTGACAGTGACCAGCAAGCCCGTTGTGCCAAACAGAGGAGCCTGACCTACTGGCAATAGTTTGCCAAACTATGAGTCACAAGAACAAAGATACTGCAGCCTGTTATGGTCTGTGCATAATGTGCAGTACTATGCCATGAGAATGAGGTGAGAGCCTATTTAGCAGCTACCTCCATCTTCACCGCTGCCACCTAGAAAAGACTCCAGCCCGAGTGTTAATTCTCATGGAAGTTGGGTGCTTTGCAAGCCGAGGGAAAGCAAGCTGTTGCCTCTTAAAGTAACTGAATTATTGTTGCCTGTTGCTGCTAAAGCGGTGCCCTCTCTATAACACTTTATAACTATATGCTCATTGCCCCATGTGAGAATATAAACTAAGTCTGTTGGCTCTTTCAAGATTGTTGTAACCATCAAGCTTGTTGTTCCACATGAGACCAGTAAGCTAGAGTAGGAAGCCACAAACACTCAAGAGCCTAAAACATACAGTATTTAGTAAAAGTCTGACCCCCTTACAGGAGGACACACCACTTATCACACTACTACTGTTTTCTATATTGTGTAAAAAGAAATGCAGAAATGATTCCCTTGGCTAGCAAGCACTGGTATATAGAAAACTACCCGAGAATGTGTGTTGAGCAACTGATAAGAAGAGGGAGGCTTTATGATAATTAGCTTATTTCAGCTGCAGAGCTAGCCTTTTATGAGACCTATGGTATAGTGCACTTAGAAACCTTAGTAAAAAAACATAACACAAATTCTAAATTAAAAACTTCATAATACACCAAAAACTATAAACATGATGTCAATATTAGGACATATAAACATCATAGAGGGGGCCCCCACTTAGGTCCAGCTTCTATGAGCCAGAGCAAAGAGCCAATGCAAACAGCATCTCTCTTTGGGCACATATAGCTTGTTTATGTATTGCTATGGTGTCTGTATTAGGATATATGGATATCATAGAAGTGTGTGGGTCTTCCACTCAGGTCCACCCTCTACAGCAGGGCTGGCCAACCTGAGGCTCTCCAGCTGTTGCAAAACTTCAACTCCCAGCATGCCTAGACTGCCTACAGGTATCAGCCTACAGCAAAGCATGATGGGAGTTGTAGTTTTACAACAGCTGGAGAGCCACAGGTTGGCCAGCCCTGCTCTACAGTATGTGCCAAAGCTAAGAGCCAATGGAAACAGCAGTTCTCACTTGGACACATATAGCCTACACATTAATTTAATTAAATCCAATTACCATTTTTAGGACCAAGTGCACAGGAACTTTCTATTATCTTGTCTTTCTGCCAGTTATTAATCCATTACATCCCCTTTTTCATTCATCAACCCAACATCCACACTAATGTTCCCACTGAGGTTCAAAATGTCCTACCTCCATCAATGAGTTGTGTAGCCGATTTAGGTCCAACAGGTTAATGTTACCAATGAAAGGGAGAGGGGTAGGTCCAGGAGGCATGTTTGACGTGCTCTTCTTAGATCCATTCCTCCAGTAGATAAACAGTGCAACACAAATTACAAAATATATTAACACATCGACTCTAGTCAAAAAGTAGGCAATAAAAGCCATAGTGAAGCACGGTCAGGAATCTGTTCTGAATGTACTTTGGTTACAATATTTATACACATGGACTTAAGCCGATAAGCATGTTAATCTTTACTAGGGTGCAAATGACCTATGACAAACTGATTGGCCTATGGCCATTCAACAGGCTAGTGGTTCTTGTTTTTTAGTCCACAATGTTTCATTTACATAGATATTACATTTTGTTTTGCTCGAGTTCACCTTAAGAAACGTTGGCTAAAATGTATTGCAATATTATAGTGCCGCATGACGGAATGTGATTTCAAGTATAATCTTATCTATTGAGGTAGTTGTACCACTTCCACAAGTTCACATGGCAATATGAGGACAAGTAAGTGAATTGATACCTGGGTATAATATAATTAACTATTTGACTACAGATTAAAGTTCTTCTGTGTTTTGAAGGAGAAGGGAAGGTCTAAATCATCTGTTTTTAGAAAGAGAGTCACTGTTGTACCAATAAAGACGACGGAAAAGAAAATCTTTCCATTTAATGCCAGACAACTTCTTTAAAGGGGTTATCCTGGGATTATTGAAAATAGCTGCCAGCATCCCATCCCAGAATGTGAATAAGATAGGTTGTGTCCCACTGCAGAGCTGCCGTGGGGTGATAAAGGGGGAAGCTTACTGTGCATTATGCTCCAGCACCTGCCATCAACTCCTACTGTTAAGCATTCCTATCAGACAACTCAGCCTTATGACTTCTCTAAGGCAGAGATGCATCATTACAACTCAACAATAGATAGTAATGATGAGATTCTGTGCGCGATATGCCATCATGGCCGAGAAGCCTGACAGGAACGGGGAGAATAAATGCATCATCTGCATCTATTGTAGGACAATCCTGCTCCCCATTCTTTTCAGGCTGCTCAGCCATGACTGAATATCACACACAGGGTCACATCATTACTATCTATTGTAGAGTAATACAATCTTTCTGTCATAAGTCATCAGGCACCTTGACAGGAACACACAGCACTGTGACGACAGATGACGACAGGCTCCAAAACATAATATATAGTGAAGCCTTGACTCACAACCTCATGGCTGCTCTGCAGTGGGACGCATCCCCTCCTATTAACATCTTATCAAATGCTAAAGAAAAAAAGAAGGCAGAGCGCACCTTAGAGTGATACCTGGGAGACCAGCGATAATGGCGATGCAAGCAAAAATATGTTCACCTGCTGGGGTTGTGATCAGCCACAACCACTACAATCTCTTTCTTTGTGAGCTTGGATAGGGTCAGGATGAGCGCCACCTAGATGAAGATATAGTAATGCAGTAACCAACATGGAGAAGAATATCCATGGCACCAGCTGTATCCCAGAAGTAAATGCAATGTTTGTTGGAACAATACAGATAAAAATCAGAGCAGACTCATTCCAGGAATTAGACTGTTTTTCAAGCCCCTTCATCTGTATTTAAAGAATTAGTTGGTTCCCAAAATGCGTAATCTCAGACTTTTATATATATTACCCTAATAAAGGTCACATTTTATACTGGGATAGCAGTGATGCTGTGGATTTTCTTTTCCATTTTGGCTATTCACATTCTAGGATGAGATGTTGGCATCTGTATTCAGTAATATTCAGAGAACTCCTTTAAGCGAAGACTTTTGTAGTCAGCTAAACAGAATGTTTTTGTTATAAGGGTGAAATGGATTTTCCACTTGTCTTGTCTCTGGGCACAATGATATCAATTGTGGACTATGACCCACAAAGCTGGAGATTCCATGCTCAGCCTTTTGAAGCCATTAAGTAACATGCAAGTCAGCGTACCATTGTATTACCAAGACCAAGATCTCAATGTCTCAATTAAAGGGGTTATGCCATGATTAATGTAAAATATGAAAATCAAACATCATATAGTGCATGACGACACACTTCTAACGAAGCTAGAACCAGCCCTGTACACACATGGTTCCAGAGATCTCCACATTCACTGCTCCAAATTCTCTGCTAGATTATCTTCAGCCCGGCAGCCCAGAAAGTGTGTCCTTTCTGCTGCAGCTCTCTCCCTGTAACTGCCACAGCTTCTAGCAGAACATATAGTTGGTGGAATTTGAAGATTTAAGCTGAGCACGTTCGTCCAGCTCAGTGAAATGGACGAAAAATAAGGAAAAGAACAAACAGCAGGTGGCTCTATACACATACAGTGTCTTGAAATGGTATTTACACCCCTTGAACTTTTCCACTTTTTTTTCACGTTAAATGCACAAACCTAAATGTATTTTATCGATATTTTATGCAGTAGACCAACACAATATAGCAAGTATGTGTGAAGTGAAAAGAAAATGACACATGGTTTTCTGCAGCTGTTCTGTGAAGACCTCAGAAGTTTTTTAGTGAACAAACAACAACATGGAAACCAGAGAACACTCCAGACAGGTCAGAGATAAAGTTGTGGAGAAGGGTAAAGCAGGGTTAGGTTGTAAAAAATATCCCAAGCTCAGAACATCTCATGGAGCACTGTTTAATCCATCATCCAAAAATGGAAGGAGTATGGCACAACTGCAAACCTGCCTAGACATCTCTGTCCACCTAAACTGACAACCCCGACAAGGAGAGCACTAATTAGAGAGGCAGCCAAGAGGCCAATGGTCACTCTGGAGGAGCTGCAGAATTTCACAGCTCAGATGAGAGAATCTGTACACAGGACAACTATTAGTCATGTACTCCACTAATATGGCCTTCATGGAAGAGTGGCAAGAAGAAAGCTATTTTTGAAAGGAAGCCATAAGAAGTCCTGTTTGCTGTTTACGAACCATGTAGGGGACACAGCAAATATGTGGAAGAAGGTGCTCTGGTCAGATGAGGCTAAAGTTGAACTTTTTGGCATAATTGAAAAAAAACTAGCACTGCAAAAAAACTAGCACAGCACATCACCCTGAACACACCATCCCCACTGTGAAACATGGTGGTGGCAGCATCATGCGGTGGGGATGCTTTTCTTCAGCAGGGACAGGGAGCTGGTCAGAGTTAATGGGAAGATGGATGGAACTAAATACAGGCCAAACCTGGAGGAAAACCTGGTAGAGGCTGCAAAAGACTTGAGACTGGGGCGGAGGTTCACCTTCCAACAGAACAACGACCCTAAACATCCAGCCACAGCTACAATGGAATGGTTTACATTAAAGCATATTCATGTGTTAGAATGACCCAATCAAAGCCTAGTCCTAAATCCCTTCGAGAATCTGTGGCAAGGCTTGAAAATTGATGTTCACAGATGCTCTCCATCCAATCTGACTGAGCTTGAGCTACTATGCAAAGAAGAATGGGCAAAAATGTCAGTCTCTAGATGCACAAAGCTGTTAGAGACATACCCCAAAGGACTTGTAGCTGTAATTGCAGAGAAAGGTGGTCCTACAAAGTACTGACTCAGGGGAGCTGAATACAAATGCACACCACACTTTCCAAATATGTATTTATTAAAAAATTTGAAAACCAAACCGTGTATCACAACTTTTCACATGAAATCCCAATAAAATGCTTTTAAGGGTTCATTCACACAACTGTACCTATTTTGCAGTCCGCCTGTGACATCTGTGTTGCATCCATTTTTGGGGGGATTTATTGTATCAATGCCTATTCTTGTCCATAAAACAGACAAGAATAGGACATGTTGACATCTTTTTTTTTCGAGGCTACAGAACAGACATACATTTTTTGTGGATCCATTGAAATGAATACTATCCGCAAAAAATGCAGATGCAGACCAAAAATATGGTCACGTGAATGGGGCCTTAGTTTGTTCGAAGTAACGTGAAAAGGTGTGTAAAAGTTCAGGGGGTATGAATATTTTTTTAAAGCACTGTACATTTTATTGAATAGCTCAGTGGCTATACAAAATTGTTAATTGCATGCAACTACAAAAATATTCAGATCCAGGTGCTGGTTTGAAAAATGTAGAAAATGTTTTGTGACACAACTTTTTAAGGCTACTTTCACACTAGCGTTCGATCGGATCCGTTCTGAACGGATCCGATCATAATAATGCAGACGGAGGCTCCGTTCAGTACGGATCCGTCTGCATTATTTTAGCATAAAACAGCCTAAGTGTGAAAATAGCCTCGTACGGATCCGTCCAGACTTTCAATGTAAAGTCAATGGGGGACGGATCCGCCTGAAGATTGAGCCATATTGTGGCATCTTCAAACGGATCCGTCCCCATTGACTTACATTGTAAGTCTGGACGGATCCGCACGGCCAGGCGGACACCCGAACGCTGCAAGCAGCGTTCAGCTGTCCTCCTGTCCGTGCGGAGGCGAGCGGAGCGGAGGCTGAACGCCGCCAGACTGATGCAGTCTGAGCGGATCCGCTCCATTCAGACTGCATCAGGGCTGGACGGCTGCGTTCGGGTCCGCTCGTGAGCCCCTTCAAACGGAACTCACGAGCGGACCGACGAACGCTAGTGTGAAAGTAGCCTTAAGGGACACAGAGCAGTGGGTAAGCCTGAAACTCTACCGCACACCTCCAGCTGTAGCGGTAAATTCAATTACTTCAGGGCTTTTTCTCTAAATAATGTGAAAAACATTACATTCTAACTACTCAGTTTTACAAAAGATGGCTTGTTCCAACATCAAAGGTTTTTTTCAGGACTTAAAGGGAATGTGTCATCAGAAATGACCTGCTGTTTAAATCACTTTTTTTTATGTTTAACATGTTTTTAAATAATTTTTGATGTTATTTTAAATTTTCCATTTCACTTTTTATATTTAAACTAAGACAAAAAATCCTGCAGTTTTTGCACTGGCTGCTATGTCTAATAATTGGTGCCACTTCTTGGTCTGTACAGATCACTTTACTGCAGTTAGCTTATTCTTATCCTGTTTATATCTGTGTATAGATAAGACAGGCTCCACTATTCACAATAGGTGAAATCTTATCTATTCCTTCCTGGTACAATGACCTCTGCACAGGTCACAGAGCATGCCTAGAAAACTTTCCCATAGAAGTCAATAGGGTCTCCGCCTTATCATTGTGTCTATGGCCCATGGGGCTGCCGTAAAGCAACTCTTAATGCTGTGTAAATGCTTTTAAGAAAAGCTCAGGCAAGATGGCCGCCCGCCCTCATAATCCTGTTCAGAAAAAATATAAAATAATATACAATCCTTTAAGATAGGCCATCAATATCAGATTTGTGAGGAGGGCGATTCTCAGCCCCCCCATCCTCAGTCAGCTGATTTCACAAGATGTAGCGCCATAACCAGACACTGGAATACAAAGCTCCGTACATTGTGTGTTGGTCTCATCTGGTTACTGCTGCGCTGCTTCCGTTTAAAAAGAATTTACAGATATGTACTTATTGTACAGTGAAGTATGCCTTGATTGATATACTTTATAGCTTTATACATTATTATAACAGTACCCTTTAAAAGTAAACTTTGCCTTAAAAGTCAACTGAGTTCACACTGGGTTGGTGCCATAGCCTCTACTCCTTTTTGATTCTTTACTTATGTAGATAGCAAAATACCTGGAAAGCAATCAGGTCCAGAGGGCACAATTTCATGCAATGCTAGTTACATAAGCAGGTTTGGAGTGCAGATTGTAATTAGAGATGAGCGAATTGAAGTTGACAAAGTGGCGGAATTCGATCTGAATTTCAGGAAAAATTTGATTGGCACTAAATCTGAATTTCCTCACGCTTCGTGTTAACAAATCAAATTTTTTTGCATTTTAAAATGGCTGCTGTACATGTTAGGACATGGAGCAAGGAACTCTGGAAACGCGGGATCACTCATAATGCCATGCCTGCAGCCAAATAGGAACTAGCAAGCCCAGTGATGTCACAGCCCTATAAATAGCCTCAGCCATCTTGGATTCTGCCATTTTCCAGTGTACTTAGTGCAGGGAAAGACTTCAGCAGGCGCTAGGGACAGTGATAGAAAATACTTAATTGTTCTAAAAAAAACATTGACAAGTTCAGGGAAAGATTTTTCAAGGTGTAGGGAAAGTATAGGGAGTAATCATTGCAGAGCATTTATGTAGAACAGGGTTCAGTAGGAGAGGTTACAGCCTGAGTTATAGGAACAATCCTATTACACCTTGCTGCACTGACTGGGGATCCAAATTGCTGATATGCAGCTCTGTAATTCTAGGAAACTGTTCTTGTTATTGGGGTGCGTTTGCTGTTTGATGCAGCCATTAACAGGGTTTATTACAAGGAAATATTTATATGTCTTATTTGCCCTTGTGCGGTGCAGTTATATGTTCTAAAGCATTTTTCTGGCTTGTATTAGTGGGGGAAAAAGGGCTTATTAGCTGTTGTGTGGTGAAGTGTGAAAAGTACAGCCTTTTTTGTTGTGTATTAGTGGCACAAAAAATAATTTTATTTGACATTCAGCGGTGCAGTTATATGTTCTAAAGCCCTTTTTGTCATGTATTAGTGGCAAAATAAAAATATATTTGCCGTTCAGCAGTGCAGTAATATGTTCTAAAGCCCTTTATGTCGTGTATTATTGGCAAAATAAAAATATATTTGCCATTCAGCAGTGCAGTTATATGCTCTAAAGCCTTTTGTGGAGTGTATAAGTGGAAAAAAGAAAAATATATTTTCCGTTCAGCGGTGCAGTTGTATATTCTAAAGCCTTTTGTGATTTGTCTAAGTAGAAAAAAATGAGGGCCTATTTGCCGTTCAGTGGTGCAGTTATATGTTCTAAAGCCCTTTTTGTAGTGTATTAGTGGCAAAAGAAAAATGTATTTGCTGTTTAGCGGTGCAGTTATATGTTCTAAAGCCTTTTGTGGAGTGTATAAGTGGAAAAAGGAAAAATATGTTTGCCTTTCAGCGGTGCAGTTATATGTTTTAAAGCCTTTTGTGGAGTGTATAAGTAGAAAAAAGAAAAATATATTTGTTGTTCAGCGGTGCCGTTATATGTTCTAAAGTAGAAAAAAGAAAAATATATTTGCCGTTCAGCTGTGCAGTTCTATATTCTAAAGCCTTTTTTTCCGTGCATTAGTGCACAAAAAAAGTATTTGCCGTTGTCTGGTGAAGTGAGAAAATTACAGACTTTTTTGGGGTGTTTTAATTTCCTTTTTATTTATTTATTTGGTCTAACAGTATGTCAGACAGAGAAGTGCCATGCTCCGCACAGGGGAGTGGCAGAGGCCTAAATGTTTCTGGCGCAGGCACATGTCGCAGCAGAGTAAGTGGGTGTGGCAACAGGAGTCGCAGCAAGGGGCCTGAGCTCCTGGTGTCATCTAGCGGTCGTGTCTTGACCAGCAACCCAGCGGTTCTTGAATGGTTGACTCGGTCATCCACTTTGTCCCAAATGACATTAGACACCCCCAGACAAGAGTCGGTGGGTTTGTCACACACAACCCTTATTTGGCATGGCCCAGGATCAGGCCCTGTGCCCTCATATATCCTCAACCTGCCTCTGTCCTTTTCTGTTCCCTCAGCCAGAGAAGTATTATATGCAGACGAGCTACTAGAGGACAGTCAGCAGCTACTGGCCAGCCAAGATGTGGAGGAGACATCCGCCGCTTCCTCCGCTAGGCGGGCAGGTAGTGATGAGGAGAGTGGCGTGGGAGTTGGTGTTGCAACCGGTGAGGCTCCTGACCCAGAGACTGTTGAAGAGGACATCAGTGACGTGCAGACAGTACTCGATGATGATGTAGCTGATCGCACTTTGGAGCCGGGTGACGAAGGGGCTTCATAATCATCGGGAGAAGAGGATGGCAGCTTGCCTGTGAGGCAGCGGCGGAGCCAGCAAGTTTCTAGTGTGGCCAGAAGTCAGCAGGGTGGCAGCAGTGGGAGGTTGGTAGCCAAACGTGCCCGGGGTAGACCAACCGCTTTGCAAGAGCCTACTTGCCCGGAAAGTAGTGGTGCATGGGTTCACGGAAGCAGCGGCCGTAGCAGTCAGTCAGTGCATAGTGCTAGGGGTAAAATCACCTACTCGGCGGTGTGGCAGTTGTTTGTTAAGCCGTCAAAGGAGGTGAATGTCGGCACCACGGCCCTGCATCAACATATGCAGCGTCACCATAAAATGACCTGGGAGAACCGTGGCTCTTATGTGGTGGTCCAGCCTGCCACACCAACCTCTGCATCACTCAGTGGCATGCACCCGGTTTTTAGGCAGTCAAGGCTCCACCATCTCAGCCAAAGGGAGCTGTCGGTGCTTCCCATCATCTGCTATCCTGATGCTCTTGCTCCTCCTACTTATTGTCAGTCATTCCATCAGCAATCGATCACCTAAGCGATTAACAAGAGACAACAGTATGCGTGCACTCATTCAACCGCGCAGAAGCTAAATGTGCTCCTGTCCAATTTGCTGGTGCTGCAGTCCCTCCCTTTTCAAGTAGTGGACTCTGCACCTTTCAGAGAAATGATGGCTTGTGCCGAGCTGAGGTGGAGAGTCCCAAACCGTAATTTCTTTGGCAAAAAGGCAGTACCAGCCCTGCACACACATGTAAAACATAAGGTGGGCCAGTCCTTGAGCCTGTCAGTGTATGCCAAAGTGCACGGCATCTCTGACGTATGGAGCTGTAACCACGGTCAGAGACAATACATGTCCTTTATGGCCCACTGGGTGAATGTGGTTCCTGCACAGCCGCACCAGCAACTTGGCCAGGTGACGCTGCTTCCGCCTCCACATTCTCACGCAGTTGGTAGTGCTACAATGTCTACAATTCACAGTGCCCCTCCAGCATACCACATGTGCAGTGCGCGGAGGTGTCACGCTGTTCTGCACCTCGTTTGCCTGGGCGAACGGAATCGCACAGGGGAGGAACTACTTTGTGTCCTACATCAAGAAATTGAATCCTGGCTTTCTCCGCGACAACTCAAAATCGGAACCATGGTGACTGACAATGGGAAGAACATGGTGTTGGCGCTGCATCAAGGAGGGCTGAGCCATGCACCCTGCATGGCACACGTGTTCAATCTGGTTGTCAAGAGGTTCCTGAAGTCTTCCACCCTTCTGCAGGACATCCTATAAATGGCCAGGAAACTTTGCATGCACTGCAGCCACTCGTACACTGCAAAGTACACCCTCCTTGATCTGCAGCAGCAGAATGTTGGACCGACTATACGAACAGAGAAAGGCCATAAACGATTTCTTGATGATCCAAGCGGACAGGAGTATTCTGTGTAACTTCGATGTAAGCCAGTGGCAGCTCATGCACTAATACCTAATAACACACAAAGAATTAAATGTTACCATGTTTTTATTGAACACACCATGTAAACATTCACAGTGCAGGTGGAAAAAGTATGTGAACCCCTAGACTAATGACATCTCCAAGAGCTAATTGGAGTGAGGTGTCAGACAACTGGAGTCCAATCAATGAGATGAGATTGGAGGTGTTGGTTACAGCTGCCCTGCCCTATAAAAAAACACACACCAGTTCTGGGTTTGCTTTTCACAAGAAGCATTGCCTGATGTGAATGACGCCTCACATAAAAGAGTTCTCAGAAGACCTACGATTAAGAATTGTTGACTTGCATAAAGCTGGAAAGGGTTATAAAAGTATCTCCAAAAGCCTTGCTGTTCATCAGTCCACGGTAAGACAAATTGTCTATAAATGGAGAAAGTTCAGCACTGCTGCTACTCTCCCTAGGAGTGGCCATCCTGTAAAGATGACTGCAAGAGCACAGCGCAGACTGCTCAATGAGGGGAAGAAGAATCCTAGAGCGTCAGCTAAAGACTTACAAAAGTCTCTGGCATATGCTAACATCCCTGTTAGCGAATCTACGATACGTAAAACACTAAACAAGAATGGATTTCATGGGAGGATACCACATAGGAAGCCACTGCTGTCCAGAAAAAAAACCATTGCTGCACGTTTACAGTTTGCACAAGAGCACCTGGATGTTCCACAGCAGTACTGGCAAAATATTCTGTGGACAGATGAAGCCAAAGTTGAGTTGTTTGGAAGAAACACACAACACTATGTGTGGAGAAAAAGAGGCACAGCACACCAACATCAAAACCTCATCCCAACTGCGAAGTATGGTGGTGGGGGCATCATGGACGGATTGCTATCATCAAAGGAAAAATGTATTCCCAAGTTTATCAAGACATTTTGCAGGAGAACTTACAGCCATCTGTCCACCAGCTGAAGCTCAACAAAAGATGGGTGTTGCAACAGGACAACGACCCAAAGCATAGGAGTAAATCAACAACAGAATGGCCTAAACAGAAGAAAATACGTCTTCTGGAGTAGCCCAGTCAGAGTCCTGACCTCAACCCGATTGAGATGCTGTGGCATGACCTCAAGAAAGCGATTCACACCAGACATCCCAAGACTATTGCTGAACTAAAACAGTGAATGGTCAAGAATTACTTCTGACCGTTGTGCACGTCTGATTTGAAACTACAGGAAACGTTTGGTTGAAGTTATTGCTGCCAAAGGAGGTTCAACCAGTTATTAAATCCAAGGGTTCACATACTTTTTCCACCTGCACTGTGAATGTTTACATGGTGTGTTCAATAAAAACATGGTAACATTTAATTCTTTGTGTGTTATTAGTTTAAGCAGACTGTGATTGTCTATTGTTGTGACTTAGATGAAGATCAGATCACATTTTATGACCAATTTGTGCAGAAAAACATATCATTCTAAAGGGTTCACATACTTTTTCTTGCAACTGTATATAGAACACAGAACAGAGATGTTCTTAATGAAAACCTGATCCAGAGTGTTTTAGATCTGGTATGAAGATTTTAATTCCAACAACACAATGACCCTAAGCACACATCCAAGACAACATGGGATTGGCTTAGGGACAACTTGTGAATGTCCTTGATGGGGCTAGACAGAGCCCTAACTGAACCCAATTAAATATCTCTGGACAGACCTAAAAATGTCTGTCCACTGACGGTCCCCATCCAACCTGACAGAGCTGGAGTGGATCTGCAGAGAAGAATGGAAGAAAATCCCCAAATCCAGATGTGCAAACCTAGTGGTATCATACCGAAGAAGCCTGGAGGCTGTAGTTTCTAAAAAAAAAAAAAAAAGGTGCTTTAACTAAATCCTGAGTGAAGGGTCTGAATACTTATGTCAGTGCAAGATTTTAGTTTTTGGAACCTCAGCCGGCTATCTTTGTTGTTAGAACCAAGTAAGTGTACGACCATGGAGGCCCCTATCTTTCTCATTCTGATATTTGACTTGTACAGGGAGATTGACACTGTGATCTGTAAGTACCACTGCCATCTTCATGGCAACTACCGCTCCCATCCTCCACACACTCTCCGGCAGCCCCCCTAACATGTACCTATACCCTTTTAATATTATTTTCTTTGTAATATCCATTATGTTATGTGAAATATTTGTGATGATGTATTTTCAGCTTAAAGGGACACTGACAGGGCCAATAAGCATATTGAGGTCTATATATGTCACTACAGGTCTTATAATGGGTATTACAATCATCTAAGTATCCCCCCTGTCCACATTATACATACAGTAAACTTTAAGTTTTATAACCTGCTCCAACGGTCTTCAATCTGCCCAAGGGGCGGCGTTTCACCTCTCTTGCGCCCAGCCAGCCTCCCCAACTGCCGCTTTGAAGCGCCGCCCAGCTCATGAATATTCAGTTTGCTGGGCGGCTTCTGCAGTCCCCGCTCTGAAGCGCTTCGCTTAACAGTGCCCGGCGCATGCGCCGGATCTTGTGAAGTCCGGTACAGTAAGCGCCGCCCAGCTCATCAATATTCACTTCGCTGGGCGGTGCTTACAGTCCCAGACTTCACAAGATCCTGCGCATGCGCAGGGCACTGTTCAGCGCAGCGCTTCAGAGCGGGGACCGCAGAAGCCGCCCAGCAAACTGAATATTCATGAGCTGGGCGGCGCTTCAAAGCGGCAGTTGGGGAGGCTGGCTGGGCGCAAGAGAAGTGAAACGCCGCCCCTTGGGCAGATTGAAGACCGTTGGAGCAGGTTATAAAACTTAAAGTTTACTGTATGTATAATGTGGACAGGGGGGATACTTATATGATTGTAATACCCATTATAAGACCTGTAGTGCCATATATACTTCAATATGCTTATTGGCCCTGTCAGTGTCCCTTTAATGTAGAGCCAGAAACATTGTTCACAGTGCACACTTTAATGGAGAAATGAATAAACATATAAGCTATATAACTTTTTGGAGCGCTGTCGCTCACTGGAAGCTGTTCCAGGTTGACTTTAGCTTTGTGGTGGGGCCGTTCTAAATTTTCCACGATTTCTGTGTATACCCCATGGCAGCTGTTTCTTCACTTTTGTTATTCTGTGGCATGAACCTGTGTAGGGCTCCTCTCTCCAGAGAAACTGCAAGCCTAGGGGAGGAAGGACCCAAGTTAAGAAGCTAAGAGTCTGGAGAATAAAAACCTGAGCCTAAAAGATTGATACCACGCATACTGTAGTTACTACACATAAGGAATCAAGAGCACCGTCAAGTCTTTATTTCTCAACTAGTAGAATTGGACAGCACTCCGTATAGTATTTGTGGTACATGTAATAATGTAGTGTGAGTACACTCCAGAAGACAGAATTATACAAGAAAAGCAATCTAGAAACACACTTCTTACTTCTTTAGCTTCACAGTGTATTGTTACCTGCCCATAAACGTTTGTCAACTGTTTTATATCATCATATATTGGTTAATAGATGCTTGTGGATGGGCCTCAATGTATCCTGAATTTACCAGTATGTATTCATTTACTTTAAGAAGCAAAGGGCGTGCTGGGATCTTACATATTTCAGTTTTTATTTTTGGGTGAAGATACATTTTAGCAAAGCTATCAATGCCACTGAAACTAAACAACAACTTCCGATTAAGGTACATTATGATAACTGGATGCTGGTTAGTATGAGAAAAAACAATGGGAAATACCATTGTTCGATCCCATACAGGTTCAGTTTGCCTGCAGCACATACGCTGTTTATACATTTTTAATACCACGTACAAGAGTCGTTCCCTCAATAAAAGACCAAACATTTGTTGGGTAATCCGCACCATGATTATACACAGCAATGGTCGGGCAAACAAATGTTCATAACTGATCATTGGCCCCTGGTCCACTATAAATTGTAAGCCGTGCATTGTTTGATTGAATAACATAGCTGTTTTACCCTAAAATTTGTGAAAATAACATTAAAAAACTACTACATAAAATCTGATAGAAAAAATATAATCAACAGCAGCATTATATTTTGTGTTGTCTTGCTTGTTCTGCATGCACTAATAGTTTAGCTTGGCACAAGTCTTGTATGGTGTGGGGACCAATGTGAATCCAATGCCGGGAACGAGGCTCAAATCTTCTCTGGAAACTCCTGGTGGTGGATAGAAAGTAAATGCCTGAAGAAGTCCAGTGAAGAACAGGAAAAGTTCCATCTTGGCTAAGCTTTCCCCAGCACAAGCTCTTCTTCCTGCAGAAACAGAATATAATAACTGAACCATATTGGTTTCATGTCATTTTGAGATAAAAACATTAGTTTTGTAGGCAGGGGCGGATTGGCCATAGACCTTATAGGGAAATTTCCCGGGGTCAGATGCCCAGGGGGCCGCCTGAGACCTCCTCATGGCTGGCCAGTGGAAGTTTTTGGGGATGTATTTTATGCTTCTGACGGCAGTATTTTGTGAGGGACTGTAATATTTGCTCTGTTGGGGTGATATAATGTGCTCTCCAGCGCTGATGCTGATCTTCATGAATAGAGGTACTTGAGGGTATGCATTTAAGGACATTTTATAACTATGGGTTCCTATTCCACGTGATTGTAATTGGAAACTAAAATATTGGTAAGAAGTAAAAATAAAATGTCATGAAGATATTGGGAGTCATTTATCATTCTGAAATACAACTAAATTAGGCATATTACAGGTGCAGATTGCGGTGCAACGGCTAGTTATGGTCAGGGCTAGGACAACGTCGGCGTACGCAGAGAAACCTGCCCCTGAACATAGTGGCTGAATTGTGCCGGGAGCCACGGGCGCGGGTACACCAGTGAAAAAGGGGGCATACCTGATGGAAGCCTGAGAAAAAGGGCGGGAGGGAGGGGCGTGAGGCTCGGGCGCTGGGTTGAGCGGCTGGTAGGGGTTTAAGTACCAGACGCCCCTCCCACAAACGCAGGCTGTTAACAGCCTTACTATTTATGGTCAGGGCTAGGACAACGTCGGCGTACGCAGAGAAACCTGCCCCTGAACATAGTGGCTGAATTGTGCCGGGAGCCACGGGCGCGGGTACACCAGTGAAAAAGGGGGCAAAAAGCCATCGGTTAGGTACAATGCTTTATTACAATTACAAAGCCAGAGATCGAAAGGCACGTGAAATCTCTACCTGAGGATTGGGGATATACCGGGTGAAGCAGGAGGACCGCCACCGCCCCATGGACCGGATGACGTGGGCAGGCACCCGGTGCCGAGAAGCAGCGGAGGCCGCCCCTATGCGGAATGAGTGCCCCGAAATGACCTTGGGATCATAGCCTAGACCCTGGGCGAGGGCCCGGATGTACGCTACGAACTGTGAGGCGCCGAGAGGCTTGCCTGCCTGTGGCAGGAGCGGGCTGTCAGGAGATGAATCACGGATGTGTACCAGCAGTTGATGCAGCACTTGAACTGGGCACCAGTCGTTCAATGTTGGATAGAACTTGACCTCGGACGGGGGACCCGTCTGATTGGTTTTAGTGGAGGGCAGCAGGAGAGTGAAATGGCCCTGGCCCCATAACAGGTGCTGCTTCAGAGGATGGTTATGTCGATTTGGACCGGCCAAAACCTCTCCGGGCCGAAGGAACCCGTAAAACGCCAGATACATGGCTGCTTTCAGGATCAGGCTAGTGGAGGGCCCAAAAGGATTGCCGTCCAATGAAGAGGAGAGATCCCTGAACAACTTGCTGGATACCGGTTGCCTAAGGGACACGGACCCTTTCCCCTCCTTTTGAATACCCCGAAGGGTGGCCTTGATGGCTTGAACGGAGAAGAGGGATTTGCGGTGAGGAGTGGTCAGCATGGCGTGATGTTGAATGCCGGCTAAATAGAGTCTGATGGTGCTGTGTGATAGAGAGAGATGCGAGTGACAATAGGCCAAGAAAGCCATGATGTGAGAGATTTCGGAGTGTTGACCCCTCGGATGACTCTTAGTGAATTTCTCAAAAGCCCTTAGGCCAGCCTGATAGTTCCTCGCCGTATTGGGCGACAGAGATTTTGCGACCAGACCCTTGGCCTCCTCTAGGAGTGAATTTAAGCCAGGATGAGAGTGCTGAATTGGGGCACCGGCGTGCTTGACTGATCCGCGTCGGGCATTTCCTGGAAAAAAAACGCAAAATTAGCACGGGAAAGAGCGTCTGCGGCCCTATTCTGCTCGCCTGAGATGTGTACGCAGCGCATGTGAAAATTGTGGAGGAGGGATAACCAGACTAGCTTGCGCAACAACGCCATGATCCTGGGAGACTGGGCCCTGCCCTTGTTGACGATGTCCACCAAAGTCTGGCTATCCGTAACGAACGTTACTGAAGAGTTGGCCCAATGGTGACCCCAGACCTGAGCAGCCGCCACAATGGGATATAGTTCCAAAAGAGGGGAGGATTTGAGCGCTGCTGTGTCTGCGACTAATTCTAGCGGCCATCCGGCGGCCAGCCAATGAGACCTGAAAATGGCAGCGAACCCGGAGGAACCCGCGGCGTCTGAGAAAACCATGGGGGAAGAGGAATCCCACTGAGGAACGAACAAAGAAATGCCATTCCAATCAGAGAGAAACCTACTCCACATGTCAAGATCTGCAAAGGCCTGGCCGTCCAGATGGACGACAGAATCCTGCTCTGGGGCAGAGGGCAGGAGACACAACAACCTGGAAAGGAAGGCCCTGCCTTGAGGCATAATTCTGGAGGCGAAGTTGAGCATCCCCAGCAAGGATTGAAGCTCCGCCCTGGTAAGGAAATGAGACTGGACCGCCCGGGAAATAGCGGAGCGAATCCTGAGCAACTTCTCGCTGGGGAGGCTAGCCTCCATTTTGATGGTGTCCAGAATGATGCCCAGGAAGGTGACCTTGGTGGCCGGGCCCTCCGTCTTGGCCGTGGCCACAGGGACCTGAAGGCGGGAAAAAATGTCCAGGAGTGAATGGGGAATGGACGGGACCTGACTGGGTCTTTCAATGAGAAGGAAGTCGTCCAAGTAGTGGACGACCCTGGATAAGCCACCGTGATGGATGAGAATCCAGTGCAGGGCCTTGGCCAGTTGTTCAAAAAGCCAGGGGCTGCTCTTGGACCCGAAGGTGAGCCGGTTGGCAAAGTAAAATTTGTCTGCCCACTGAATGCCGTAGTACTTCCAAAGCTGAGGGTGTATTGGGAGCAGCTTGAAAGCATCGGCAATGTCTACTTTGGCCAGCCAAGCCCCGGCACCTGCTTGAAGGATATGCTGGATGGCCTCATCAACTGAGGAATACTGCATGGAATATTCCTCAGAGGGAATGAGTGAATTGAGACTGGGGATGGAGGACATATGAGGCGCAGAGAGGTCGTAGATGAGACGTTTTTTATTAGATGAAGATTTGGTGACAAGGCCGATGGGATTTATGCGCCATGACTGGAACGGGATTTTTAGGAAGGGACCAATGACGAACCCCTTGTCAACCTCTGCTTGAATGAGGGTGGTCACCGCCTCAGGGTCACTGGAGGCGGAAAGCAGATTGGGGCCCAGCCAGCAGCCCTGGGGACGTGTGATAATGCCGGTGTGAAACCCCTCTCTGCACCCATCCAACAAGAAGGTGACAAAGGAACGATCCGGATGGCCCTGCAGGAGAGCAGCCAGTAAATCCAAGTTGAGGTCGGCTAGTCAGGAGTCCCTGGCTGACTTCCTGGGACAGGAAGGGCGAGGGTGGGCCCGAAAACAAAGGGAGCAAATGTGCAGTGCTCGGCAAGCATTGAAGGCGCAGCCCTTGGCATTGAAATTGTTGCATACCTGGCTACTGCCGAGATATACAATTGGCCTGCCCAGTTTGTCTGTTGAAGAGGAAGTCCTGGAGGACCCGGAAGGACCTGGATTGGCCGCTGACTGTGGATCTTGTACCGGATTGGGACACCATTCCGTAGAATGAAAGATAGACTGGCAGATAGCGCACAAAGGAGCCTTCAGACCCGCGAAGTGCCGGCAGAATAACTCCATGTCCAAGTCTGCCCAATTGGACATGAACTGAAACTGATGCAGGGCTGCGGCGGCTTTGGCAGAGAACGAACGATGATAATCGTAAAATGCCGAGCCGCCGTATTTATGCCCTAAATCCGCAATCCGGTACAAGTAGGTATCCAATTCCTCCCTGCGGTTAGGCTGGGCGGAGCACACCACGTCCCTGTAGAGGCTGAAGGCCAGGACGAACTCGGAAACGGACAATTTCCTGTTTAGACGAGCATCCTTGGCCTTCAAAACCACGGAAACCTCTCCGCAATTGATCACCCGGTTTTCGGAAATATCCTGGGAGGCAATCAAAATGGATGCCAAATTGACGTCCTTGCCTGCCAGGATATCCTTCTTAATGTGTTCTGGCACAAAATGGGAAGGAGCAATTTGGGGGGTGGCAGAAGGCCTACCTGCAACGTCCGGGGGAATGGCAGAGATGACTGCCGAACCCGGATATTGCGGTGAAGCCGCTGGCCTGGTTTCTAAAACCGCGACCCTGGATTGAATGTCCGCGACTGAGCTAACGAGTCCGGTGATGGATGACTGGATCTGCGCTAGTGCCAGCCGGATGGAGTCGTTATCGGACTGCTCAGCTGACGAACCCGGAGTAGTCATCAGCAGGCGATATAGTTCAGCCTTGCGGGCAGTTGCGGGATGCCGAATCCCCCTGCGTCTGAGCTCGGCGATCAACTTCGGCACCGTCCAACTCCTTAGAGACGTGCAGCTATTATGCTCCGAAATGGCCGATCCTGGCAAGGAGAGGTTGTCATCCAACTCGGACATATGAGACATGTCGACCTGAGAAACAAAAGCGAACTTATGCCTACCTAAATAACGGAGAGAGACACAGACGATGCGAAGAAGGCGGTCGAGAGAAGGTGTGAGACTGAACGTGTGTGACAGAGGCCAACGTGAGAACCTACCTGACTGGATTAGGACGGATTGGAAACACGGCTCCAAAAAACCCCCGAACGTTTGAATGGAACTGATATTGCCTTGAAATTCCTAGATGACACGAAAGACAGGAAGGAAAACAACAACTGCCCCAATCTAAGGGAAGGAACAACTGACATCAGAACATGTGTGACAACTTTTAGAAACAAAGACAGAACCTGGGCGATCCAGGAACACTGACGACCTGGGCGATCCAGGAACACTGACAACCTGGGCGATCCAGGAACACTGACAACCTGGGCGATCCAGGAACACTGACAACCTGGGCGATCCAGGAACACTGACAACCTGGGCGATCCAGGAACACTGACAACCTGGGCGATCCAGGAACACTGACAACCTGGGCGATCCAGGAACACTGTCAACCTGGGCGATCCAGGAACCCTGACAACCTGGGCGATCCAGGAACACTGACAACCTGGGCGATCCAGGAACACTGACAACCTGGGCGATCCAGGAACACTGACAACCTGGGCGATCCAGGAACACTGACAACCTGGGCGATCCAGGAACACTGACAACCTGGGCGATCCAGGAACATTGACAACCTGGGCGATCCAGGAACATTGACAACCTGGGCGATCCAGGAACACTGACAACCTGGGCGATCCAGGAACACTGACAACCTGGGCGATCCAGGAACACTGACAACCTGGGCGATCCAGGAACACTGACAACCTGGGCGATCCAGGAACACTGACAACCTGGGCGATCCAGGAACACTGACAACCTGGGCGATCCAGGAACATTGACAACCTGGGCGATCCAGGAACATTGACAACCTGGGCGATCCAGGAACACTGACAACCTGGGCGATCCAGGAACACTGACAACCTGGGCGATCCAGGAACACTGACAACCTGGGCGATCCAGGAACACTGACAACCTGGGCGATCCAGGAACACTGACAACCTGGGCGATCCAGGAACATTGACAACCTGGGCGAACCAGGAACACTGGCAACCTGGGTGACCCGGGGGCCCTGAGCCCCCGGGAGGGCCAGGGGACCCTGGCCATACAAAACCCGGAGACAGGAGCAGGACTGAACTAGGACACAAGACCCCTGCTTCCTGAAACAGTAAGGTGTAGACCGCAGATTCTAATTTGACGATGCAAGGCAGATAAAATAAAGAAAACTACGCCCCCTCCTGAAAAAGTGGGGAGGGCTGCCTGCATCCCCAAACCAGAACCCAACTATACCTCAAGGCCCTTGAAATAGCCTTCCCCACAGATGACCCCCAAAAGCGGATGTCATAATGACCAGCGGCAGCAGATTGCTGTCCCATGTATGTAGTGTATCATATAGGGAGACATGGTGACCAACTGCAGCGGATTGTCCTGACACTTGTATACAGTGTATTATATTGTGATGTCATGGTGATCAGCTGCAGCTGATTGTCCTGTCCCCCATATACAGTTTGACCTGAGAATCCTGGCGCTGAAATGCCACCTGTGCGCTGGACACTCATGCAGAGCCGGAATGTAACCGGCAGTTTACTAAACCGGGATGCCGCTCCCCCAGCCCTGACGCCCGCACCCGTGCGAGCGCATCACGCTGGGGGAGAGCGGCAACCAAGACAGCACCACCGGGGGCGAGAGACCGGTCGGGAGAGAGACGCAGCTAGGACGGAGCCAGCTGCGCCTCCATTACCTGTGCGTTGCGAAGGACGCCGGCGGCACGTGAGCGCGAACCCGGAAGTGCGTATCGGCCGGAAGAGGAGGGAGCTCGAATCGCAAGTAATGCGTGAGGCTCGGGCGCTGGGTTGAGCGGCTGGTAGGGGTTTAAGTACCAGACGCCCCTCCCACAAACGCAGGCTGTTAACAGCCTTACTATTTGTGGCGCAATCTGCGACTTATTCCCACTCACGTCAGGTCAAAAATTCTGGATGTGGTATGGGCAGCGAAGGGGACGGGCCAACCAGACCCGTCTTATTTACCATTTTCTACGCCTGTTTTAGGCTTAGAACAAGGTCTAAATGTAAGACAGCTCGGAAGCTGTCTTACATTTAGAACTGACGCTGGATGCACCCAATTATGGAGAGGCCTGCCCATCTTCATAACTTCATCAGAACCACCACCAGCTTAAGGCTTTATTAAGACCTGCTCTTAAAATGCCAGCCTTAATAAATGTGCCCCATTATTTTCATTGTTATTATAGTCATGAGGTCAGGGAAAGTTAACTGTACAATTATTTATTTCATGGTCATTACAAACCTGCTGAGAAAGGCATAAATGCATCATTTCGGACAAATTTCCCATCTTTATCCAAAAAGTGATTGGGATTAAACTGATATGGAGTTTTCCATTGAGTCTTGTCATACAGAACTGATGTCAGCAATGGAATAACCTCTGTACCCTGTGAACAATAAATCATCAGTTATCTTTTTTTTTTACTATTTAATTGTCATATTCTGTAATTATTGGGATAGCAGTGGACCCCATTGCAGTCTCTTTCATTAACACTCATTGCATACTTGTTAGGAGGTATTATTATAGGGTTATTTTCTTTACTAAACTCACTTTTGGGATGCAGTAACCCCGAAAATACACATCCGTTGGAGTCGTGTGTGACAGGTTCAGTGGAACAATATTGCCAAACCTTTGTAGTTCATGTATCACTGCATCAGTATAAGGCATTTTCTTTCTATCTTCTACTGTCGGCAACTGTCCTGGTTTAAGATGTGTTTTAATTTCATCCTGTACCCTCTCTGTAAAGCAAAAGTAAAATTATTTTGCTACATAGTGGTATATACTGGCACAATCATACCCATACAATTCAATGTATGTACATAGTGTTCCACTGTAACGTGTACTTACTACACCAGAGATAGCTTAATTAAGGGATAAGCTGCCATGTTTTTATTCAGTTTCCTTCTGTCTACTTCAAGTGAATAGGAGGAAACTGTCCCATTGAAGTGAATGGGATGATGGAACTGTAATTTCACCTGCTTGCTGCTGCAATATTGAAGTTCAACAGGTAAAGTGAGAAGAGAACACAGCGCTTTTATGAGCAATGTGCTCTCTTTAAACATCTGATGTGTGGAAGTGCTGGCAGTTGGGTCCCTGCCAATCTGATATAGATGACCTATCCTGAGGATAGATCATCAATATAACCCTTCTGCATCTCCAGCACAAGCTTAGCAGCAAGCTAAACAAGCTCAGGAGTCCCCATATATGAGGTCCCAACTCTCTCCATCTATTCGTATTGAAAACAATAGATGGCGCAATTGAGTTATGCATAGCTCCCTCTATTGGTTTTCATAGTCTTATGACAGCTGAGAAACAAGGCAGAGTCTGCTCATTTGCATGTCGTTCCCATATGCCCATGTTTATGCAAATGAGTTTTTACATGACAAAACTGTATAGAAATGCTATTGAATATTATGTTAGGACAATCGCTAAACTTTTTGTCACCCTAATGATATTGATCTAGGTGTGCAGGTCCACCCAAGCCATCCAACAGATGCAAAATAACTTTGAGGTTTACTGGTTCTCAGTCAGATGAGAGCTGGTTTGGAATATCTCATAGTGCACAAGGCTGCCATTGCAAGGTATGCTGACTAAGCCTGTCATCTGTCTCATGGATAGATTGATGACTTGCACCTACCTGGCTTTTGGCATACAGCTGTTGTGTGGTTGTCTATTGTATGTTGTACATAATGGGAGTCTAAGACACATCCAGCTATCTTCTTAATGCTTGTTTTTTTTTTATAAACCAGACACCCTTTTCTCTTCTGACCAGGGGGTGCCTGATTGACTTCCAACTTCCACCAAATATTTTGGTGCTTGCTCATCACTAGTCCAGACCATTTATACGTTTCCTGTCAGCCACAACTTTATACTTGTTGCCCATATTCATCAAGTTATCTTGAATTTTCCGCCATATAGATGACAATGATGACAAAAAATGTTACTCCTCAGGGATACCAGAAGTATCTGAACCAAAAAACTGCGGATGAAACACATATGCCCCAAAAAAAGGCAATTTCCCAGTGGACTCCTGTCTACGATTATTTATGGCAAACTCTGCCAAAGACAAAAACGAAGACCACTCCTCCTGGTTCTCAGAGACAAAACATCTCAACTAAGTCTCTAGACTCTGATTAGTGTGCTCCATCTATCCATTTGACTGAGGATGAAAAGCCAAAGAAAAGGACAGGTGTACCCGCAGTCGAGTATAGAATGACTTCCAGAATCTGGAAACAAACACTTCTGCAAGTGTTTTAGCATTAGGTAGGCCCGGCAACGCTATAAAGTGCACCATTTTACTTAAGCGATCAACTACCACCAGAATATTTGTCTTTCCTGAAGAATTAGGTAGATCAGTGATAAAGTCCATGGATAAGTGATTCCATGGTCTGTACAGGATGGGCAATGGAAGTAGAGATCGGGAAGGCTGAGTATGTGTTATCTTAGCGCGTGCACAGGTACTACAAGCTGACATATAGTCCTTAGCACTAGTGATGGACGAACATCAGCCGGGACTTTTCACAAACGCACGTTCACGATCAAATGTATTCGCGGCGGGCCCCATTCACTTTAATGGCAGGCGAACCTGAAAAACCTTCAGGTCATATTTGCAGCCAGCAAACACTTACTAGAAGTACACAAATAGTCCCGCAACATGGACAGTGATATACCAGAGAGGGATCATTGGCAAAAATTTCTACAAAAAATATGTATTTTAATCAGGGGCAATTTTTATGAGTCTTAAAGGGAAACTCTTAAAAATGTGCCCTGCCTAGAAAAATGGTATTTCCTATCAGTTTGATGTATACAAATGTGCAGCACTCCAAGTTTTTGTATCCTGCAGAGTCCATTAAAAAAATGCATACATTAATGTTTTTTCTACCATGGAACTGTATGGTGAACGGACGCCACTGTACGGCATCAGTCTGAGGCATCTGTTAACGCATACATTTTTGGTATGCATTAAATGGGTGGCAAAAAAAGGGTGTGAACCCAGCCCTAGTGTCAGAATAAGCACCAGTACACAGCGGAGCAGCGTGGCGGAGAGGGGAGGCCGCCATGTACTGACAGAGCGCTACCTGGTCCTGGTGGTCAGGGATGAAGACTGTGCTTCCCAAGGACCATTTTCTACTGGGAAATACAGGGCACAGTATAATACAGTAAAATCTGTATAATATAAAGATATTAGCGCTACCTCCGAATAATAATACAATTAGGTGGTCCTTTATTATATAGAAATGCGTCTATGTTAGGCGTATTTCTGACACAGATTGTGGCGCAAAGGTCCTTAGCACCGCAATCTGCATATTTTTCCCACTCATGCCAGGTCTAAAAAAGGATGGCGTGGGCAGGGAAAGGGATACAGTTATGGCCATCCAGATATTGGATACCACCGCCATACATTGACCGGATAACACCGCCATACTGTGACCGGATAAAAGGGTATAAGAGGGCACAGTACAGGGAATGACTAGAGGCACTGCACAGGGTGTGATAAGAGGGCACAATGCAGGGTATAAGGGGGCACATTACGGGCTGAGGGGCACAGTCACATGACCCTGTCACATTAAAAGGTCCTTATAGTGAATGAGGTTCATACCCCACCATAATGAGGGGCAGAGAAGTGAGACAGGGGTGTGATTATGTGGCTAGAGGTAAACAATGTAACTGTTGGCCAGTACTGGCCCCAAAAATTTGCCAATAGGCATTCATCTGACAGCAAAGAACTTTGGATTCTGTGGCTGTAGGTACATTAGGCGGTCACAGGATAAAAATGTAACTGTCGGCCAGTACAGGCCCCAAAAATTAGCAAATAGGCATTCACCTGACAGCAAAGAACATTGGATTCTGTGGCTGGAGGAACATTAGGCGGTCGCAGGATAAATATGTAACTGTCGGCCAGTACAGGCCCCAGAAAACAACCAATAGGAAGAGGCAGGCCATTCCACAGGGGTGGTAGGAGTCGGGCAGGTGCACCAGGCCGGAGCCTAAGTGGGAAGTTGCAGAAGGTGCGTGCGATTACGTCAAAGGACGTACTAGCCTTCCACTTCTGCACCCTCCTCATCCTCTCTATCTGCACCCTCTTCACTCTCTGCTGTGTGCACCCCCAAAGACACCACCACCACCATATCCTCTCTGCTCGAGTCAGAGGAATTATTTTCCCATCCATTACAAGACCTTACCGATGCGCAGCCATTATTGGCATCGGATCAGGAAGAGGAGGTATCAACAGTCGCCACCCAGCAGTCTGACTACAGTACCCAGATCAGCCCAAGGAGGGTGGTCCCCACTGTTGCTGCCTACTCCGAGATGTCAGTGGTGGTAAAGGTGACGAATCCGATGATGACGTGTTGATTGATGTCACATGGGTTCCCACAAGAGAGGAAGAGGAGGGGAGTTCAGAGGGAGAGACGGAGCAGCAGATAGGGAGAAGAAGGAGGAGAAGCAGGCAGAACTTACAGCGCTCCCAGGACGCCGATACATGACTCCGCAGTGTGTGCTTTTTTTAACATGTCCGCTGCTGACAATAGTGTTGCCATCCGCAGCCTGTGCTGTCAACGCATAAGTTGCGGTAAGCCCAACACTCACCTAGGGACGACTGCCTTAAGAAGGCACCTGGCCTCCCATCACCGAGCCCAGTGGGAGCAAAACCTTCAGAACCCACAAAGCCACACTCCCGGCACTTACCGTCCTCTCTCCTTCCAATTGTCCTCCACTCCACCTTTATTCGTGCCGTCGTCGCGTTCATCTGGCAAAAGGCAGGCTTCCTTGCCCCAAATGTTCGAGCGAAAAAAGATGATGACGCCGGATAACCCTCTTGCCCAATGGCTGACCGCTGGCTTGTCAGAACTGCTGGCCTGCCAACTACTGCAATATAAACTGGTGGACTCGGAGGACTTTAGAAAATTTGTGGCCATTGGAACACCGCAATGGAAGGTCAGTGAAAGGAAATATTTCTCCCAGTAGGGCATCCCAGAGCTATATGGCCATGTTCAGCGGCAAGTGAATGTATCTCTGGCACACAGTGTCGGTGCCAAGATACATCTGACCACAGACACGTGGTCTAGCAAACACGGTTAGGGAAGGTACATAACTTTTACTGCCCACTGGGTGAACCTTCTGACGGCCGTCAAGCAAGCAACGCGTGGCACCTGTGTAGATTTGGTGTTACCGCCATGGATTGCATGCAGGCCTGCCTCTTCTTCTCCTCCTCCATCCTCCCTCTCCTCCTCGGCTGACTCCTCCTTTCACACTGCTACCGTCTCTTCTGCTGCGCCCCCAAGCTCCCCAGAACCTATTCGACGTGCCAGGTGAGACGTTGCCATGCTGTGCTGCGTCTGTTGTGCCTGGAAGATAAGAGCCACACCGGTCCTGCACTCCTTTCAGCTTTGAGGTCACAGGCTGATCAGGGGCTAACCCCGCTCAATTTGACAGTTGGTAAAGTGGTGTGCGACAGCGGTGCCAATCTGCTGAACGTGCTGAAACAGGGCAAAATGACACATGTGCCGTGCATGGCACACGTCCTGAATTTAGTCGTGCAGCGATTCGTTGTCAAATACCCCTGTGTCCAGGACATCTTGCGGCAGGCCAGGAAAATCTCTGGTTAGAAGATCTTACGTTGCCATAGCTCGCCTTGCTGACATTCAACTGCGACACCACCTGCCCGTCAGACGTCTGATTTATGACTACCCAACGCAATGGAACTCCACCTTCTATATGCTTGATAGGCTGCTCCAGCAGAAACGTGCAGTTAACGACTACCTGTACGAACTCTGCGGCAGGACAGGTTCTGGGGAGCTTGTTTTTTTTCACCGCGCCAGTGGCTGCTCATGTGCGACGCATGCAGACTTCTGCGGCCATTTGATGAGATCACCAAACTGGTCATACGCAGCCAGGGCGCCATAAGTGACATCGTACCTTATGCATACTTTTCTGGAGCGTGCATTGCGTTGTGTCATTGATCAAGCCGTTGAGGAGCTGGAGCAGGAAGATGAGGAAGTCGCAATGCTGGATGAATTCCCGGGGGGGGCTACTCCATCTGAGCAAGTCAACAACAGGAATCTGAAGAGGAGTCAGAGGAGGATGGTGCCAGGGCAGAGGATGAGCAAGGAGAGCATGCTTTAAACTTTTCTGGGATCCCTGGTGTTGTTCGTGGCTGGGGGGAGGAGAACGAGGACGACATTATCCTGGATTATGAGCAGGAGCCAGGCCACTCCACCGCTTGCAGTTTAGTGAAAATGGGGGCCTTCATGCTCCAGTGTTTGAAGAGGGACCCCTGTATAAAATGCATAAAGGGCAAGGACCAGTACTGGGTGGCAACATACTTAGACCCCCGGTACAAACATAAAATGGCTGAAATGTTACCACCATGACCTATAAGCGTACTCGCCTAACTCACGACTACCTCACATTTCTAAAAATGAATGAGGCATGGATCTTGGAGGAATTCAACACATGTGATGAGTCGACCACGATTGATTGAATTTCCTCATGAAAGCCCACAAATATCCGCAACCACCCAGAACAAATCATGGTCCCTGTCTCAGGTAAATACAGTGGCATAAAAGGCCTTTTATGTCTGTTAAATGCCTAATTTTTGGGGCCTGTACTGGCCGACAGTTACATTTTTATCCTGTGACCGCCTATTGCACCTCCAGCCACAGAATCCAAAGTTCTTTTAAGTCAGGTGAATGCCTATTGCCTAATTTTTGAGGCCTGTACTGGCCGGCAGTTACATTTTTATCCTGTGACCGCCTATTGTACCTCCAGCCACAGAATCCAAAGTTGTTTGCTGTCAGGTAAATGCCTATTGGCTAATTTTTGGGGCCTGTACTGGCCGACAGTTAAATTTTTATCCTGTGACCGCCTATTGTACCTCCAGCCACAGAATCCAAAGTTCTGTGTTGTCAGGTAAATGTCTATTGCCTAATTTTTGGGGCCTGTACAGGCCGACAGTAATTTTTTATCTCTAGCCACATAATCACACCCTTGTCTCACTCCTCTGCCTCTCATTATGGTGCCGTATGAACCGCATTCACCATAAGGACCTTCTAATGTGACAGGGTCATGTGACTGTGCCCCCACCCTGTACTGTGCCCCTCACCCCGTACTGTGTCCCCCTATACCCTGCATTGTGCCCTCTTACCAAACCCTGTGCAGTGCCCCTAGTCATACCCTGTACTGTGCCCTCTTATACTCTTTTATCTGGTCACAGTATGGCGGTGGTATCCGGTCACTGTGCAGAGGTGTTATCCGGTCAATGTATGGCGGTGGTATCCAATATCTGGATGGCCATAACTGTATACGTTTCCCTGCCAACGCCATCCTGTTTTAGACCTGGCATGAGCGGAAAAAATATGCAGATTGCAGCGCTAAGGACCTTTGTGCCACAATCTGTGTCAGAAATGCACCTAACATAGACATATTTCTATATAATAAATGATCACCTAATTGTATTATCATTCAGGGGTAGGGCTAATATCTTTATATTATATAGATTCTAGTGTATTATACTGTGCACTGTATTTCCCAGTAGAAAATGATCCTTGAGAAACACAGTCCTCATCCCTGACAACCAGAACCAAGTAGCGCTCTGTCAGTACATGGCGGCCTCCCCTATCCGCCACGCTGCTCCGCTGTGTACTGGTGGTTATTCTGACACTAGGGCTGGGTTCAACTCCTATTTTTGCCATCCATTTAATGCATACCAAAAATGTATGCGTTAACAGATGCCTCAGACAGATGCCGTACAGTGGCGTCCGTTCACCAAACAGTTCCATGGTAGGAAATAAATTTACGTTAACGTATGTATTTTTTTAATAGACTCTGCAGGATAAAAAAACGTGGAGTACTGCACATTTGTATACATCAAACCGATAGGAAATAACATTTTTCTAGGCTCCAGCAGGGCACATTTTTGACAGTTTCCCTTTAAGATGCTTAAAAATGGCCCCTAATAAAATACATATTTTTTGTGGGAATTTTTTGCCAATAATCCCCCTCTGGTATATCACTGTCCATGTTGTGGGACTATTTGTGTACTTCTAGTAAGTGTTTGCTGGCTGCAAATATGACCTGAAGGTTTTTCGTGCGATCGTGTTTGCGAACCGTCCCGGCTGATGTTCGTCCATCAGTACTTGGCACCAACAATCTGGTTAAACAAATCGGGAATCAAAGGAAGAGGGTAAGGATCACGGACAGTAATCCAATTGAGTTCATGGAAATCCAGACATGGCTGAAGACCTCCGTCCTTTTTTTTAACAAAAAAAGAACCCTGCTCCCACTGGAGACTTGGAAGGTCTTATGTGTTCTTTAGCCAAACTCTTGGCAATATATTCTCTCATGGCCAGTCTTTTAGGTCCAGAAAGGTTATACAATCTAGATTTTGGTAACTTATATACATATTCCCGATGTGGAGGAAAATCCTGGCATCCACTCTCAGAAAATACATAGGCAAAATCAGATATAAAAGAGGGCAAAGTTTTAGTAGTTAAAACAGAAAAAGATGTATTCAGACAATTGTCAATGCAATAATTACCCCAATCTAGAATCTGTCTAGCTTGCCAATCGATGGTTGGATTGTGCTTGCTTAACCACAGTAAACCCAGAACCAACTGAGCAGGAACAACAAAAAACACTAGATAAATTCTTGATGAAAGTCACCCACTCTTAATCTGATATCATGCACCACTTCAGATAAACACTTCTGAGTTAGAGGTGCTGAATCAATAGCAAAAATGGAAATGTTTTTTTCTAATGCACTCGGTGACAACCCGTGCATACAGATGAACTGAGCATCAATCAAGTTCACCCCAACACTTCAATCCTCACAGTTTTTGACTCTAGCGACAGCTCAGCAGTCAGGAAAAATCGGATACTACCAAGTCAAAGACAAATGCACATTTTCTGACTCTCCTCTCACCCCTCCAAGAGTCAGATGGGAATTAAATGTCCCTCTTTTTTTTCTTTTTGCCGTTGAATGTCCCTTCTGTCCGCAGAAAAAAACACACTACCTTCCTATTAGAAGTATGCTAAAAAGCGGATCCAGGAGTAGCTCCCCCTAATTGCATGGGTTCGCCCCCAAACATAAACCCGGGAGATAGTATGTCCTGAGAGTGGGGGCCCCTAGATCTCTCTCTCTCAGGCGTCTATCAATGCGTATAGCCAGAGACATAGCAGACTCCAGAGACACTGGGGTTTCATGACAGGCCAAAGCGTCCTTCAGCCTCTCTGATAACCCTTGACAAAACTGGCTACGGAGGGCAGGATCATTCCTTAGCCCACCTCCTAAACTCAGAGCAATAAATCTCAGTGGAACAATCACTCTGATGAAGGCAGCACAGCTTGGTTTCGGCTAGAGAGGTCCAATCTGGATCATCATAGATAAGACCTAAAGCTTAGAAAAATTAATCTACCGACCGGAGAGACTACGATCCGGTCGGTAGAGAAAAAGCCCATGACTGTTCATCCCCCTTAAGAAAGTAAATAATCACACTGACTCTCTGTTTCTCATCCCCAGATAAGTGTGGACGTAGACTAAAATATAGTTTGCACGCCTCCTTAAACAAAATGAAATTATCATGTCCCCTAGAGAATCTGTTTGGGAGGGCAACTTTAGGCTCCAGATAGGCCTGGTCTCCACCACTACCACCAGGACCAACAGCCTTTGATCTCCGCATCTGCGAGATGTTCGTGCGGAGTTCAGCTACCTCCAAAGACAGCCCTTGCAGATGACCTGCCAGGGCAGCAATAGGATCCATGGCTGCACGCAAACAAACAAAAAATGACGGTTAAGGCAGTTTATAATGTAACGCTTCGGTGTTGGAGGGAAACACCACACTGAGCATAGAAGGGAAGGGAAAAACAGGGAATCAGGCCTGAGAACTAGGGAAGGAAGATGGACACCTCCTAGTGAAAACCCTAACCAAAGTCCTGACTGACTACCAGTCTGAACAGACCCCAAAGGTAGGTGAGTTCCTACGCAGGAATACCTAGAGTCCTATCTAGCCCTATAGGACCCTGGTACTAATGGCAGGGACGAGACTACCTGTTCCTCCAAAAGGAAGGACAAACAGGAGTCTACTTCATGCTTAATATAAACAATAGGGAAATGCAACACACAGAACCCAAACAAAATACAAAAGGGAAAGGAAAGACTTAACTTCAAAGAGGCTATGAAAGCACCAGGAACTCAGCCGAGATCCAACCACAAACAAACTACAGGCACAGAAGCTATAAAGCGCACAGTATAGTGGGAGAAGCAACTATAAATAAGGAAGGTTAAATGACCACATAAGCAACACCTGGAGGCAAGGAGTGTGGCCATTACCAGACACAACACAGACACCTATTGATCCACAAGGAAAACCTGTCAGATTAAACCACTTGTTGCCAGTCTCACAAATCTCCTGCCACTCACTGACGCCGGGACGTCTGTATGTCTCAGTACGTCTGTGACACACACATACTGTATATCTACTGAACACGGTGGTGACCTGGAACATTTAGAAATGTAGACAATACAATATAAGGAACAAGTCTACACTGGAATGGTCTCATTCTAATTGATAAATTGTGGCTCGACCTGAAAAAACAGTGAAATCTCTTGGAGTTCCACACCCAAAAATGTATTGATAAATGGTCTTCTAGAAAATTATCTTCTCAATAAAGATGGCCAATATGCTATACATGGAATATGTCACAGTAAATCTAGTCAAGAAAAAGGGGTGCTCTTATCAAAGAAGTGCTCGTTTGGAGAGGTACCTCTGTTCATTCATAGTCTAAGACTATTTTCACATCTGCGTTGTCAATGGGGATAAAACTGAACGAACCGTAACGGAGTGCACCAGAATGCATTCCGTTCTGGTTTGTTGCTTTCCCATGCCGGACACAAAACTGCTGCAAGCAGCGTTTTTGTGTGCGGCATGGGAAACTGAAGAAGCCGGATGTGGCACCAAAAACTGTCTAAGTCAATGGTGCCAGAACAGCTTTTTTTCGGACACAAAAAATTATGGTACCCATTGACTTACAATGGTTTTAGTGACGGCTTCTTAATTTTTGATATAATACAATGAATCAGTTCAGAACAGATGCAGCCGGTATTGTATTATTATAATGTAAGCGCTTTGCTTTGGTTTTGAGATCCCATACCAGATCTCAAAACTGGACAGCAAAAACACAGATGTGACAGTAGCCTTGGATAACGTTTGGGAATACAAAGCTGGAGCAGATTCATCAACTGAAGGTCATAATGACCAAAGGTGGCTTTGCTGACTTGTATGAGGTAATTACATATGCATTCAGTTTTTTATCTTTATGTTTTTTTTCCCATATTAATTCACACCAATTCAAAACCACAAAAAGGCAAGTAAATGAGAAGGGGATTATTAGAGTAACTGGAGGCTTCACATAGTAATATTCAATGATCAACAGCTACTATCTAGCAACAGTTACAGTACTTTGAATCTCCGGGTACTTCATCATCAACAAAATTCCCCAGCGGATCGTTGTAGATGTCGTTTCAGTACCAGCGCCGAAAAGATCCATGACTGTATAAATCAGATTCTTCTCATCAAAATATGTCTCAGTTTTTGTTGATTCCTGAAAACACATCACATGAATATTCTACATGTTACTCACTATCCATAGTCGGTTCCATTTCCAAAGCTGTATAGTAAATTCTTTGCATCAAACTAATAAAAACCTATCTCCTCTGCTTTTTGGAATCTTTACCTCTTATGGTGTTTTACAGAAAACTGTAAGGTTTTAAGTGTAATTTCCTCATGATTCTTCAAGCGCAAAGGACTAAGGCTATACAGCATGGGCCAATATTTGTGAGGTGATGGTAATGTCGATCTATTAACGTTAGATTGTGCTGACATGCACTTCTATGGGAATCAAACATAACTCACCTGTTCCTGTTTCATAAGATATGCATCGATGTATCCGGTGATGTCATTGGCACTGAACTCTACTCTTCGTTTCTTTACAAAGTTTAGAATAAAATCTTTTAGATTTTGTATGTTCTGCTTTATTTTGTTGTGCAGGCCCAGAAGTGATCCAATGAAGGGATAATAATTATAAAGCTGTTGGAATAAATAGATCTTATTGTAAAAGAATAAATAAATACAGACCTGTTTAATAAAATGTGTCTTTTGGAGCTGCCTTCAGATATAGAGCACATTAGTAGCACAAATTTTTAATTTCCTAATTTGTCAAATTTTATATTTAAAGGAGTTGTCTGGGTTCAGGGATGAGCCCAGATACCAGCCGTTCTTTATTCTTTTTTTTTTTATTATTATTTGTTGTGCAACATCTACATTGGTATGTATGTTCTCCCTATTTTGCTCGGTTTTCCTGTGGATTCTACACTTTTCGTCCCACACTAAAAAAGCATATTGATCTGCAGACATATGAAATTGTTTCCAGTATGTATTTGGGTGAGAGGCAGGAAAATTAGATTGTAAGCCACATATTGCAATCTCTGTAGCATATGTGGCTGCTATAGAATAAGTGGTTGTTATATATTCAACAGGAAAACCAACTAAAATAGTTGACTACCTGCATGTGCACAAATGTAAAGAAATCATGTAGAGCAATTTAAAAAGGCACAACATCTTTATTGACCAATTCCCATAAAAGCACAATAAAAAGTACCACAAAAAATACATACCTAAAGGGTCTATCTGGCCAGTATTTTTATTTATTTTTTTAGAAATGAATGAAACAAAATTATCAAAATGGCATAACAAAGAATTGATACCTCAGTGATCACCTGCTCCAAATCCAATGCTACCCAGGTCCCCGATTGTCTTTAAATCACCCCTCAGCCAAAAACTGTTTGCAGAGGTAACTGCCAGTGATTGATCTGAGTGGTCTTTTCCTGTGTGTCAGAAGGGGCCAGTAAGTAGAGACCAGAAGGCAGGGGACCAGAAAAGTGAGAATATATTGTTTTGTTTTTTTGGGCCATTTTGAACCTTAAAAAAAAATCACTTTCCAGACAACCCCTTGAAATTCATTTATTTCTTTAAGGAATTTTACAAAGTTTCTTTGACCTACAAGGCACTGCAAGGTGTAAGGTCAGAAGGGCCCACCAGAGCTCCACAGGAGCCTCTGGTGGGCCTGTCTCTGAAACCATAGTGGGCCCCCAAGTTCCAGGACAAAATTTCCATTTGGAGCTGCCTTTGGAACTAATCACTTACCGCTAGGGTTTATTTCTTTAATTAAAAACCTTTTAGACTTTATTGATTATATAGAGGTTGGGCCCTAAGAATAATTTCCTCTGGTGGGCCCAAGGAACCCCATGCCGAAACTGACAAGGTGATACCTAATATTCTTCATATATGGGTAAAAAAGAAAAGAAAACAGTGGCTCCACCAATGGTTCGGTGCACAATCCCACGGTACACCCGCCGTAAGTAAAATGAGGATAAGTAATAAATATATTAGGGAGGCGCTCAAATATCTGGCAAATGCATAGATAGACAAGATGTGAAAGGAAAAATGATATATTTATTATCTAAATATCTAAACAGTCATGATTGTAGATCCTAAACACTATAAAATACCCATAGTCATTAGTTGATCAACTAAAAAAAAAAATATATATATATAAATTTAAATATTTAAAAAAGTGATACGTGATTTAATCAGGCCACAGTCCAAACATCCAACAGCAATTGGTATAATCTTGTACATTTATATTTGTCCACACACAGTTCTTTATAATGGAGTCTTGCTGATATGCTGCGATATTGATGAATATATTACAGTTTTACTCAAATGGTGGACTGTTCGGTTGATATCTGCACAATTGCAGTAGAATAGGCATAATATGCTCGCAAGTGTTCTCCTTTTAGCGATTATTGCAATATAAAATATAACCATTATTGGTACATTGACTACCAATATGTCTGGTAGTCAATGTAGCAATATGGCTGTTACCTTACTGATAGCGAACAATATAGCTGTGAGGTATTACATCACCCCTCCTGTAGATGGTTGCGCTGGGACAGCTGGATATTAGTCACGTTGTGTGGTTAAGTATGACCGCTTACTTGTAGTTCCTCATATAACTAGGAGGGTTTTCAAACAGAGATTGGTGTCTCAAGATTATAATTCATTTCCCCATCTTTGTTTGTGACACGCTGTCTCCCCGAGTGGCGACCCACGTGGTCAGGGGATGTCGCGTTCAACAGCTATGGAGGAGTTGGTTGCGTTGATATCGGAGCACTACCGGTTGAAGGTTCTCGAGACTTTCAAAGGGGTATATTGCCCCCAAGGGATGTAATAGACGTCAATTCACTGCAGTTAGCTTCTGACCATACGCATTACGGAACTACGTGTTCCTTCCTCAGTGGCCTGCAGTGAATAGATCGCACGTCTCCATTTTAGCTGATAGCCCTTCATTAGGTATCTTTCTAGAATTCGAGACATGGATAAAGCCTGAACTGGATGTTATTTTGTGCATCTGTACTTGACAAGACATTAAGTTGTAATTCACACAATATAATATTTCTTTTGTCAAAAATATTTTGGAAAGAAGTCAAAAGTAAATTAATAATAAAAATAAAATGGAAACGTATATATCACGATACAGTAAGTATAGTTTGTAACAATCTGCAATATACAATACATGAATCAGACATTCAGGAAAAAGGTAATTTTTTAACCTCTTGAAATTTTTCTATAAAATTTCTTTACACACAACATTTCTTGTAAATATTCTATCTAAATTTGGCAACAGTTTGCCATCTACAACCTTTACAACCACATCTGAAAAAGTTCTAACTCTAGATAATGCAACATATAACTGACCGTGGCAGAATGCTGGTTCTGGCAAGTAAATGCCAACTTTTTCTAAGGTTTGCCCCTGAGCTTTAATAATTGTCATGGCAAAGGCTAATGCAACTGGAAATTATCGTCTTCTTAACCCCTTAAGGACACATGACGTACCGGTACGGCATGTTTCCCGAGTCCTTAAGGACACATAACGTACCGGTACGTCATAAGTTTAAAACGGGATCGCAGCGCTGCGGGGGTTAATTGGAACAGGATGCCCGCTGAAATCATTGCTGACACTCTGGTATAAATGGCTGACATCTGTGCTGTGATGTCAGCCATTTAACCCTTTCCATACAGCGGTCCGTACGGACCACTGTATGGAAAGGGTTACCAGTCAGGGAGCTCCCTCCCTCTCCCATCGGGCGGCTGCTGCGCCTTTGCAGCCCCCAGACAGGGTGGGGTCACAGAGGGAGGGAGCTCCCCTCCTTCCCCTTCCCCATCTGCTCAGTTGTGGCAGACGGGGAAGGTTCCCATGGCAACAGGATGCCTTCTCAGGCATCCTGCTGTCCATGGTGCTGAACAGATCTGTGCTAAAGGCAGAGATCTGTTCAGACAAAGTGTAAGTAAAATACAGTACAATACACTATATAGTGTACTGTACTGTATTATACAGACATCAGACCCACTGGATCTTCAAAAACCAAGTGGGTCTGGGTCAAAAAAAATTATAAAAAACTTGAAAAAAGTAAAGATAAAAAAACACACATTTATCACTGAATAAAAATAAAATACACTACACATATTTGGTATCGCCGCTTCCATAATGACGTAATTTATAAAACGGTCATGTTACTTTCCCCGCACGGTGAACGCCATAAAAATAAAAAAATTAAAACTATGAGGAAATTGAAATTTTGCCCACCTTACTTCCCAAAAAAGGTAATAAAAGTGATTTAAAAAATTGCATGTACGCCAAGATAGTACCAATCAAACCGTCATCTCATCCCGCAAAAATCATACCCTACCCAAGATAATCGCCCCAAAACTGAAAAAACTATGGCTCTTGGTATGACTATGGAAACACTAAAACATGATTTTTTTTGTTTCAAAAATGAAACCATTGTGTAAAACTTACATAAATTAATAAAAAATATACATATTAGGTATCGCCGCATCCGTATCGACTTGCTCTATAATCACATGACCTAACCCCTCATGTGAACACCGTAAAAAAATAAAAATAAAAACAGTGTAAAAAAAGCCATTTTTTGTCATCTTATGTTACAAAAAGTGTAATAGCAAGCGATAAAAAAGTCATATGCACCCCAAAATTGTGCCAATCAAACCGTCATCTCCTCCCACACAAAATGAGACCCTACCTAAGATAATCACCCAAAAACTGAAAGAACTATTCCTCTCAGACTATAGAGACACTAAAACATGATTTTTTTGTTTCAAAAATTAAATCATTGTGTATAACTTACATAAATAAAAAAATTGTATACATATTAGGTATCGCCGCATCTGTGACAACCTGCTCTATAAAATACCACATGATCTAACCTGTCAGATGAATGTTGTAAATTACCTTGCCTCACAAAAAGTACAGGGAGTGCAGAATTATTAGGCAAGTTGTATTTTTGAGGATTAATTTTATTATTGAACAACAACCATGTTCTCAATGAACCCAAAAAACTCATTAATATCAAAGCTGAATATTTTTGGAAGTAGTTTTTAGTTTGTTTTTAGTTTTAGCTATTTTAGGGGGATATCTGTGTGTGCAGGTGACTATTACTGTACATAATTATTAGGCAACTTAACAAAAAACAAATATATACCCATTTCAATTATTTATTTTTACCAGTGAAACCAATATAACATCTCAACATTCACAAATATACATTTCTGACATTCAAAAACAAAACAAAAACAAATCAGTGACCAATATAGCCACCTTTCTTTGCAAGGACACTCAAAAGCCTGCCATCCATGGATTCTGTCAGTGTTTTGATCTGTTCACCATCAACATTGCGTGCAGCAGCAACCACAGCCTCCCAGACACTGTTCAGAGAGGTGTACTGTTTTCCCTCCTTGTAAATCTCACATTTGATGATGGACCACAGGTTCTCAATGGGGTTCAGATCAGGTGAACAAGGAGGCCATGTCATTAGATTTTCTTCTTTTATACCCTTTCTTGCCAGCCACGTTGTGGAGTACTTGGACTTGTGTGATGGAGCATTGTCCTGCATGAAAATCATGTTTTTCTTACCTTGCAGACTTCTTCCTGTACCACTGCTTGAAGAAGGTGTCTTCCAGAAACTGGCAGTAGGATTGGGAGTTGAGCTTGACTCCATCCTCAACCCAAAAAGGCCCCACAAGCTCATCTTTGATGATACCAGCCCAAACCAGTATTCCACCTCCACCTTGCTGGCGTCTGAGTCGGACTGGAGCTCTCTGCCCTTTACCAATCCAGCCATCTGGCCCATCAAGACTTACTCTCATTTCATCAGTCCATAAAACCTAAGAAAAATCAGTCTTGAGATATTTCTTGGCCCAGTCTTGACGTTTCAGCTTGTGTGTCTTGTTCAGTGGTGGTCGTCTTTCAGCCTTTCTTACCTTGGCCATGTCTCTGAGTATTGCACACCTTGTGCTTTTGGGCACTCCAGTGATGTTGCAGCTCTGAAATATGGCCAAACTGGTGGCAAGTGGCATCTTGGCAGCTGCACGCTTGACTTTTCTCAGTTCATGGGCAGTTATTTTGCGCCTTGGTTTTTCCACACGCTTCTTGCGACCCTGTTGACTATTTTGAATGAAATGCTTGATTGTTCGATGATCACGCTTCAGAAGCTTTGCAATTTTAAGAGTGCTGCATCCCTCTGCAAGATATCTCACTATTTTTGCCTTTTCTGAGCCTGTCAAGTCCTTCTTTTGACCCATTTTGCCAAAGGAAAGGAAGTTGCCTAATAATTATGCACACCTGATATAGGGTGTTGATGTCATTAGACCACACCCCTTCTCATTACAGAGATGCACATCACCTAATATGCTTAATTGGTAGTAGGCTTTCGAGCCTATACAGCTTGGAGTAAGACAACATGCATAAAGAGGATGATGTGGTCAAAATACTCATTTGCCTAATAATTCTGCACGTAGTGTATAATATAGAGCAACTAGTACCAACAAAAGACTTCCACACTATCCCGTAGTTTCTAAAATGGGGTCACGTTTTTGGAGTTTCTACTCTAGGGGTGCATCAGGGGACTTCAAATGGGACATAGTGTCCAAAAAAAACTGTCTGACAAAATCTGCCTTCCAAAAACCGTATGGCATTCCTTTCCTTCTGCGCCCTGCCGTGTGCCCGTACAGCAGTTTACGACCACATATGGGGTGTTTCTGTAAACTACAGAATCAGGGCCATAAATAATGAGTTTTGTTTGGCTGTTAACCTTTGCTTTGTAACTGGAAAAAATAAAAATAAATGGAAAATCTGCCAAAACGTGACAATTTTGAAATTGTATCTCTATTTTCCATTAAATCTTGTGCAACAGCTAAAGGGTTAACAAAGTTTGTAAAATTAGTTTTGAATACCTTGAGGGGTGTAGTTTCTTAGATGGGGTCAATTTTATGGAGTTTGTACTCTAGGGGTGCATCAGGGGGGCTTCAAATGGGACATGGTGTCAAAAAGAAACATCCAGCACAATCTGCCTTCCAAAAACCAAACGGCGCACCTTTCCCTCTACGCCCTACTGTGTGCCCGTACAGTAGTTTATGGCCACATATGGGGTGTTTCTGCAAACTACAGAATCAGGGCAATAAATATAGCATTTTGTTTGGCTGTTAAACCTTGATTTGTTACTGAAAAAAATGGATTAAAATGGAAAATTTGCCAAAAAATTGAAATTCTCAAATTTCATCTCCATTTGCCAATAACTCTTGTGCAACACCTAAAGGGTTAACAAAGTTATCTAAATCAGTTTTGAATACCTTGAGGGGTGTAGTTTCTTAGATAGGGTCACTTTTATGGAGTTTGTACTCTAGGGGTGCATCAGGGTGGCTGCAAATGGGACATGGTGTAAATAAACCAGTCCAGCAAAATCTGTCTTCCAAAAACCATGCAGCGCACCTTTCCTTCTACGCCATACTGTGTGCCAGTACAGTAGTTTACAGCCATATATGGGATGTTTCTGCAAACTACAGAATCGAGGCAATAAATGTAGCATTTTGTTTGGCTGTTAACCCTTGCTTTGTTACTGGAATTTTTTTTATTAAAATGGAAAATTTGGCAAAAAATCTAAATTCTAAAATTTTATCACCATTTGCCAATAACTCTTGTGGAACACCTAAAGGGTTAATGATGTTTGTAAAATCTGTTTAGAATACCTTGAGGGGTGTAGTTTCTAGAATGGGGTCATTTTTGGGTGGTTTCTATTATGTAAGCCTCACAAAATGACTTCAGACCTGAACTGGTCCCTAAAAAGTGGTTTTTTGAAAATTTCTGTAAAATTTCAAGATTTTCTTCTAAACTTATAAGCCTTGTAACATCCCCCAAAAATAAAATATCATTCCCAAATTGATCCAATCATGAAGTAGACATATGGGGTATGTAAAATAATAACTATTTGTAGGTATTACTGTCACAACCAGACATCTGAGAAGCTCTGACAGATGCCTTTCAGAACCTCCTCCTTGAGCTTCCTTTGTTTTGCTTTCAGCTCCTCAGCTCGTTAGCCTCTCTCAGCTGTCATGTAGTTGGACTGATTGCATCCCTTTAAATTCCTCCCCATAGTGCATTAGTGTGCGGTTTATATTTCTTCCTGGAGTGTGTGTGCATGCTGATCCTACTTCCCGGTCTTCTACAAGATAAGTGTTGTGCATTCATTTGTGATTTTCTGTTTGCTGGATCCCAGGTGACCCTGACTCCCTCCGTATCTAGTGTAGGGAGCCGGTGGTCCCCTCACTATTATAGGGTGTTCAGGTGTTATACAGTCGAGGTACGAGGATATGCCATCATCTACCATTGGGATTTTCGCATAGGCTGAGCAGTCAGGGAGAGTGCCAGGTCTGATGCAGGGGTCTCCCTTTTTGTTCCTTAGTTTTGGATCCAGTGAGTCGTATATTCATTTTGTGTTGTCTTGCTTCCTGTACACCTTCCATAACATTATAAACCGCCAAAACCGTCTCAAGCATGGATCCGGTTTCACTTTTGACTGAACGCTTCCAGGGTCTTTCATTGGAGGTAGCTGATCTCCGTAAGACTCTTTCTCAGTTTCAAGTGACCGGTTCAGCTTGCGTTCATGCAGTTTGTTCTGAGCCTAAGATCTCGCTCCCGGATCCTTTCTCCGGGGGTAGTGAGAATTTTGTGCGTTTTAGAGAGGCTTGCAAACTCCATTTTCGCCTTCTTCCCCATTCCTCTGGTGATGAGGGAGGAACGGAGGGTGGGGATCATTATATCGCTGCTCAGGGGTAACGCTCAGTCGTGGGCCTTTTTGCTGCCGGTGGGGGCACGGCCCCTCCGTTCAGTGGATGAATTCTTTTTAGCCCTGGGTCAGATATATGATGATCCGGATCGTATTGCTTTGGCTGAGTCTAGACTACGTCTGTTATGCCAGGGTAAACAATCCGCAGAAATATACTGCTCAGAATTTCAGAGATGGGCAGCTGATACTGGTTGGAAGGATGCTGCACTCCGAAGTCAATTTTTCCATGGTCTTTCAGAGGGATTGAAAGATGCATTTGCCTTTCATGAGAGGCCTACTTCCCTGGACTCTGCTATGTCTCGGGCTGTTCGTATTGACAGGCGTCTTAGAGAGAGAGGAGAGATCACTCCTTCCTGTCATACTCAATCCCAGGACAGTGCAGCGGTCTCTTTCTGTGCGCAGGGGTCTCAGTCGCTGTCAACCCCTTCTGAGCAGGAGCCCATGCAGCTGGGGTTGATTGCCTCTGACAATAGAAGATTCAGCCCGCATGGGAAGGTTTGTTTTTGTTGTGAAGGTATAAATCATTTGGCAAATGTTTGTCCCTCTAGGAGATTCAGGCAGTTTTTTGGGAGTAATAAAGAAACAAAAAGGAAAAAATCCTTTAAAAATGTTCCATCTGTTACCATTGGC
The DNA here is from genome assembly GCF_014858855.1 of Bufo gargarizans. Classification (NCBI taxonomy): domain Eukaryota; kingdom Metazoa; phylum Chordata; class Amphibia; order Anura; family Bufonidae; genus Bufo; species Bufo gargarizans. The sequence goes on along the minus strand of NC_058087.1, from coordinate 174,848,216 downwards.
AGGGTTGAGGCGGAAATTGAAGGTTTTCCGTTTGCTTGTAGTTCCCGTTTTGTCCTGCCTGCCAGGGTGGCGCTAGAGAGCAAGAACATTTTTTGTGAGATTTTTGTAGATAGTGGAGCAGCTGTCAATCTCATTGATAATCAATTTGCGATAACTCATGGTTTCCAGGTATGCACTTTGGGAAAGGATATTCCTGTTTTTGCTATTGATTCCGCTCCACTTTCTCAGAAATCATTAAAGGGCATAGTTCACAATATCCGTTTAATTGTGAGTGATGCTCATGTTGAGGATGTGTCATGTTTCGTCCTTAGCAGATTGCCTACTCCTCTAGTGTTGGGGCTACCCTGGCTCACTAAACATAACCCCACCATTGATTGGCAAGCGAGGCAAATAAATGGTTGGAGTGACTTTTTCAGAGAGAATTGCCTCACGACATCTGTTTATGAGGTTTCTACTAAGACTGTACCATCCTTTCTCTCTGAATTTTCGGATGTCTTCTCTGAGAGTGGAGTTCAGGATTTGCCCCCGCACAGGGAGTACGATTGCCCTATTAATCTCATCCCAGGTGCCAAGCTGCCTAAATCTCGTTTATACAATCTCTCCCAACCTGAAAGGGTCGCTATGCATGCTTATATCTCTGAGAGTCTGAGAAAAGGACACATACGACCCTCGAAGTCACCTGTTGCCGCTGGTTTTTTCTGTTAAGAAAAAAGATGGTTCTTTAAGACCTTATCTGGATTTCAGGGAGCTGAACAGTATCACAATTCGTGACCCTTATCCGCTTCCTCTGATCCCGGATCTGTTTAACCAGATTGTTGGGGCTAAAGTTTTTTCCAAATTAGATCTAAGAGGGGCATACAACCTGGTCAGGGTCAGAGAAGGAGACGAATGGAAGACGGCCTTCAATACCCCTGAGGGCCATTTTGAGAATTTGGTTATGCCTTTTGGTTTGATAAATGCCCCAGTCGTTTTTCATCATTTTGTGAACAGCATTTTTTATCATTTAATGGGGAAATTTGTATTAGTGTATTTGGATGACATTTAGATTTTTTCTCCTGATTTCAAAACTCATAAGGAACACTTACGTCAGGTCTTGCTCATCCTGCGGGAGAATAAATTGTACGCGAAACTGGAAAAATGTGTGTTTGCGGTTCCAGAAATTCAATTTCTGGGGTTTCTTCTCTCCGCTTCTGGTTTTCGCATGGACCCCGAGAAGGTCCGCGCTGTGCTTGAGTGGGAGCTTCCTGAGAATCAGAAGGCGCTGATGCGTTTTTTGGGCTTTGCCAATTATTACAGGAAGTTTATTTTGAATTATTCCTCTGTTGTTAAACCACTCACTGATATGACCAGAAAGGGGGTAGATTTTTCTTCCTGGTCGGTAGAGGCGCGTAAGGCCTTTTCTAATATCTAGGAGAGTTTTGCTTCCGCTCCCATCTTGGTACAACCTGATATTTCTCTACCCTTCATAGTTGAGGTTGATGCTTCTGAGGTGGGTGTGGGTGCGGTATTGTCTCAGGGTTCCTCTCCTGCCAAATGGCGACCGTGTGCCTTTTTCTCGAAGAAACTCTCCTCCGCAGAGAGAAATTACGATGTGGGAGATAGGGAGTTGTTGGCCATCAAGTTGGCTTTTGAGGAATGGCGCCATTGGTTAGAGGGAGCCAGACACCCTATTACCGTGTTTACTGACCATAAAAATCTGGCCTACTTGGAGTCAGCCAAGCGTCTGAACCTGAGACAGGCCAGATGGTCTTTGTTCTTTTCAAGGTTTAATTTTATTGTCACGTTCTGCCCTGGGGTTAAGAATGTGAAGGCAGATGCCCTGTCGCGTTGTTTTCCGGGAGGTGGGAATTTTGAAGAGCCGGGTCCCATTTTGGCTGAAGGTGTGGTGGTCTCTGCTCTTTATCCTGAATTGGAGGCACAGGTGCAGGTAGCCCAGTCAGAGGCTCCTGATCTTTGTCCTCCTGGGAGGTTGTTTGTGCCTCTCGCTTTAAGACACAAGATTTTTAAGGAACACCACGATACGGTCCTTGCTGGGCACCCGGGGGCAAGAGCCACAGTGGATCTCATCGCTCGGAGATTCTGGTGGCCTGCGCTTCGTAAGTCGGTTGAGGGTTTTGTGGCAGCCTGCGAGACCTGCGCTCGTGCCAAAGTCCCTCATTCACGGCCATCAGGTCCTCTCCTTCCCTTACCCATTCCTTCCCGTCCTTGGACACATCTGTCCATGGACTTCATAACGGACCTGCCTCGTTCCTCGGGGAAGACTGTGATTCTGGTGGTGGTGGACCGTTTTAGCAAAATGGTGCATTTCATCCCTTTTCCTGGCTTGCCCAATGCTAAGACGCTGGCGCAGGCATTTATTGATCACATTGTCAAATTGCTGTCACAACCAGAAAGCTGAGAAGCTCTGACAGAAGCCTTTCAGAACCTCCTCCTTGAGTTTTCTTTGTTGTGGTGTTCAGTTCCTCATCTCGTTAGCCTCTCTCAGCTGTCATGTAGTTGGACTGATTGCTTCCCTTTAAATTCCTCCCCATAATGCATTACTGGGCGGCTTACACTTCTTCCTGGAGTGTGTGTGCATGCTGATCCTATTTCCCAGTCTGCTACTAAGTTAAGTGCTGTACATTTATCTGTTATTTTCTGTTTGCTGGATCCCAGGTGACCCTGACTCCCTCCCTGTCTGGTGTAGGGAGCCGGTGGTCGTGTCCCCTCACTATTGTAGGGTGTTCAGGTGTTATATAGTCGAGGTACGTGGATATGCAACCATCCACCTCTGGGATTTTTGCATAGACTGAGCAGCCAGGGAAAGTGCCAGGTTTTGTGCAGGGGTCTCCCTTTTGGTTCCTTAGCTTTGGATCCAGTGAGTCATATATGCATGTTGCATTGTCTTGTTTCCTGTACACCGTCCGTGACAATTGCATGGTATTCCTTCCGACATAGTCTCTGATAGGGGCACGCAGTTTGTTTCCAGATTCTGGAAGGCTTTCTGTTCTCGCTTGTGGGTTCGGTTGTCATTCTCTTCTGCTTTCCACCCGCAGTCGAATGGCCAGACAGAGCGCGTCAATCAGAATCTGGAGACATATCTGCGCTGTTTTGTGGCGGAGAATCAGGAGGATTGGTGCTCTTTTTAGTCCCTTGCTGAGTTTGCTTTAAATAACCGTCGTCAGGAGTCCTCTGATAAGTCACCATTTTTTGGTGCATATGGGTTTCATCCGCAGTTTGGGACATTCTCGGGAGAGGGGTCTTCTGGTTTACCTGATGAGGACAGATTCTCCTCGTCTTTGTCATCTATTTGGCAAAATATTCAGGATAATCTAAAGAGCATGAGTGAGAGATATAAGCATGTGGCGGATAAGAGACGTGTGCCTGGTCTGGACCTGAATGTTGGTGATCTGGTGTGGTTGTCTACTAAGAATATCAAATTGAAGGTTCCCTCCTGGAAGTTGGGTCCTAAGTTTATTGGGCCTTACAAAATCTTGTCTGTCATCAATCCTGTTGCCTACCGTCTTGATCTTCCTCAGACTTGGAAGATCCATAATGTTTTTCATAAGTCCTTATTAAAACCTTATGTCCAACCCATTGTACCCTCGTCTTTGCCTCCTCCTCCGATTATGGTTGATGGTAATCTTGAATTTCAGGTCTCTTGGATTGTGGATTCTCGTGTTGTCCGCGGTTCTCTCCAGTACCTCGTTCATTGGGAGGGTTATGGTCCTGAGGAAAGGATGTGGGTCCCAGTGACGGACATTAAGGCCACTCGTCTCATCAAGGCTTTCCATAGGTCTCATCCTGAGAAGGTGGGCTCTGAGTGTCCGGAGTCCACTCGTAGAAGGAGGGGTACTGTCACCACCAGACATCTGAGAAGCTCTGACAGATGCCTTTCAGAACCTCCTCCTTGAGCTTCCTTTGTTTTGCTTTCAGTTCCTCATCTCGTTAGCCTCTCTCAGCTGTCATGTAGTTGTACTGATTGCATCCCTTTAAATTCCTCCCCATAGTGCATTAGTGTGCGGTTTATAGTTCTTCCTGGAGTGTGTGTGCATGCTGATCCTACTTCCCGGTCTTCTACAAGATAAGTGTTGTGCATTCATTTGTGATTTTCTGTTTGCTGGATCCCAGGTGACCCTGATTCCCTCCGTATCTAGTGTAGGGAGCCGGTGGTCGTGTTCCCTCACTATTATAGGGTGTTCAGGTGTTATACAGTCGAGGTACGAGGATATGCGATCATCTACCATTGGGATTTTCGCATAGGCTGAGCAGTCAGGGAGAGTGCCAGGTCTGATGCAGGGGTCTCCCTTTTTGTTCCTTAGTTTTGGATTCAGTGAGTCGTATATTCATTTTGTGTTGTCTTGTTTCCTGTACACCTTCCGTGACAATTGCTATGTATTATAGAAGTAGAGAAATTTAAACTTGGAAATTTGCAATTTTTTAAAAAAATTGGTAAATTTTATATTTGTTTTATAAATAAAAATGATTTTTTTGGACTTCATTTTACCAGTGTGATGAAGTACAATATGTGACGGGGAAAAAAATTCAGAATGGCCTGGATATGTCAAAGTGTTTTAAAGTTATCACCACTTAAAGTGACACTGGTCAGATTAGCAAAAAATGGCCTGGTCCTTAAGATGAAATAAGGCTGTGTCCTTAAGGGGTTAAGGTAAATGGCAAATTAGTAGAGGATGGAGATAATTCAATAAATCAATTCCGCTGAACCTATTATTACTTGAGCAATAATGAGGTTTCTTTTCAAGTCTTTAACAAAGAGGCGGGTTCCATTACACAATCCTCTTTTAGTGTTTATATTTCTGAGGAGCATAATTATTGCTCCCTTTTTAAGGTTCAGTTTATGCCTCAGCATTCCTGTTGGAGTTAACTCATCAAGAAACTCAATAGGATAGTTCTGCATATCTTCCTCAGTTGAGTCATCAATCGAGTTTGAGCTAAGGAATGTCACAGTATCTCCTTCCAAAATGTTTAGCACCTCTTCATTTATGCTATCAACATCAGAGTTCTTTGGGCAAAGAATACATTTTTTTGTTATCTTTGAGACATCAGCAACTAAAATTCTTTCTCCAAAAAAGTTGTTGACACTATTTCCTGTACATAACATTTTTGAAGGGATTTCAATTATGTCTTCAGGCAAACCGTCAATGTGTGGTGTATCACCATTGCCAACTTGGATCAACCAATTGCTGAATTCAGTATCAACTGAACGGATATTGTTTGTAAGGTTTATTATACTTTATACATGGTTCAACTATTTTTGTCCAGTCACCATGAGGAACCACTGGAAGTGTTTGCTGAAAATCTCCACCAAGTAATAAAACTTCTCCTCCAAAGGTTTTCTGGGTATCAATTATTTCTTTTAGCAGTTTGTCAACCACTGTAAGAGCAATAGCCATTGTACACTCATCCCAAATGAGCACTGTAGATGATCTCAAATTTTTAACATCAGCAGAATTGAGACGCATATTTGATATTGAGTTCTCAACTATTGGAACAGGTAATTTGAACTAAGAGTGGTATGTTCTTCCACCCTCAAGAAGATTGGCTGCTATACCTGTTGAGGCTACAGGGAGTGCAATGTTACCTTCTACACGAACTACCTCCTGGACCATCCAAGCAAAACAATGGTTGCAAAGGTTGTCATTTTTGCTTGCAGACAATATTTTTTCTGAAGCTCTTTTTTGTTCTCTGTTTAATGTTTTCTCCATTTCTTCAGCTCTGTATTTTTGTAGTTCCTTATCATACATATTCCAAAGTTGATCAGTATTTGGCATTGTGGAAGGCAATCCAAAATCTTCCCCTTTTTTCTGCCATGTATTACCAGAATGTTGGCTATTTCTTTAAGTGCGATCTTACGACAAATTGTACAATCATCATTGTGTTGTTTGTGAACTAAATCTTCAATGAGATATTGCTCATATTTTAGAAAAAGTGCATCATATTTTGTAATGATGCAAAAACGCAGACATATGCAAATAATTTCCTAAATTGTTTAGGCATTGTAAAGTGGACAGCATCTTCCAGAGTGTTCTCCCACACATCGTCATCATTAATAAGTCCTTTTGCTTTTGCAGCCTCTTGGAAAGTGGTATAGACATTACCATGTACTGTCCTCAGATCTTCAAAGGATACTGCACCAGCCACATGCAGCAATAGTAGACGCAGACAGTAACGCTCTGCATCTGATATTAAGTTGACAGAATACATTCGTCCAATAACTTTTTCTGCACCACGTTGAAGCAATTTCCAACAACAATTTTGAGAGTCAAACACATAATGCAAAGGAATGTCCGAATATAATATATTCTTTGCTTACTCTTTTTGTTGATTCAGCACCACCAGTCATTGCCAGCCGTATCAGCCACCAGTCACAGTGACAGCAGTCTCAGCACAAAAAAATACGTAAAATAAGCCACGCCACTCCAAATGGATCCAATTAACTTCTTTATTACACCTTGTGCTGCACAAGGTGTAATAAAGAAGTTAATTTGATCCATTTGGAGTGCCGTGGCGTATTCTACTTATTTTTTGTGCTGAGACTGCTGTCACTGTGACTGGTGGCTGATACGGCTGGCAATGACTGGTGGTGCTGAGACCACTGGCACTGTGACTGGTGGCTAATACGCTTGGCACTGACTGGTGGTGCTGAAGTCACTGTGACTGGTGGCTAATACGCTTGGCACTGACTGGTGGTGCTGAGACTGCTGTCACTGTGACTGGTGGCTCATACAGCTGGCACTGACTGGTGGTTCTGAGACCACTGGCACTGTGACTGGTGGCTGATACAGCTGGCACTGACTGCTAGGACTGACTGGTGGTGCTGAGACTGTGGGCACTGTGACTGGTGCCTGAGATGGCTGGCACGAACTGCTGGCACTGACTGGTGGTGCTGAGACTGCAGCTGATGGCTGAAACAGCTGGCCCCTACTGGTGGCTGAGACGACTGGCAGTGACACGTGGTGCTGAGACTGCTGGAACTGTGACAGGTGGCTGATATGGCTGGCACTGACTGGTGGTGCTGAGACCACTGGCACTGTGACTGGTGGCTGATATAGCTGGCACTGATTGGTGGTGCTAATACGGCGGGCACTGTGACTGGTGGCTGATAGAGCTGGCGCTAACTGGTGGTGCAGAAACCACTGTCACTGTGACTGGTAGCTAATACGCTTGGCACTGACTGTTGATGCTGAGACTGCTGTCACTGTGACTGGTGGGTGAATCAGCTGGCACTGACTGCTGGCACTGACTGGTGGTGCTGAGACCACTGGCACTGTGACTGGTGGCTGATATAGCTGGCACTGATTGGTGGTGCTAATACGGCGGGCACTGTGACTGGTGGCTGATAGAGCTGGCGCTAACTGGTGGTGCAGAAACCACTGTCACTGTGACTGGTAGCTAATACGCTTGGCACTGACTGTTGATGCTGACACTGCTTGTCACTGTGACTGGTGGGTGATTCGGCTCGCACTGACTTCTGGCACTGACTGGTGGTGCTGAGAAGGCGGGCACTGTGGCTAGTGGCTGATAGAGCTGGCACTAACTGGTGGTGCTGAGACCACTGGCACTGTGACTGGTGGCTGATCGGGCTGGCACTGACTGGTGGCTGATATGGCTGGCACTGACTGGTGGTGCTGAGACCACAGGCACTGTGACTGGTGACTGATAGAGCTGGCACTAACAACTTTCAGCATTCTCCATTCATTTCTATGGAGTTCTGAGAACAGCAGCAAAGTGTGCATCTTGGGAGTTGTAGTTTTACTACAGCTGGTGTGCCGGAGGTTAGCCATCACAGACCTAGACCAATGCTAAAACACTGAATACATAACATCAGTAAGTTTTCTTACCACCACTTTGCGTGTACCAAACAGTTTGGCATTTTCATCTAACAATCTGATTAATTTTCCAAATGTTGGGTCACCATACTCAAACCTGTTCCCAAAGATAATCGAGCAGATTACATTGGATACTGCACTGTTTACTAACAGGTGTGGATTGAATTGTGTGCCTAAAATAAGAAAAATATAGAAATCATATAAAAAGAGTGAAAAAGATTATATTCTATGAAATGTCATTACTGTTAATTTATGACAGAAGGGTTCTTCTCCAACCTCCAAAGCTAATCTGTAGCAAATCTCCAAAGTGCTACATGCAGATTTTGTTGCGGATTTGCAGCAGACTTCAACTTTATAATGTATCCACAATGAACAGTATAAACAAGCTGAAGATGTGAAAATCCTAACAGCAAACCATCAATGGAAAAATCTGCTACATGTGAATGCGGTTTTGTAGCACTGTATTGTACATCTGTTGCAGATTCTCAATTTGGGGTAAATAGTTACTGTACATATGTCCATCAAGTTCTACATTTCTTGATTATCTAACTGTAAGATTAATTAGAACACTCAAGGCCAATTATTAGTAGATAAGTGTTTGGTCTTTTTTTTTAAATGCTGACCTAGTATCTGCCATTACTTTCTCTTGGGGTAGGGCATTCCATAGTCTGACTGCTGTAACTGTAAAGAATCCTTTCCCGTATTGGTGACCAAATCATCTTTACCCCAGAGTCCACACATAATGAATGATCCCCTGGTCATTTGAACAGGTCTTAGATCAAAAATATATTGTGCCAGTTCTCTGTATTCACCACGTTTTTTCATTCATGTAAATGAGATCACCTCTAAGGGTCTATTCCAAGCTGAATAATCGAAATTTTTCTATTTAATAATCTAGTCTTCTACCTTTCAACCCTCCTCAGCATTCCCATATCCTTTTTAGGCCTTGTTCACATTTCCGTGTCCGTTTGACGTCCGTGTAAAAATCCATCCGTGTTTCATCCTTAAAGAGGTCAATGAAGGATCCGTGTTTTGTCCGTGCATCTGTTTTTCGCCATCTGTATTCCATGGACACTGCTCAGCTGAAAATTAATTTCCAGAGCATGTCCTATCAGCGGTCAGTGAAAAACCAGCCAAACACAGATGCCATCATGGACCAAAGTAGTGCATGTCTCCTTGATACTTTCACTTACCCACGATCATTAAAAAAATACTGATGTGTGAACAAACATATTAACTTCAATGGGTACATGTGCCGTCCACAGAAAATGCGGACAGCACTCGTCAGTGAAAAACAGAAATGTGAACAATGACTTAAAATGTGTCCAAAATTGAATCCCATATTCAAGCTAAGTCACTATTCTCTGTGCAAATAGACCTATCAAATCTAGAAGGTGGAATATGTACGTGTATGTTTGGCCCACAATCCCAACAAAACTCAGTTCATGGCTTTGAATTTGGGAAGTATAGACAGAGGGTAAGATTGGTATAGGCATATATTTTACCATTGTGAGATTTAAAGCTTTCTGTAAGGGCAATTACTTCATCTTGAATTTTGGCTTCTATGGATTTCTTCCCCATTCCAAAGTCTCGAAGTGTTGATAGTGTGAACCTCCTCATAGATTTCCATAGTTCTCCATTGGAAAATATTACACCTGAAATATTTTTATATGTGAACAACTATAAAACGTATATGAGATAACCAATCACACTGGGCAGAACATAGCCTTGTGGGAATATAACTAGAAAAATGAAATCAAACATGAATTTCTAAACTATATTTTTTTTTTATTCTTGTTTAAATGTGAGAGTGAAGTGGATTTAAAATGACCTACAAACAGGAAATCATATCTAAAATAAAGTAGAAGAAAAGTGGAAGGAGAAAAATGAAAGAAGAAAGGAAGCAATGAAAAAGGTGAATGAAGGAATGTGAAGAAAAGCCAAGAAGAGCAAAAGAAAGATAAGCAAACAAAACAGAGTAAGGAATGAAAAGGAAGAAGAATGCTGGAGAATGTAGATGAAAAAGAAAAAAAAGAAAAGTAAAGGAGAGTTATGATGATGAAGAAGAAGGAAGATAATGAAGAAGAAGAAGGAACATAAGAAAGAAAAAGGAAGAAGAAAGAAAATGTTGACAATGATGAAGCAGAGGGAACAAAAACTAAGAGAAGCTGTGCAAGAAAAAAGCAGACTAAAGTAAGTAGAATAATGAAGATGAAGAAGGAGTAGAGGAAGGAAACAAAACAAAGAAAAAAAAGGAAGTGGGGAAGGAAGAAAAGAAAAGGAGAAATAATTAAATTGACAGTGATGGAAAAGAAGGCCGAAGAAGGAAGAAGTAGAAGGTAGGTAATAACTGAAGAAAAGAGAAAGAGGAAAGTAGAATGAAGGTGTTGATGATTTAGTAGAGAGAAGAAGGAAAAGGAAGATGATAACAAAGTTAAGAAGAAAAAGGAAATAGAGGGAAGTTAATGGTAATAATAAAGTATAGGAAGAAAAAAATAGATGAAAGTGAAGGAAAAGGAAGATAAGGAAGAAAAAAAGATAAAGAACAAAATGGAAGAAAAATGAAGTTACTGAATGAAGAGTGACAATCACCACTGTTGCTTTCTATTTGCATTTATTATGCAATTCATTTCTAAAAATTGGTCAGATGTTTGGAGTGTTCTCCTTGTGGCCAACATTTTCAGTTTAGGTGTGGCTTTATCTGAGACACGTGTACACCATGGCCAATGTCAGGTCACAACTGGCTATATTGTAGAAGGATCACAACATTTAAAACATTTTACGTAAGATCTGTAGGATGTTCCTCTTCAGGGCGGTTCATTTCCTATTTACAGTATTTGCACAAAATTACATACATCAATGTGACATTTATGTGATTCTTCAATTAGCAGGATCAGCAACAGTTGCTAGAGTATCTAAAAGTAGATTGCAATATATCCTACTCTAATAACGCGCTTCTGCAGATGACTTGTAGGATTCATGGAAAGTACAATATAAATACCATGTCTGTTGAAGGCTAAGTCAAATATTGGAGTATTTGCTCTTTCTCCAAAATCTTCAGCTCGGGTGACAAGTGCTTCCTTCACAGCCTTATATCCAGAAAGTACCACTATTTTTCTGGGTCCTACATGCAGAGTATAGATTTCCCCATATTTCTCAGACAGCTGCAAAATAAAATAATTTTATTTAAATATAAATTTATATGAATTGCTTTCCATAAAGATGAAATTGGAGTCCACAAAGTGTGGGATGAATGCAGTATGTATTCAGCATGACATATGTATATATTCTCGAGGGCTTCATTAAGGTAACAAAGCCTTTGTGTAGTTGTCCCTTACACCATACACTAGAAAAAAATGTGGGGGGTTCAGCCAGCACAACACTGAATGCAGGTGCACATTGCTATGTCGAAATACAGATACAAACGCAAGGTCACCTCCATAAGTGGTTCCTAACACTAGTTCTTACCTGTTATGGGCCATGACAGCCACACTGTCTGTACCTGCGCTCCCTGGACTTTGTGTGGCTGTCATGGCCCATAACAGGTAGGAACTCATGGAGGTGACCTTGACGTGGTGAGGGGCTTATTACGCTTTGGCCAAAATGTACACCAATGCCTCATTCAACATCCAGCATAGAGGCAGGGCAGAGTGCTGGTTGCAGAGTGCGATTGCATTTGTGTTTTAACACCGTACACTACCCAGATTACTGTGCCCCTGCAATGCATATGATCCAAAAATACATTCCTATGAATGTCTATCACCTAGCTGGCTTAAACAAATATAGTTAGGATATTGTAGTCAACTTTGGCTCACACAGCATACTTAGATCTTTAGGTCACTTATAAGCCTCTGAACAGCTGCTAGTGACATTTTACCAGCATTTAGGGAAAAAACTGCAAGAATTGGCCACCCCCTCTTTAAATGGAATATATCACTTATACCCTTTTAATAATAGAAACCTTGAAATACTGATATATTAGTTTTTTTAAATCAGTATTTTATTTTCTAATTGTCGTTTTTTCCCCCAATTTTCTGCACAAGATTATGAGGGTAGCCATCTTACCCGAGCTGCTGCTTAGAGATATGCTTTACAGCAACCACATGGACCATTAAAACCTGTAATCTGGAGATGACTCATTGACTCCTATAGGAGAGTGTTGTGGCTATCTTCTGTGACCTGTGCAGAAGTCATTGTGCAGGGAGGCAGAGGAGGGGAGCTGCAATCATCCCCTGTTGTGAATGTTGGATCCTATAAATACAGTAGGTGATATCTGTTACTGTAGTCCTGCCTTGGATGATATTGAGATGACTACTGAAAATTTATATTTACAGATTAGGAAATGTCATCCTATTAGAAGGCTTAATTGGCAGAGTGAAAACTGCTGAATTTCCAGATTATTTAACTATAGGTACTGACATGGAATTTTAAAAATTGACAAAGTCTTAAAACTATAGTATGTTAAAAATTTTATTCAGGTAAAAGTTCATTTTCGGACTATACATTTGAGGCAAGATACTGTGTTCGGTGTCATCATGCACCTGAGATAATACTCCTAGATCTGCCAAGAGACACTGAAAAGTGGGACATGGCAAAAGATACGCTCAATAGTCCTTAAGGCCAGTAAGCACAGACTATAGAGAAAAGGACTAAATCTAGAGCTCTCTAAGCCAGAAGATGAAGGTCATGGTGCTCAGGGGACTGTAACACTTCCTTTGTTCTAAATATTGATAAGGGGCCAAGTAACAATCTTCCCTTTAAACAATGGACGCTTAGGGAAATGTATCATCCCGTATAATTGTGGCTTTTTGGGCAATTTCAGCCCTGTTTGCCACTTTTTCAAACAGCAGAGGGAGTGGGTGGGGAGTGGTTGGTGTGAGATCTGGCATAGATAGCCCTGCACATTTATTATGCTCTACCTCTCAAAACGAATATAGATTTTACTTAAACTCTTTACTACCCTCCCTTGCTCGTGTAAATTTCTGTTCTGGCGCAAAGGCCTGCACAGATATGGCACATCTGACGCCAGCGGGGGATAGATTAAGACCAGTGTGTAAACCGCCTGTCTTAATAAATGTTCTTCTTAACCCTTTCATGACCGGGCTTAAAGGCCTGAATGTCCAGGCAATTTTTTTGTGGTTTTCTGCACGTTTTGGTTTAGTGACCCTAACTTTTTTATTTGTTGGATTATCAAAATAAAATTAGCATTTTTTTTTTACTTGACACATACGACTTTATATTAGCATTTTTTATATATATTTTTTGTTTTTTTAGGTTTAATTTGGAGGAAAACCGCTCTTATTAAAAATTTATGTTTTTATTATAGCTTTTTATTTCTTAAATATTACAACTGACACAAAAATGAATTATTGCAATGGATTCCCTATTGTGTGATGATCATTTTGATATAGCATGTATAAGTTTGAGTGAACGGGGAGACTATGGAGATGTTTCCTTTAGCAATGGCATTACATTATTTTATCATTTTTTTATTAGTATTTTTTTATTATTTTTTTTACTTATATTTTAATTTATTTTTGGCACATAATATGTCCCCCAGGAGGTCATTAGAAGACCTTTGGAGAACACTGAAAAAAAAAATTCACTGTTTTCACAGGAGCCCCAGTTATAGAGGGAAACAGCCCCCTGAGGGGTATTACACACAGACAGAGCCGATCTAGTTTTTCTTAGACCCTGCAGCTCTGGTCCTGCCCCAAGACACCCAGCGGTTATGGGACCGTTGGGACTAACAGAGGAAGCGGGTGGGCCGCTCCTCCACGATCTCCTACCGGCATAGGAGAAGGCAAAAACGGTACAAATTCACAGACATTCCTTATGGGAAACTGTAAATAAGAAGCTGAAGCCTTTGGAGTCCTGTCAATGATGTCCACAAGCTCAATAGTCCTCCATATTCATGAGCTTCTGCATCCACTCCTCACAACATAAGAAAAGCAGAGAAGCTGCAGCTGCACCCTCCTCCTTATATTCTGTTTACTCTTATATTTCATGATACATTTGGTGAGGGCACATGAGTGGGAAAGTGGTACTTCAGGTCTCTAAAAGGCGAGGAACATCAAACATGAATAATTCCAAGGTTTCATGTAATGGCATGTACTCCATTGAGCTGTCTTATGTGCCTGTTCACTGATCCAGTGCAAACACACCTTCATTAAGAAGATTTAAAAGCAACAAATAATCTACAGTCTGATGAAACTCTGTAAAGCACTTGAGTTGTTTGCTATGAATATACAAATTCCCTAAGACTTGGATTCATACCAATTTTTTTCGAGTTTAATTGCGTTCACGAGTGTAAATACGGACACTGATAATGAACTATGTAGTCATATCAAATGCCTATGTGTTTTGCCCCAAAGTATTTTCAGATGTTGAATATTAATTATCCTCCAGTGCAGGAATCTTATCTGATCAGAGGACCACATTATCTGACTGAACCACTCCAAAGGGCCAGCCACAATGAAATGTAAAGGGATGTTATCATCTGAGACAAAAAAAAGTATGCTACTTCAACATAGACTGCTGGTTAGCCTGTTCTGTTATCCACTGTTTCTACTAAAGTGGGAAAGTTCTGTCTTATTTCACAGTTTGTGGGGTGTCCACATTAATTGCTAGATAACCAGTTCCATTAGCCACTGCTTCCACTAAAGTGGGAAAGCGTCTCATTTTACACCATCTGCTGCTTCCACATAGATTGATAAATAGCCTATTTTGTTAGCCACTGATACAAATAGTGGCCCAGTCACTGGGAGGGGGGGGGGGGCAGAATTAAGTTTGCATTGACATCCCTGTTTATTTTCCCCTTCTTCTGATCCGTCATAAGAACAACCCCCCCCAAAAAAATAGATCCTGTCTTTTGAGCATCAGCCTTCATGTGGTCAGTATTTGGTCACTAATTGATCAGTATTTGTAAGGCAAAAACAGGAGTGGGTCCGAAACAAAGATAACACGTGAAGGAAATATTCTGTGTTTTGGACCCACTCCATCTTTTGGCTTACAAATTATGATGAAATCCTGATGCAAAATACTGACCGTGTGATCGAGGCCGTATGGATGCTTCAAAGACAGGAACTGTAGTGTTTTTCATTTCTTCTGATGGATCAGAAGAAAGGTAAAATAAACTGATGTCATGAAGTCCAAACAGGGACTCTAGTGGCCCACTGTCACGGAAGGTGTACAGAAAACTAGAAGATCCGACTGACTGGATCCAAAACTAAGGAACAAAAGGGAGAGCCCTGCATCAGACCTGACTCTCTCCCTAACTGCTCAGCCTATGCAAAAATCCCAATGGTAGATGATCGCATATCCTCGTACCTCGACTGTATAACACCTGAACACCCTATAATAGTGAGGGGACACGACCACCGGCTCCCTACACTAGATACGGAGGGAGTCAGGGTCACCTGGGATCCAGCAAACAGGAAAACACAAATTATTGAACAAAACTTATCTGTAGAAGATTCAGTAGTAGGATCAGCATGCACACACTCCAGAAAGTAATATAAACTGCAAAGTGATGCAGTATGGGAAGGGATTTAAAGGGATGCAATCAGTGCAACTACATGACAGCTTAGAGAGGCTAACGAGATGAGAAAATGAAAGCAAAACAAAAGGAACCTCAAGGAGGAGGTTCTGAAGGACGTCTGAGCTTCTCAGATGTCTGGTGGTGACACCCACAGAGTGGAGGGGGGATGGCAACAATATGAGTAGCTATAGGGGTAGCATGGGAAGCGGTTGCCTTGAGGCCCTACCCCAGAAGGGCCCACCCAGGAGGAAGACTAAAAGATTTTATTGTCAGGGCCCACTCAACAGTATTATACAATAACATTATATACCGTACAGTAACAGTATATACAGTGACTTACAGTATATACAAGTAGGAGACAGACAAGGAGTCTGCCAGGGCTGGTCTGAGAGAGCTATCTTGACTAGCCACTTGTGTTGATTGAGCACCAAAGTGCTCGGGTGCTCGAGTAGAACACCTCGGGATGCTCGGGTGCTCTACCTAGCACCCGAGCGCAATGGAAGTCAACGGGAGAACCCGAGCATTAAACTAGGCACCCCCTGCTCTGAAGAGGGGAGGGTGTCTGGTTCACAAGAAAAGGTCATAAATTGATGGAAACACCACCAAAATGGTTAGGGAACAGCATGGGGAGGATGTCTGGATGCATCTTGGACTCTCAGGTCGCTGCTGGGAACGATGTTGTCCAAGTAGTACGCCACTTTTACAGACTGACAATAATACGCATAAAATCGATTTTAGAGGAAACATTGTTAGGAAACATTCTACAATTGTTCATGTAGTGCGACTCCTACACTCAAAAATTACAAGGAACCGGCACTACAATACACCTGTTACAAATAAAGGAGAGCATCATACACAGCCTTGAAAAATTATGATTGATGGCCTGCTAGTGACCCTCAAAAACATTTCGAGCAAGGGCCTGCTGATCTGACCATCTAAAACATTATGGGTGAGAGCCTACTGCCCCTTTGGTGACTCTAGATAATCTGGGGCCGATCGCACGTCCCCGGCGACGATCCATTCGGGTGTCTGTCCTATCAACTTTCGATGTTATTGTCAGCGCAAACCATGGTGACTACGAGTAATGGGGAATCAGAGTGAGAGAGCTCTTCCGCTGGGGAAGCCGGTGTGGAGTCAGCCTCTGGAGAAGAGGATAGAGGAGGGCAGAGGCCAACTGCGCTCTGCCCAGATGCCAGCTCTTCCGCTGGGATGGGGTCAGGGAATCCTGCCCCCAAGACCTTGTTGCGGATCAGCTGTGGAGAGGAGGGATCGCTTACCTTCTCCTCCTGGCATTCCTGCGGGGTTGGTGGGGGATCCGTACTGGCCGTCCAGCCTGCCGGTAGGCCGGGTGCAGAGACTGCGGCCCCATCTGCCCCATCGGAGTTAGGGGTGCTGTCCCCCTGTGGTTGGGGAGAGAGACCGATTGTCTCCTCTCCCTTCAAGGTACACTTCCGCTGGGGAATGGAGACGATGCTCTCCTCTCCCTGCAAAACATGCTGCCACTGGGGAGCAGGACCAACTGGTAGCCAGGCCCCTCCAAAACCCAGTGGCGATGTTGGTTTCGCCACAATTAGGTATAATTATTTGAGAACCTGCAGGTGAGCTGACCCTGTAAAAGATTTTAGGTGCGGGCCTACTGGTGAGCTGACCCTCTAAAAGGTTGTGGCTGGTGGCCTGCAGGTGATTTAACCCTCTAAAACATTATATGGGAGTGCCTTCAGGTGAGCTGACCCTGTAAAAGATTGTAGGTGAAGGCCTGCTGGTGAGCTGACCTTGTAAAACATTATATGCGAGGGCCTGCTGGTGAGCTGACCCTCTATAAAATTATATGCCGAGGGCCTGCTGGTGAGCTGATCCTGTAAAACTGATCTGTTATAATGCCACCAGCAGCACTAAATACCCGCTCAGACAGAACGCTGGTGGCAGGGCAGGCCAGCACTTGCAAGGCGTAGAGCGCCAGTTCGTGCCACATGTCCAGCTTGGACACTCAGTAGTTGTAAGGCACTGAGGGATCATTGAGGATGCTGACACGGTCTGCTATGTACTCCTTCACCATCTTCCAAAATGTTTCCCACTAGGCCACACATCAGGGTGAGGGTGCACACAGCAGCCAAGAAACGTGCGAGGAGTAGACACGAGCATGGCGGCGAGAACCGAACACATTCTTGATCATCACTACTGATGAAAAATTCCCATGCTGGTGAGTATGGCATTTTACCCTTATAACTCTGTGCTGACTGCCTGCTACTGCCTCTATGGAGCTGTGCACCGCTAGTTGTTTCCAGACAGTTAGCAGACAGTCTACTTCAGGCACGTTGGGCTCCAGATATCACACTGCTGGCTCACGGTCACAATTGCATCCTACTGGCTCAGCCGCACGCTGTCAACCTGCCCCTGTCTTGCAGGCAAGCTGCTACCCTCATTCCTTGATGATAATTATAAAGCCACATCTTCACCTAGTGATCAACTACATAATCATCTACTACTGTCTGCTCATCACTTATGCCACTCTCACCAGTCTTATGGCCACGTCCCTGGCCACTGACAACACCTGCTCCACGCGATTGTCATTCTCGCTACTTGCATGCCTACAGAAGAACCTCTCCTCAAAATCTGGGCTGGCTAGTAGATGCTGACTGTCCTAAATAATATCTTACTCCTTGAAAAATGAAGCAGAGCCGGCGGCATGCATTACTTGCCTGGCAGAAGGAGCAGCAAAGAAACAGGCAAGTTCAGAATAAGTGAGGGCACAGAGCTTGTTCCTGGGCCATGCCAACTAAGTGTGGTGTCAGATGAACCCATCGAGTTCTGGCTGTCGGATGTCAGTTGAGATCAGTTGAAGACCGAGTCAACCATTCCAGGACAGCGGGATTGGTCGTCAAAACACGACCTCTGGAAGACAGTGGCAGCTCTCGTCTTTTGCTGCGGCTACCACCCCCACCCTCCTTCCCTCTGGTGCTACTTTTTCGGCTCCAGCAACATTTTAGCCACTGCCCGTTCCTTTGGAGGGCAACTGTTGGACATACTGTACAGTAACCGTAACTCTATATGTAAAATAAGTTATTCAATGTCAATGTGGCCACCCCACTAACAGTAGAACAAGACAGATTATTCACCCTCATTTGAGAGTCAAGGCGTAATAGAATTATTTAACAAGGTGGACACCCCAATAACAGTAAAATTAGAAAGTTTATTCAGCCCAATTTAAGAATCAAGGCCTAATGGAATTACTTATCTGTAAAACAAGGTGGGCACCACAATAACTATTAAATGAGACAGCTTATTCACGCTAATTTGAGAATCAAGGTCTAATGTAATCTAATGGAATTGCTTATCTATTTTACAAGGTGGGCACCAGAATAACAGTTACCGGTAACTCTTTCCTATTATTTTAGTAAACAGATGTGCATCTTTTAGGCAGAAAATACTGTAAATTACACCGTTTATTCACCCCAATTTGAGAATCAATGCCTAATGGAATGACTTCTCTATATGCTTTTGTTGTATTTGTTTCGCTTCCCTTCCCTCTCCTACCGTGACAGGTGGACACCCCAATAACAGTATAATTAGACAGATTATTCACCCCAATTTGAGAATGAAGGCCTAATAGAATTACTTATCTAGTAAACAAGGTGGAACCCCAATAACAATAGAATCTAGTAAAAAGTAACAATAGAACTAGAAATC
This sequence comes from Bufo gargarizans, assembly GCF_014858855.1. Lineage (NCBI taxonomy): Eukaryota > Metazoa > Chordata > Amphibia > Anura > Bufonidae > Bufo > Bufo gargarizans. The sequence continues at coordinate 174,829,160 of NC_058087.1, read as the reverse complement.
TTATTCACCCCAATTTGAGAATTAAGGCCTAATAAAATTGCTTATCTATCAAACAAGCTGGACACCCCAATAACAGTAAAATTAGAAAGCTTATTAACCCCAATTTGAAAATCAATGCCTAATGGAATGACTTCTCTATAAAACAATGTGGAAACCATAATAACAGTTAAATTACACTACTTATTCACCCCATTGAAGAATCAAGACAAAATGGAATTGTTTATCTTTTAAACAAGGTGGACACCCAAATAACAGTAAAATTAGAAAGCTTATTCACCCCAATTTGAGAATGAAGGCCTAATAGAATTGCTAATCTAGTAAACAAGGTGGAACCCCAATAAAAATAGAACTATAAATCTTATTCACCCCAAATTTAGAATCAAGGCCTAATACAATTGCTTATCTATTAAACAAGGTGAACACCCCAATAGCAGTAAAATTAGAAAGCTTATTCACCCCAATTTGAGAATCAAGGCCTAATAGAATTACTTATCTAGTAAACAAGGTGGAACCCCAATAACAATAGAACTAGAAATCGTATTCACCCCAATTTAAGAACCAAGGCCTAATAAAATTGCTTATCTATTAAACAAGGTGGACACCCCAATAACAGTGAAATTAAAAAGCTTATTCTCTATTGATCCCTTCAGCTTCAGATTACAAACCCTGCACTGTCCCTGCAGTCTCCCTATGCTCTCCCTACAGTGTGTAAAAACTCTCCCACCCATCTCCCTACACTGTCCCTGCACTCTCCTCATCCAATATTCCACAATTAAAAGCTTTTAGCAACACCATCCCTAGCGCTTGTCCCATCTCTCCCTATGCTCTGCTCACAGTGGCTGGCTAGCTGCTGATTGGCTGTCTGCACGGAATTATGGGTGATCTTACGTTCCCGGGCTTCTTACTTTCACTTTGTAACATGTGCAACATATATTTTAGGAAAAAAATGACTCGTTCCCACGAAGCGCAAGGAAATTCGAATTAGTTGAGAATCAAATTTTTTGTTGCATTATAAACCGCCCATACTGTCATTTTTTTATCTCCTTGCTCTGTGAAAAATGGAAGCTGTTAATGTACTGGTGGACCGCATTCAGAAATTATCTTGGGAGGTAGCTGACCTCCGTAATTCTGTTGTACTGTGTCAGATATTCCTGGCGTCTGGCTCCGCTGGTGGGAACCAGGCCAGCCTTGAACCTAAGGTCGCTCTCCCAGATAGGTTTTTTGCGGAAGTGATAACTTTGTTCGGTTCAGGGAATCTTGTAGATTATATTTTCGTCTACGTCCGACCTCATTTTTCATTCATCAACCCAACATCCACAATAATGTTCCCATTAAGGTTCAAAATGTCCTACCTCCATCAATGAGTTGTGTAGCCGATTGAGGTCCAACAGGTTAATGTTACCAATGAAAGGGAGAGGGGTAGGTCCAGGAGGCATGTTTGGCGTGCTCTTCTTAGATCCATTCCTCCAGTAGATGAACAGTGCGACACAAATTACAAAATATATTAACACATCGACTCTAGTCAAAAAGTAGGCAATAAAAGCCATAGTGAAGCACGGTGAGGAATCTGTTCTGAATGTACTGTGGTTACGATATTTATACACATGGACTTAAGCCACTAAGCATGTTAATCTTTACTAGGGTGCAAATGACCTATGACAAACTGATTGGCCCATGGCCATTCAACAGGGTAGTGGTTCTTGTTTTTTAGTCCACAATGTTATATTTACATAGGTATTACATTTTGTTTCGCTCGAGTTCACCTTAAAAAAAAATGGCTAAAAAGTATTGCAATATTATAGTGCCGCATAAAGGAATATGATTTCAATTATAATACTATCTATTGAGGTAGTTGTACCACTTCCACAAGTTCACATGGTAATATGAGGACAAGTAAGTGAATTGATACCTGGGTATAATATAATTAACTATTTGTCTACAGATTAAAGTTCTTCTGTGTTTTGAAGGACTAATTCATCTGTTTTTAGAAAGAGAGTCACTGTTGTACCAATAAAGACGATGGAAAAGAAAATCCTTCCATTTAATGCCAGACAACTTCTTTAAAGGGGCTATCCTGGGATTATTGAAAATAGCTGCCAGCATCCCATCCCAGAATGTGAATAGGATAGGTTGTGTCCCACTGCAGAGCTGTCGTGGGGTGATAAAGGGGGAAGCTTACTATGCATTATGCTTAAGCACCTGCCATCATCTCCAACTGTCAAGCATTCTTATCAGGCAGCTCAGCCTTATAACTTCTCTAAGGTAGAGATGCATCATTACAACTCAACAATAGATAGTAATAGATGAGATTCTGTGTGCGATATGCCATCATGGCTAAGCAGCCTGACAGGAACGGGCAGAATAAATGCATCATCTGCATCTATTGTAGAGCAATCCTGCTCCCCATTCTTTTCAGGCTGCTCAACCTTGACAGAATATCACACACAGGGTCACATGCTGTGGGGCTGCTTTTCTTCAGCAGGGACAGGGAGCTGGTCAGAGTTGATAACGCGATGAGTTAAAAAATTTGAGTTAAGAGCTTGAGTGCTAACCCTGCTACATCTGTACGTGGAAAAAATTTAAATATATTTGTCATTCAGCGGTGCAGTTATATGTTCTAAAGCCTTTTGTGTAGTGTATAAGTGGAAAAAAATAAGGGTCTATTTGCAATTCAGCGGTGCAATTATATGTTCTAAAGCCCTTTTTGCTGTGTATTAGTGTCAAAAGAAAAATATATTTGCCGTTCAGCGGTGCAGTTATATGTTCTAAAGCCTTTTGTGGAGTGTATAAGTGGGGGGAAAAATGTATATATTTGCCGTTCAGAGCTGCAGTTATATGTTCCAAAGCCTTTTGTGTCATGTATAAGTGGAAAAAAATAAGGGCCTATTTGCAGTTCAGCGTTGCAGTTATATGTTCTAAAGCCTATTGTGGAGTGCATAAGTGGAAAAATATTTTTTGATGTTCAGTGGTGGAGTTATATGTTTTAGAGCCTTTTATGGAGTGTATAAGTGGAAAAAAGATAAATATTTTTGCCGTTCAGCAGTACAGTTATATATTCTAAAGCCTTTTGTGGAGTGTATAAGGTGAAAAATGTATTTGCTGTTTAGTGTTGCAGTTATATGTTCTAAAGCAGTGATGCCCAACCTACGGCCCGCAGGCAAATGCGGCCCGCGAAGCCGTGTCATGCGGCCCACGCAGTAACAGGACTTTATCAGCGCAGGGCGCGCTGCGAACGGCACAGTCAGCAAAGCGATGCTGCCTGTGCCTGCAATCTCCCCGCCCAGCGCCACCTCCTAGCTAATTTATTTACTGCACTTGTGTCTGTGAAATTGAAGAGAAGTGCCGTAATCTCGCACAACCGCACTGGCAGAGGCATCGAAGTACGCATGCACCGTCTTCATGGCTCTGCCTCTGCCAGTGTGCCTGTACGAGATTACGGCGCTTCTCTTCAATTTCACAGAGGCATGTGCAGTGAATAAATTAGCTAGGAAGCGGCTCTGGGTGGGGAGGAGATCTGCGGATGACACTGAGGGGAATATCTGCGGATGACACTGAGGGGGATATCTGTGGATGACACTGAGGGGGATATCTGTGGATGACACTGAGGGGGATATCTGTGGATGACACTGAGGGGGATATCTGTGAATGACACTGAGGGGGATATCTGTGGATGACACTGAGGGGGGATATCTGTGGATGACACTGAGGGGGATATCTGTGGATGACACTGAGGGGGATATCTGTGGATGACACTGAGGGGGATATCTGTGAATGACACTGAGGGGGATATCTGTGGATGACACTGAGGGGGATATCTGTGGATGACACTGAGGGGGATATCTGTGGATGACACTGAGGGGGATATCTGTGGATGACACTGAGGGGGATATCTGTGAATGACACTGAGGGGGATATCTGTGGATGACACTGAGGGGGGATATCTGTGGATGACACTGAGGGGGGATCTGTGGATGACACTGAGGGGGGATCTGTGGATGACACTGAGGGGGGGGGTCTGTGGATGACACTGAGGGGGGATCTGTGGATGACACTGAGGGGGGGATCTGTGGACGACACTGAGGGGGGGATCTGTGAAAGACACTTAGGAGAATCTAGGAAGGGGTCTGGGGATGTTGGGGTGGGAGGTCCTGGAGGGGTGTTTGGGTGGGAGCTCTGGAAGGGGTGGGAGGTCCGATAGGTATGTGGGAGTGGGAGATCCGGGAGGGCAGGCCCATACATTTTTTTGCTATGGGGCCCAGTCATTTCTAGCTACGCCCCTGATTAGTAAGATTGGGCGGGCACTGGAGCGATAGAGCGCCCTGCTGTAGGAAAAGCCAGCAGGAGATGAAAGGAGGAGGGGCCAGATTCTGGTGGTGTTGGGCACACGGCGCAAGCATGGCGGTGGAAGATCTGACTGAAGCCTAAAGACCAGACATCAAGGTAGACCTGCAGAAGAAGGTGACAGCGCAGTATGTGATGTATACATGTGTGTAATGTATGTAGTGCAGTGTGTGATAATCACATACTGCACTACAAACATTACACACATGTATACATCACATGCCCCCTCACAATAATAATGCCAATATATGTGCCCCCTCACAGTAATGATGCCAAGATATGTGCCATCTTCACAGTAGTAATGCTCACACACGCCCCCTCACAGTAGTTATGCCCAGATATGTGCCCCCTCACAGTAATGATGCCAAGATATGTGCCCTCTTCACAGACGTGATGCTCACACATGCCCCCTCACAGTAGTTATGCCCAGATATGTGCCCCCTCACAGTAGTTATGCCCAGATATGTGCCCCCTCACAGTAGTTATGCCCTGATATGTGCCCTCTTCACAGTAGTTAAACCCTGATATGTGCCCCCTCACAGTAGTTATGCCCAGATATGTGCCCCCTCACAGAAGTTATGCCCAGATATGTGCCCCCTCACAGTAGCTATGCCCAGATATGTGCCCCCTCACAGTAGTTATGCCCAGATATGTGCCCCCTCACAGTAGTTATGCCCAGATAAGTGGCCCCTCACAGTAGTTATGCACAGATATGTGCCCTATTTACAGTAGTTATGCCCTGATATGTGCCCTCTTAACAGTAGTTAAACCCTGATATGTGCCCCCTCATAGAAGTTATGCCCTGATATGTGCCCCCTCACAGAAGTTATGCCCAGATATGTGCCCCCTCACAGAAGTTATGCCCAGATATGTGCCCCCTCACAGAAGTTATGCCCAGATATGTGCCCCCTCACAGTAGTTATGGCCAGATATGTGCCCCCTCACAGTAGTTATGCCCAGATATGTGCCCTCTTCCCAGTAGTTATACCCTGATATGTGCCCCCTCACAGTAGTTATGCCCAGATATGTGCCCCCTTACAGTACTTATGCCAGATATGTGCTCTCTTCACACTAGTAATGCTCACTCGTGCCCCCTCACAGTAGTTATGTCCTGATATGTGCCCTCTTCACAGTAGTTATGCCCTGATATGTGCCCTCTTCACAGTAGTTATACCCTGATATGTGCCCCCTCACAGTAGTTATGCCCAGATATGTGCCCCCTCACAGTAGTTATGCCCAGATATGTGCCCCCTCACAGTAGTTATGCCCAGATATGTGCCCCCTCACAGTAGTTATGCCCAGATAAGTGGCCCCTCACAGTAGTTATGCACAGATATGTGTCCTATTTACAGTAGTTATGCCCTGATATGTGCCCTCTTAACAGTAGTTAAACCCCTTATATGTGCCCCCTCATAGAAGTTATGCCCTGATATGTGCCCCCTCACAGAAGTTATGCCCAGATATGTGCCCCCTCACAGAAGTTATGCCCAGATATGTGCCCCCTCACAGAAGTTATGCCCAGATATGTGCCCCCTCACAGTAGTTATGGCCAGATATGTGCCCCCTCACAGTAGTTATGCCCAGATATGTGCCCTCTTCCCAGTAGTTATACCCTGATATGTGCCCCCTCACAGTAGTTATGCCCAGATATGTGCCCCCTTACAGTACTTATGCCAGATATGTGCTCTCTTCACACTAGTAATGCTCACTCGTGCCCCCTCACAGTAGTTATGTCCTGATATGTGCCCTCTTCACAGTAGTTATGCCCTGATATGTGCCCTCCTTACAGTAGTTATGCCCAGATATGTGCCCCCTCACAGTAGTTATGCCCTGATATGTGCCCCCTAACAGTAGTTATGCTAGATATGTGCCCTCTTAACAGTAGTAATGCTCACACGTGCCCCTTGAGCGTTTGCATTTCTTTCTGGCAAAGCTACCTGGTTCCGGCCCGCAAAATTTATACCAAGTCTAGTGCGGCCCTCAGATGAAAAATGGTTGGGCACCACTGTTCTAAAGCCCTTTGTGTATTAGTGGCAAAAGATAAGATATTTGCCATTCAGCGGTGCAGTGATATGTTCTAAAGCCTTTTTTTTAATGCATTAATGGCACAAAAAAAGTATTTGCCGTTGTGTGGTGAAGTGCGAAAATTACAGACTTTTTGGGATGTTTTAATTTCTTTTTTATTTATTTATGTGATCTAACAGTATGTCAGACAGAGAAGTGCCAGGCCCTGAACAGGGGAGTGGCAGAGGCCTAAATGTTTCTGGTGCAGGCACAGGTCGCAGCAGAGTAAGGGGCATGGCAGCAGGAGTTGCAGCAAGAGGCCTGAGCTCCTGGTGTCATCTAGCGGTCGTGTCTTGACCAGCAACCCAGAATGTTGAATGGTTGACTCGGTCATCCACTTCGTCCCAAGTGACATCAGACAGCCCCAGAAAAGAGTAGGTGGGTTCCTCAGACAGAACCCTTATTTGGCATGGCCCAGTAGCAGGCCCTGTGCCCTGATCTGTCCTCAACCTGCCTCTATCCTTTTCTGTTCCCTCAGCCAGAAAAGTATTATATACAGCGAGGACGAGCTACTAGCGGACAGTCAGCAGCTACTGGACAGCCAAGATGTGGAGGAGACATCCGCCGCTTCCTCCGCTAGGCGGACAAGTAGTGATGAGGAGAGTGGCGTGGGAGCTGGTGTTACGAGCGGGGAGACTCCTGACCTAGAGACTGTTGAGGAGGACATAAGTGACGTGCAGACAATACTCAATGATGATTATGATGTAGCTGATCACGCTTGGGAGCCTGGTAACAAAGGGGCTTCATCATCATCGGGAGAAGAGGGTGGCAGCTTGCCCGTGAGGCAGCGATGGAGCCAGCAAGTCGCTAGAGTGGCCGGGAGTCAGCAGAGTGGCAGCAGTGGGAGGTCGGTAGCCTGGGGTAGACCACCTGCTTCGCAAGACCCTACCTGCCCGGAAAGTAGTGGTGCACAAGTTCACAAAAGCAGCGGCAGTAGCAGTGAGTCAGTGCATAGTGCATGGGCAGAAGGTGAAGCGTGGCCAGGGTGCCAATGTTGGCACAACGGCCCTGTGTCAACATATGCAGCGTCACCATTAAATGGCCTGGGAGAATCGTGGCTCCGAAGTGGTGGTCCATGCACCAGGTTTCAGGTAGTCAAGGCTTTACCATCTCAGCAGAAGATAGCTGTCTGTCCTTCCTATCATCTGCTGGTCCTGATGCTCCTGCTCCTCCTCCTCCTACTCCTCATCAGTCATTCTGCCATCAATCGATCATCGAAGCGATTGCCAAGAGACAACAGTATGCGTGCACTCATTCAACGGTGCAGAAGCTGAATGTGCTCCTGTCCAAGTTACTGGTACTGCAGTCCCTCCGTTTCCAAGTGATGGATTCTGCACCCTTCAGAGAACTGATGGCTATTGCCGAGCCGAAGTGGAGAGTCCCAAGCCTTCATTTCTTTGCCAAAAAGGCAGTACCAGCCCTGCACACACCTGTAAAACAGAAGGTGGGTCAATCCTTGAGCTTGTCGGTTTCTGCTAAAGTGCACGGCAGTGCCGACGTATGAAGCTGTAACCACAGTCAGGGACAATACATGTCCTTTATGGCCCACTGGGTGGATGTGGTTCCTGCACAGCCACATCAGCAACTTGGCCAGGTGACGCGCTTCTGCCTCCATGTTCTCACGTCGTTGGTCCTGCGACAATGTCTGCCTCTGCCTCCTCATCCTCCACCATGTCCTCAGCCTTCACTGCAGGGACAACTCACAGTGCCCCTCCAGCATACCACATGTGCGGGGCACGGCGGTGTCATGCTGTTTTGCACCCTGTTTGCCTAGGCGAACGGAATCACGCAGGGGAGGAACTGCTCTGTGTCCTTCACCAAGAAATTGAATCCTGGCTTCCTTCACGACAACTGAAAATCAGAACCATGGTGACCGACAACGGGAAGACTATGGTGTTGCGTCAAGGAGGGCTGAGCCATGCGCCCTGCAAGGCACATGTGTTCAATCTGGTTGTCAAGCGGTTCCTGAAGTCTTCCACCCATCTGCAAGACATCCTGTAAATTGCCAGGAAACTTTGCATGCACTTCAGCCACTCGTACACCACAAAGCACACCCTCCTTGATCTGCAGCAGCAGAATGGCATCCCCCAACATAGGCTGATATGCGATGTTCCCACCCGATGGAAATCCACCCTCCATATGTTGGACAGACTATACGAATAGAGAAAGGCCATAAACCATTTATTGATGATCCAAGCGGACAGGAGTACTCCATTGTTTAACTATGATTTCAGTCAGTGGCAGCTCATGCGTGACACCTTGCTCAGGCCCTATGAGGAGGCCACGTTATTTGTCAGTCGCCAGGACTACGGGATGAACAACGTAATTTCACTGCTTCATGTCCTGGAACAGATGCTGGTAAATTTGGCTGGTCAGTGGACTGGAGACGTGGCACCTCTATCTCACGGCCACATAAGCCCTGTGGGGGATGAACTGGAGGAGGAGGACATTGGAGCACAAGCAATGTGTAGCGAAATGGGTGGTTTTTACACACAGGTGACAGGAGAGGAGGAGCAGGAGCAGCCAGAGGAGCTACACGGCAATTAGGAAGACGAGGCAGAGGACCCAGACACACCGTGGCAGTATGCAGTGGAGATTGAGGCAGGGAGTCTCTTCGAGTCACTTGAACAAATGGCCCTATGCATGCTCACTTGCTTGCGTAGTGACAGCCCAATTGTCACCATTCGGCATAGGGATGACTTCTGGCTCTCCACCTTGTTGGACCCTCGCTACCACTCCAAATAGGGGGGCCTTTTTACACCCGCTGAGAGGGAGAACAAACTGAACTACTATAGAGACATCCTATGTAGTAAGTTGGCCGCTGCCTATCTCCACCACCGTCCATCCTCTCGCAGGTCTGACCGGGGGTCCTCTGTGCTCACGTTCCTCTGGCATGGTGGGTGGTAGGAGCAGTTTCAGCTCCATCAGCAGCAACTTGAGTCTAGAGTCACTGATGAGCAGCTTTATTCACCTGTAGAGATGTCGCGAACATAACATTTTCCGTTTGCGAACGGCGAACGCGAATTTCTGCAAATGTTTGCGAACGGGCGAACCGCCATTGACTTCAATAAGCAGGCGAATTTTAAAACCCACAGGGACTCTTTCTAGCCACAGTAGTGATGGAAAAGTTGTTTCAAGGGGACTAACACCTGGACTGTGGCATGCCGGAGGGGGATCCATGGCGAAACTCCCATTGAAAATTACATAGTTGGATTTTAATCCATAAAGGGCATAAATCACCTAACAATCCTAAAATATTTTGAACAACGTGGTTTAAAACATCCAGTGTGTGTATACGATCAGGTATGATGTTGTATCGATCAGGTAGTGTAAGGGTTACGCCCGCTTCACAGACATTGACAGACCAAACTCCCCTTTTAATGCACCGCAAACAACCGCAAACAGTCCATTTGCCCAACCGCAAACTCCCCATTTGCACAAGGTTGGATACCAAGCTAGCCATGTCCCGTTGATGTCATTGAAGGTTTCTTCCTCCACCCAGCCACGTACAACACCAAGGGTCCCCGAAAGGTGAAGTGAACTGATTTTTAGAACGGGGAGATGGTTAAAAAAACCGCTGGCTCCCTCCCCTTTGTTTGAATCCACGGTCACTGCGTCTGCAACGTGCAATTTACTGTCACACCCGATATGAGTGGTATTTCCTGTAGTTCTCTCTTCTCATCAGTTTAATCCCTGTTACGTCCCCTGTTTGTTTTTGCAGCCACAGTGCAGCACCAGAGACCAGAACATTTAGGCATGCACACATGCCTGAAAAACTAGGTATTGTTGCAGCCGCTGCTGTAGCAGCGGCCGGAAAAATTGATGTTTTCCAGGCAGAAAGGTGACTAAAACATTGCGGCTTGAACCCTAGTTGGTGGCGGAGAATTCACAAAAATCATCCGGTATGCAGACATTAAATACAGCAGCGTGTTGACCATTTTGAGGCCAAGGCACGTCATCAGGCCTTTTGTTAGTCAAACGTATACCCCACTGTCAGTCCCTTCGGGATCCATGCCTCATTCATCTTAATGAAGGTCAGGTAATCAACACTTTTTTGACCGAGGCGACTTCTTTTATCAGTGCCTCCTGCTGCACTGAAGGTCCTTTCTGACAGGACACTTGAGCGGGGCAGGCCAGAAGTTCTATCGCAAACTGGCATAGCTCAGGCCACAGGTCAAGCCTGCACACCCAGTAGTCAAGGGGTTCATCGCTCCTCAGAGTGTCGATATCTGCAGTTAAGGCGAGGTAGTCTGCTACCTGTCGGTCGAGTTGTTCTCTAAGGCTGGATCCCGAAGGGCTGTGGCGATGTGTAGGACTCAAAAAGCTCTGCATGTCCTCCATCAACAACACGTCTGTAAAGCGTCCTGTCCTTGCCGCCGTGGTCGTGGTAGGAGGAGGATTACTTTCACCTCTTCCCCAGTTAGATTCCCGTTGTGTTGTGACATCCCCTTTATAAGCTGTGCAAAGCATATTTTTTAGTTTGGTTTTGAACTGCTGCATCCTTTCTGACTTTCGGTAATTTGGTAACATTTCCGCCACTTTCTGTTTATACCGGGGGTCTAGTAGCATGGCCACCCAGTACAGGTCGTTCTCCTTCATCCTTTTTATACGAGGGTCCCTCAACAGAAATGACAGCATGAAAGACCCCATTTGCACAAGGTTGGATGCCGAGCTACTCATTTCCCGTTCCTCGTCCTCACTGATGTCAGTGACGGTCTGCTCTTCCCCCCAGCCACGTACAACACCACGGGTCCCAGATAGGTGACAACAACGAGCACCCTGGGATGCCTGCTGTGGTTGGTCTTCCTCCTCCTCAAAGCCACATTCCTCCTCTGACTCCTCTTCCTCATACTCCTTTTCCAGCGTTGCCGCAGGTCCAGCAAGCGATGATGACAAGGCTGTTTCTGGTGGTGATGGTGACCACAACTTTTCCTCTTCCTCTTCACGCTCATCTACAGCCTGATCCAGCACTCTTTGCAGGGCACGCTCCAGGAAGAAAAGGTCGCTGAGGTCGCTGATGGTGCCTTCGGTGCGACTGACTAGGTTTGTCACCTCCTCAAAAGGACGCATGAGCCTACAGGCTTTGTGCATGAGCATCCAGTAATGTGGCAAAAGAATTCCCAGCTCCGCAGAGGCTATCCTAGCACCCCGGTCATACAAATACTCGTTGACGTCTTTTTCTTGTTGGAGCAGGCGGTCGAACATTAGGAGTGTTGAATTCCAATGTGTCGGGCTGTCGCAAATCAAACGCCTCACTGGCATGTTGTTTCGGCGCTGAATGTCTGAAAAGTGCGCCATGGCCGTGTAGGAACGCCTGAAATGGCCACACACCTTCCTGGCCTGCTTGAGGACGTCCTGTAAGCCTGGGTACTTAGACACAAAGCGTTGTACGATGATATTCAACACATGTGCCATGCACGGCACATGTGACAACTTGCCCAAATTCAATGCCGCCAACAAATTGCTTCCATTGTCACACACCACTTTACCGATCTCCAGTTGGTGCGGGGTCAGTCACTGATCCACCTGTGCGTTCAGGGCGGACAGGAGTGCTTGTTCGGTGTGGCTCTCTGCTTTAAGGCAAGTCAACCCCAAGACAGCGTGACACTGTCGTATCCGTGATGTGGAATAGCCACTGGGGAGCTGGGGGGGATTCAGTTGATGTGCAGCCAGACGCCACAGCAGAAGAGGACTCAGCCGAGTGCCGGCAGCCTATCAGAGGAAGAGGGAAGGGGCATACCTCTCCCTCCCCTGTCCCACAGCACAGGCATCTGTATCACTGTCCTGAGGACGGCTATACAGATGACTATGGAGAGGAGCGCTCATTTCCCTGTGTGACTTTCCTGCAATTGCCCCCTTTGCCTTAATGGAAGCGCCGGCCCTGTATGTAACAGCTGTAAGGCCTCTATGGTCCCATCAGAATTGGCTTATGATTTGGTAGCCAAAAGCAGGAGTGGGTACAAAACACAGAAGACATGAAAATATTCCGTTCACGTGTCATCTCTGTTTTGGATCCAATCCTGTTTTTTTTTGGGCATTAGCAATACTGATGGATTACTGGACAAATGCTGACCGAGTGACGGCGTATGCTCCACAGACAGGATCCCTTTTTTGGGGATATTGTTCTGACGGATCAGAGGAAGGGCAAAATAATCAGTGATGTCAACAGAAACTTACTGCTGACACCCTCTCCACTCTGTCGGGGGGCTCTACTTGTATAAGCGTTTAATAGAAACACACTGAGGCCATTCCTAGTGCCTGAGCTATGATAATCTATTCAGCTTCCCTACATAGCAGTTCAGAGTGTCTGCTGCACCCGACAATGGAATGTTGTACAGTTAAAAGGCCCATAAACTTCATATGTCTGGCATCTTCATTATAAAATGTTCTCATATCATAAAAAAACTGGGGTAAGTATCTCATATTTTGACCGTATCTCATCTGCATTGACCGAATAGTTTTTCCTATATACCGTAGTAGAGACCACAATTGCAGAGAATTATATATACAACATATTTGGTCTTGCATATAATCACATGTCTAACTACTCAGTCGCAGCACGCCCATCTTCAGGCATCTCTACCCGTTAGGGTGATTACAGAAGCGGGCATTGGCCGCATTTGTACAGGTAATTATTCCCAGTAGTAAATTGTATAACCGCTTGCTAGTACTCTCTAAAGCTACCTTTTGCCAAAATGTCTGGCAAATTCTAAGGCCACTTTCACACGTGTGTCCTGGATTTGCTCTGGATGCGTCACGTGTGCATTGCGGGGAAACTAATATAAGGGAAAATAATACAGTGAATTTACTTTTAATGGGGTCCGGGGTTTCTCATCCCTATCATCTCCTAGCAATCATGCGTGAAAATCGCACCGTATCTGCACTTGCTTGCGGATGCTTGCGATTTTCACGCAGCCCCATTCATTTCTATGGGGCCTGCGTTGCATGAAAAACGCAGAATATAGAACATACTGCGATTTTTACGCAACGCACATGTGATGCGTGAAAAACACCGCTCATCTGCACAGCCCCATTGAAGTGAATGGGTACGGATTCAGTGCAGGTGCAATGCGTTCACCCTTCTATTAGGTATACCCATTCCACTGAGTCAAAGGCTTTGGCTGTGTCCGTGAAGCCAGGGCCCAATGCTTATCTCTTGCCACTCCTACCTGTGCTATGACCTGCGCCCTCCTGATGTTGTCTGATGTTGTCTGATGTTGATTGTTGATCTTCCGGGAATGAAGCCAGACTGGTCTTTGTGTACTATGGTAGCTATTACCTTATTTAGCCTGGAGGCCAGTAGTCTTGTGAGTATTTTTTATAATCTAAGTTCAGGAGCGATATCGGCCTGTAAGACCCACACTCCAGGGGGTCCTTATCCGGTTTCAAGATCACCACTATGGTAGCGTCATACATAGAGTCTGGTAGCCTGTTTCTTTGCTGTGCAGTCTGGTATAGTTTTAGAAGCTCGGGCTCTAATACCTCAGTATATTTATTGTATACTTCTACTGGAATCCCGTCGGGGCCTGGCGCTTTGCCTGTTGGCAGCTCCGTCATTGCCATCTGACTTTCCTCTAATGAGATATCAGCCTCTAATAGGTTCCTGTCCTCATCACTGAGCTGGGGATGTGTTACCTGCTCTACAGGGAGTGCAGAATTATTAGGCAAGTTGTATTTTTGAGGATTAATTTTATTATTGAACAACCATGTTCTCAATGAACCCAAAAACTCATTAATATCAAAGCTGAATATTTTTGGAAGTAGTTTTTAGTTTGTTTTTAGTTTTAGCTATTTTAGGGGGATATCTGTGTGTGCAGGTGACTATTACTGTACATAATTATTAGGCAACTTAACAAAAAACAAATATATACCCATTTCAATTATTTATTTTTACCAGTGAAACCAATATAACATCTCAACATTCACAAATATACATTTCTGACATTCAAAAACAAAACAAAAACAAATCAGTGACCAATATAGCCACCTTTCTTTGCAAGGACACTCAAAAGCCTGCCATCCATGGATTCTGTCAGTGTTTTGATCTGTTCACCATCAACATTGCGTGCAGCAGCAACCACAGCCTCCCAGACACTGTTCAGAGAGGTGTACTGTTTTCCCTCCTTGTAAATCTCACATTTGATGATGGACCACAGGTTCTCAATGGGGTTCAGATCAGGTGAACAAGGAGGCCATGTCATTAGATTTTCTTCTTTTATACCCTTTCTTGCCAGCCACGTTGTGGAGTACTTGGACTTGTGTGATGGAGCATTGTCCTGCATGAAAATCATGTTTTTCTTACCTTGCAGACTTCTTCCTGTACCACTGCTTGAAGAAGGTGTCTTCCAGAAACTGGCAGTAGGATTGGGAGTTGAGCTTGACTCCATCCTCAACCCAAAAAGGCCCCACAAGCTCATCTTTGATGATACCAGCCCAAACCAGTATTCCACCTCCACCTTGCTGGCGTCTGAGTCGGACTGGAGCTCTCTGCCCTTTACCAATCCAGCCATCTGGCCCATCAAGACTTACTCTCATTTCATCAGTCCATAAAACCTAAGAAAAATCAGTCTTGAGATATTTCTTGGCCCAGTCTTGACGTTTCAGCTTGTGTGTCTTGTTCAGTGGTGGTCGTCTTTCAGCCTTTCTTACCTTGGCCATGTCTCTGAGTATTGCACACCTTGTGCTTTTGGGCACTCCAGTGATGTTGCAGCTCTGAAATATGGCCAAACTGGTGGCAAGTGGCATCTTGGCAGCTGCACGCTTGACTTTTCTCAGTTCATGGGCAGTTATTTTGCGCCTTGGTTTTTCCACACGCTTCTTGCGACCCTGTTGACTATTTTGAATGAAATGCTTGATTGTTCGATGATCACGCTTCAGAAGCTTTGCAATTTTAAGAGTGCTGCATCCCTCTGCAAGATATCTCACTATTTTTGCCTTTTCTGAGCCTGTCAAGTCCTTCTTTTGACCCATTTTGCCAAAGGAAAGGAAGTTGCCTAATAATTATGCACACCTGATATAGGGTGTTGATGTCATTAGACCACACCCCTTCTCATTACAGAGATGCACATCACCTAATATGCTTAATTGGTAGTAGGCTTTCGAGCCTATACAGCTTGGAGTAAGACAACATGCATAAAGAGGATGATGTGGTCAAAATACTCATTTGCCTAATAATTCTGCACGTAGTGTATAATATAGAGCAACTAGTACCAACAAAAGACTTCCACACTATCCCGTAGTTTCTAAAATGGGGTCACGTTTTTGGAGTTTCTACTCTAGGGGTGCATCAGGGGACTTCAAATGGGACATAGTGTCCAAAAAAAACTGTCTGACAAAATCTGCCTTCCAAAAACCGTATGGCATTCCTTTCCTTCTGCGCCCTGCCGTGTGCCCGTACAGCAGTTTACGACCACATATGGGGTGTTTCTGTAAACTACAGAATCAGGGCCATAAATAATGAGTTTTGTTTGGCTGTTAACCTTTGCTTTGTAACTGGAAAAAATAAAAATAAATGGAAAATCTGCCAAAACGTGACAATTTTGAAATTGTATCTCTATTTTCCATTAAATCTTGTGCAACAGCTAAAGGGTTAACAAAGTTTGTAAAATTAGTTTTGAATACCTTGAGGGGTGTAGTTTCTTAGATGGGGTCAATTTTATGGAGTTTGTACTCTAGGGGTGCATCAGGGGGGCTTCAAATGGGACATGGTGTCAAAAAGAAACATCCAGCACAATCTGCCTTCCAAAAACCAAACGGCGCACCTTTCCCTCTACGCCCTACTGTGTGCCCGTACAGTAGTTTATGGCCACATATGGGGTGTTTCTGCAAACTACAGAATCAGGGCAATAAATATAGCATTTTGTTTGGCTGTTAAACCTTGATTTGTTACTGAAAAAAATGGATTAAAATGGAAAATTTGCCAAAAAATTGAAATTCTCAAATTTCATCTCCATTTGCCAATAACTCTTGTGCAACACCTAAAGGGTTAACAAAGTTATCTAAATCAGTTTTGAATACCTTGAGGGGTGTAGTTTCTTAGATAGGGTCACTTTTATGGAGTTTGTACTCTAGGGGTGCATCAGGGTGGCTGCAAATGGGACATGGTGTAAATAAACCAGTCCAGCAAAATCTGTCTTCCAAAAACCATGCAGCGCACCTTTCCTTCTACGCCATACTGTGTGCCAGTACAGTAGTTTACAGCCATATATGGGATGTTTCTGCAAACTACAGAATCGAGGCAATAAATGTAGCATTTTGTTTGGCTGTTAACCCTTGCTTTGTTACTGGAATTTTTTTTATTAAAATGGAAAATTTGGCAAAAAATCTAAATTCTAAAATTTTATCACCATTTGCCAATAACTCTTGTGGAACACCTAAAGGGTTAATGATGTTTGTAAAATCTGTTTAGAATACCTTGAGGGGTGTAGTTTCTAGAATGGGGTCATTTTTGGGTGGTTTCTATTATGTAAGCCTCACAAAATGACTTCAGACCTGAACTGGTCCCTAAAAAGTGGTTTTTTGAAAATTTCTGTAAAATTTCAAGATTTTCTTCTAAACTTATAAGCCTTGTAACATCCCCCAAAAATAAAATATCATTCCCAAATTGATCCAATCATGAAGTAGACATATGGGGTATGTAAAATAATAACTATTTGTAGGTATTACTGTCACAACCAGACATCTGAGAAGCTCTGACAGATGCCTTTCAGAACCTCCTCCTTGAGCTTCCTTTGTTTTGCTTTCAGCTCCTCAGCTCGTTAGCCTCTCTCAGCTGTCATGTAGTTGGACTGATTGCATCCCTTTAAATTCCTCCCCATAGTGCATTAGTGTGCGGTTTATATTTCTTCCTGGAGTGTGTGTGCATGCTGATCCTACTTCCCGGTCTTCTACAAGATAAGTGTTGTGCATTCATTTGTGATTTTCTGTTTGCTGGATCCCAGGTGACCCTGACTCCCTCCGTATCTAGTGTAGGGAGCCGGTGGTCCCCTCACTATTATAGGGTGTTCAGGTGTTATACAGTCGAGGTACGAGGATATGCCATCATCTACCATTGGGATTTTCGCATAGGCTGAGCAGTCAGGGAGAGTGCCAGGTCTGATGCAGGGGTCTCCCTTTTTGTTCCTTAGTTTTGGATCCAGTGAGTCGTATATTCATTTTGTGTTGTCTTGCTTCCTGTACACCTTCCATAACATTATAAACCGCCAAAACCGTCTCAAGCATGGATCCGGTTTCACTTTTGACTGAACGCTTCCAGGGTCTTTCATTGGAGGTAGCTGATCTCCGTAAGACTCTTTCTCAGTTTCAAGTGACCGGTTCAGCTTGCGTTCATGCAGTTTGTTCTGAGCCTAAGATCTCGCTCCCGGATCCTTTCTCCGGGGGTAGTGAGAATTTTGTGCGTTTTAGAGAGGCTTGCAAACTCCATTTTCGCCTTCTTCCCCATTCCTCTGGTGATGAGGGAGGAACGGAGGGTGGGGATCATTATATCGCTGCTCAGGGGTAACGCTCAGTCGTGGGCCTTTTTGCTGCCGGTGGGGGCACGGCCCCTCCGTTCAGTGGATGAATTCTTTTTAGCCCTGGGTCAGATATATGATGATCCGGATCGTATTGCTTTGGCTGAGTCTAGACTACGTCTGTTATGCCAGGGTAAACAATCCGCAGAAATATACTGCTCAGAATTTCAGAGATGGGCAGCTGATACTGGTTGGAAGGATGCTGCACTCCGAAGTCAATTTTTCCATGGTCTTTCAGAGGGATTGAAAGATGCATTTGCCTTTCATGAGAGGCCTACTTCCCTGGACTCTGCTATGTCTCGGGCTGTTCGTATTGACAGGCGTCTTAGAGAGAGAGGAGAGATCACTCCTTCCTGTCATACTCAATCCCAGGACAGTGCAGCGGTCTCTTTCTGTGCGCAGGGGTCTCAGTCGCTGTCAACCCCTTCTGAGCAGGAGCCCATGCAGCTGGGGTTGATTGCCTCTGACAATAGAAGATTCAGCCCGCATGGGAAGGTTTGTTTTTGTTGTGAAGGTATAAATCATTTGGCAAATGTTTGTCCCTCTAGGAGATTCAGGCAGTTTTTTGGGAGTAATAAAGAAACAAAAAGGAAAAAATCCTTTAAAAATGTTCCATCTGTTACCATTGGCAGGGTTGAGGCGGAAATTGAAGGTTTTCCGTTTGCTTGTAGTTCCCGTTTTGTCCTGCCTGCCAGGGTGGCGCTAGAGAGCAAGAACATTTTTTGTGAGATTTTTGTAGATAGTGGAGCAGCTGTCAATCTCATTGATAATCAATTTGCGATAACTCATGGTTTCCAGGTATGCACTTTGGGAAAGGATATTCCTGTTTTTGCTATTGATTCCGCTCCACTTTCTCAGAAATCATTAAAGGGCATAGTTCACAATATCCGTTTAATTGTGAGTGATGCTCATGTTGAGGATGTGTCATGTTTCGTCCTTAGCAGATTGCCTACTCCTCTAGTGTTGGGGCTACCCTGGCTCACTAAACATAACCCCACCATTGATTGGCAAGCGAGGCAAATAAATGGTTGGAGTGACTTTTTCAGAGAGAATTGCCTCACGACATCTGTTTATGAGGTTTCTACTAAGACTGTACCATCCTTTCTCTCTGAATTTTCGGATGTCTTCTCTGAGAGTGGAGTTCAGGATTTGCCCCCGCACAGGGAGTACGATTGCCCTATTAATCTCATCCCAGGTGCCAAGCTGCCTAAATCTCGTTTATACAATCTCTCCCAACCTGAAAGGGTCGCTATGCATGCTTATATCTCTGAGAGTCTGAGAAAAGGACACATACGACCCTCGAAGTCACCTGTTGCCGCTGGTTTTTTCTGTTAAGAAAAAAGATGGTTCTTTAAGACCTTATCTGGATTTCAGGGAGCTGAACAGTATCACAATTCGTGACCCTTATCCGCTTCCTCTGATCCCGGATCTGTTTAACCAGATTGTTGGGGCTAAAGTTTTTTCCAAATTAGATCTAAGAGGGGCATACAACCTGGTCAGGGTCAGAGAAGGAGACGAATGGAAGACGGCCTTCAATACCCCTGAGGGCCATTTTGAGAATTTGGTTATGCCTTTTGGTTTGATAAATGCCCCAGTCGTTTTTCATCATTTTGTGAACAGCATTTTTTATCATTTAATGGGGAAATTTGTATTAGTGTATTTGGATGACATTTAGATTTTTTCTCCTGATTTCAAAACTCATAAGGAACACTTACGTCAGGTCTTGCTCATCCTGCGGGAGAATAAATTGTACGCGAAACTGGAAAAATGTGTGTTTGCGGTTCCAGAAATTCAATTTCTGGGGTTTCTTCTCTCCGCTTCTGGTTTTCGCATGGACCCCGAGAAGGTCCGCGCTGTGCTTGAGTGGGAGCTTCCTGAGAATCAGAAGGCGCTGATGCGTTTTTTGGGCTTTGCCAATTATTACAGGAAGTTTATTTTGAATTATTCCTCTGTTGTTAAACCACTCACTGATATGACCAGAAAGGGGGTAGATTTTTCTTCCTGGTCGGTAGAGGCGCGTAAGGCCTTTTCTAATATCTAGGAGAGTTTTGCTTCCGCTCCCATCTTGGTACAACCTGATATTTCTCTACCCTTCATAGTTGAGGTTGATGCTTCTGAGGTGGGTGTGGGTGCGGTATTGTCTCAGGGTTCCTCTCCTGCCAAATGGCGACCGTGTGCCTTTTTCTCGAAGAAACTCTCCTCCGCAGAGAGAAATTACGATGTGGGAGATAGGGAGTTGTTGGCCATCAAGTTGGCTTTTGAGGAATGGCGCCATTGGTTAGAGGGAGCCAGACACCCTATTACCGTGTTTACTGACCATAAAAATCTGGCCTACTTGGAGTCAGCCAAGCGTCTGAACCTGAGACAGGCCAGATGGTCTTTGTTCTTTTCAAGGTTTAATTTTATTGTCACGTTCTGCCCTGGGGTTAAGAATGTGAAGGCAGATGCCCTGTCGCGTTGTTTTCCGGGAGGTGGGAATTTTGAAGAGCCGGGTCCCATTTTGGCTGAAGGTGTGGTGGTCTCTGCTCTTTATCCTGAATTGGAGGCACAGGTGCAGGTAGCCCAGTCAGAGGCTCCTGATCTTTGTCCTCCTGGGAGGTTGTTTGTGCCTCTCGCTTTAAGACACAAGATTTTTAAGGAACACCACGATACGGTCCTTGCTGGGCACCCGGGGGCAAGAGCCACAGTGGATCTCATCGCTCGGAGATTCTGGTGGCCTGCGCTTCGTAAGTCGGTTGAGGGTTTTGTGGCAGCCTGCGAGACCTGCGCTCGTGCCAAAGTCCCTCATTCACGGCCATCAGGTCCTCTCCTTCCCTTACCCATTCCTTCCCGTCCTTGGACACATCTGTCCATGGACTTCATAACGGACCTGCCTCGTTCCTCGGGGAAGACTGTGATTCTGGTGGTGGTGGACCGTTTTAGCAAAATGGTGCATTTCATCCCTTTTCCTGGCTTGCCCAATGCTAAGACGCTGGCGCAGGCATTTATTGATCACATTGTCAAATTGCTGTCACAACCAGAAAGCTGAGAAGCTCTGACAGAAGCCTTTCAGAACCTCCTCCTTGAGTTTTCTTTGTTGTGGTGTTCAGTTCCTCATCTCGTTAGCCTCTCTCAGCTGTCATGTAGTTGGACTGATTGCTTCCCTTTAAATTCCTCCCCATAATGCATTACTGGGCGGCTTACACTTCTTCCTGGAGTGTGTGTGCATGCTGATCCTATTTCCCAGTCTGCTACTAAGTTAAGTGCTGTACATTTATCTGTTATTTTCTGTTTGCTGGATCCCAGGTGACCCTGACTCCCTCCCTGTCTGGTGTAGGGAGCCGGTGGTCGTGTCCCCTCACTATTGTAGGGTGTTCAGGTGTTATATAGTCGAGGTACGTGGATATGCAACCATCCACCTCTGGGATTTTTGCATAGACTGAGCAGCCAGGGAAAGTGCCAGGTTTTGTGCAGGGGTCTCCCTTTTGGTTCCTTAGCTTTGGATCCAGTGAGTCATATATGCATGTTGCATTGTCTTGTTTCCTGTACACCGTCCGTGACAATTGCATGGTATTCCTTCCGACATAGTCTCTGATAGGGGCACGCAGTTTGTTTCCAGATTCTGGAAGGCTTTCTGTTCTCGCTTGTGGGTTCGGTTGTCATTCTCTTCTGCTTTCCACCCGCAGTCGAATGGCCAGACAGAGCGCGTCAATCAGAATCTGGAGACATATCTGCGCTGTTTTGTGGCGGAGAATCAGGAGGATTGGTGCTCTTTTTAGTCCCTTGCTGAGTTTGCTTTAAATAACCGTCGTCAGGAGTCCTCTGATAAGTCACCATTTTTTGGTGCATATGGGTTTCATCCGCAGTTTGGGACATTCTCGGGAGAGGGGTCTTCTGGTTTACCTGATGAGGACAGATTCTCCTCGTCTTTGTCATCTATTTGGCAAAATATTCAGGATAATCTAAAGAGCATGAGTGAGAGATATAAGCATGTGGCGGATAAGAGACGTGTGCCTGGTCTGGACCTGAATGTTGGTGATCTGGTGTGGTTGTCTACTAAGAATATCAAATTGAAGGTTCCCTCCTGGAAGTTGGGTCCTAAGTTTATTGGGCCTTACAAAATCTTGTCTGTCATCAATCCTGTTGCCTACCGTCTTGATCTTCCTCAGACTTGGAAGATCCATAATGTTTTTCATAAGTCCTTATTAAAACCTTATGTCCAACCCATTGTACCCTCGTCTTTGCCTCCTCCTCCGATTATGGTTGATGGTAATCTTGAATTTCAGGTCTCTTGGATTGTGGATTCTCGTGTTGTCCGCGGTTCTCTCCAGTACCTCGTTCATTGGGAGGGTTATGGTCCTGAGGAAAGGATGTGGGTCCCAGTGACGGACATTAAGGCCACTCGTCTCATCAAGGCTTTCCATAGGTCTCATCCTGAGAAGGTGGGCTCTGAGTGTCCGGAGTCCACTCGTAGAAGGAGGGGTACTGTCACCACCAGACATCTGAGAAGCTCTGACAGATGCCTTTCAGAACCTCCTCCTTGAGCTTCCTTTGTTTTGCTTTCAGTTCCTCATCTCGTTAGCCTCTCTCAGCTGTCATGTAGTTGTACTGATTGCATCCCTTTAAATTCCTCCCCATAGTGCATTAGTGTGCGGTTTATAGTTCTTCCTGGAGTGTGTGTGCATGCTGATCCTACTTCCCGGTCTTCTACAAGATAAGTGTTGTGCATTCATTTGTGATTTTCTGTTTGCTGGATCCCAGGTGACCCTGATTCCCTCCGTATCTAGTGTAGGGAGCCGGTGGTCGTGTTCCCTCACTATTATAGGGTGTTCAGGTGTTATACAGTCGAGGTACGAGGATATGCGATCATCTACCATTGGGATTTTCGCATAGGCTGAGCAGTCAGGGAGAGTGCCAGGTCTGATGCAGGGGTCTCCCTTTTTGTTCCTTAGTTTTGGATTCAGTGAGTCGTATATTCATTTTGTGTTGTCTTGTTTCCTGTACACCTTCCGTGACAATTGCTATGTATTATAGAAGTAGAGAAATTTAAACTTGGAAATTTGCAATTTTTTAAAAAAATTGGTAAATTTTATATTTGTTTTATAAATAAAAATGATTTTTTTGGACTTCATTTTACCAGTGTGATGAAGTACAATATGTGACGGGGAAAAAAATTCAGAATGGCCTGGATATGTCAAAGTGTTTTAAAGTTATCACCACTTAAAGTGACACTGGTCAGATTAGCAAAAAATGGCCTGGTCCTTAAGATGAAATAAGGCTGTGTCCTTAAGGGGTTAAGGTAAATGGCAAATTAGTAGAGGATGGAGATAATTCAATAAATCAATTCCGCTGAACCTATTATTACTTGAGCAATAATGAGGTTTCTTTTCAAGTCTTTAACAAAGAGGCGGGTTCCATTACACAATCCTCTTTTAGTGTTTATATTTCTGAGGAGCATAATTATTGCTCCCTTTTTAAGGTTCAGTTTATGCCTCAGCATTCCTGTTGGAGTTAACTCATCAAGAAACTCAATAGGATAGTTCTGCATATCTTCCTCAGTTGAGTCATCAATCGAGTTTGAGCTAAGGAATGTCACAGTATCTCCTTCCAAAATGTTTAGCACCTCTTCATTTATGCTATCAACATCAGAGTTCTTTGGGCAAAGAATACATTTTTTTGTTATCTTTGAGACATCAGCAACTAAAATTCTTTCTCCAAAAAAGTTGTTGACACTATTTCCTGTACATAACATTTTTGAAGGGATTTCAATTATGTCTTCAGGCAAACCGTCAATGTGTGGTGTATCACCATTGCCAACTTGGATCAACCAATTGCTGAATTCAGTATCAACTGAACGGATATTGTTTGTAAGGTTTATTATACTTTATACATGGTTCAACTATTTTTGTCCAGTCACCATGAGGAACCACTGGAAGTGTTTGCTGAAAATCTCCACCAAGTAATAAAACTTCTCCTCCAAAGGTTTTCTGGGTATCAATTATTTCTTTTAGCAGTTTGTCAACCACTGTAAGAGCAATAGCCATTGTACACTCATCCCAAATGAGCACTGTAGATGATCTCAAATTTTTAACATCAGCAGAATTGAGACGCATATTTGATATTGAGTTCTCAACTATTGGAACAGGTAATTTGAACTAAGAGTGGTATGTTCTTCCACCCTCAAGAAGATTGGCTGCTATACCTGTTGAGGCTACAGGGAGTGCAATGTTACCTTCTACACGAACTACCTCCTGGACCATCCAAGCAAAACAATGGTTGCAAAGGTTGTCATTTTGCTTGCAGACAATATTTTTTCTGAAGCTCTTTTTTGTTCTCTGTTTAATGTTTTCTCCATTTCTTCAGCTCTGTATTTTTGTAGTTCCTTATCATACATATTCCAAAGTTGATCAGTATTTGGCATTGTGGAAGGCAATCCAAAATCTTCCCCTTTTTTCTGCCATGTATTACCAGAATGTTGGCTATTTCTTTAAGTGCGATCTTACGACAAATTGTACAATCATCATTGTGTTGTTTGTGAACTAAATCTTCAATGAGATATTGCTCATATTTTAGAAAAAGTGCATCATATTTTGTAATGATGCAAAAACGCAGACATATGCAAATAATTTCCTAAATTGTTTAGGCATTGTAAAGTGGACAGCATCTTCCAGAGTGTTCTCCCACACATCGTCATCATTAATAAGTCCTTTTGCTTTTGCAGCCTCTTGGAAAGTGGTATAGACATTACCATGTACTGTCCTCAGATCTTCAAAGGATACTGCACCAGCCACATGCAGCAATAGTAGACGCAGACAGTAACGCTCTGCATCTGATATTAAGTTGACAGAATACATTCGTCCAATAACTTTTTCTGCACCACGTTGAAGCAATTTCCAACAACAATTTTGAGAGTCAAACACATAATGCAAAGGAATGTCCGAATATAATATATTCTTTGCTTACTCTTTTTGTTGATTCAGCACCACCAGTCATTGCCAGCCGTATCAGCCACCAGTCACAGTGACAGCAGTCTCAGCACAAAAAATACGTAAAATAAGCCACGCCACTCCAAATGGATCCAATTAACTTCTTTATTACACCTTGTGCTGCACAAGGTGTAATAAAGAAGTTAATTTGATCCATTTGGAGTGCCGTGGCGTATTCTACTTATTTTTTGTGCTGAGACTGCTGTCACTGTGACTGGTGGCTGATACGGCTGGCAATGACTGGTGGTGCTGAGGACCACTGGCACTGTGACTGGTGGCTAATACGCTTGGCACTGACTGGTGGTGCTGAAGTCACTGTGACTGGTGGCTAATACGCTTGGCACTGACTGGTGGTGCTGAGACTGCTGTCACTGTGACTGGTGGCTCATACAGCTGGCACTGACTGGTGGTTCTGAGACCACTGGCACTGTGACTGGTGGCTGATACAGCTGGCACTGACTGCTAGGACTGACTGGTGGTGCTGAGACTGTGGGCACTGTGACTGGTGCCTGAGATGGCTGGCACGAACTGCTGGCACTGACTGGTGGTGCTGAGACTGCAGCTGATGGCTGAAACAGCTGGCCCCTACTGGTGGCTGAGACGACTGGCAGTGACACGTGGTGCTGAGACTGCTGGAACTGTGACAGGTGGCTGATATGGCTGGCACTGACTGGTGGTGCTGAGACCACTGGCACTGTGACTGGTGGCTGATATAGCTGGCACTGATTGGTGGTGCTAATACGGCGGGCACTGTGACTGGTGGCTGATAGAGCTGGCGCTAACTGGTGGTGCAGAAACCACTGTCACTGTGACTGGTAGCTAATACGCTTGGCACTGACTGTTGATGCTGAGACTGCTGTCACTGTGACTGGTGGGTGAATCAGCTGGCACTGACTGCTGGCACTGACTGGTGGTGCTGAGACCACTGGCACTGTGACTGGTGGCTGATATAGCTGGCACTGATTGGTGGTGCTAATACGGCGGGCACTGTGACTGGTGGCTGATAGAGCTGGCGCTAACTGGTGGTGCAGAAACCACTGTCACTGTGACTGGTAGCTAATACGCTTGGCACTGACTGTTGATGCTGACACTGCTTGTCACTGTGACTGGTGGGTGATTCGGCTCGCACTGACTTCTGGCACTGACTGGTGGTGCTGAGAAGGCGGGCACTGTGGCTAGTGGCTGATAGAGCTGGCACTAACTGGTGGTGCTGAGACCACTGGCACTGTGACTGGTGGCTGATCGGGCTGGCACTGACTGGTGGCTGATATGGCTGGCACTGACTGGTGGTGCTGAGACCACAGGCACTGTGACTGGTGACTGATAGAGCTGGCACTAACAACTTTCAGCATTCTCCATTCATTTCTATGGAGTTCTGAGAACAGCAGCAAAGTGTGCATCTTGGGAGTTGTAGTTTTACTACAGCTGGTGTGCCGGAGGTTAGCCATCACAGACCTAGACCAATGCTAAAACACTGAATACATAACATCAGTAAGTTTTCTTACCACCACTTTGCGTGTACCAAACAGTTTGGCATTTTCATCTAACAATCTGATTAATTTTCCAAATGTTGGGTCACCATACTCAAACCTGTTCCCAAAGATAATCGAGCAGATTACATTGGATACTGCACTGTTTACTAACAGGTGTGGATTGAATTGTGTGCCTAAAATAAGAAAAATATAGAAATCATATAAAAAGAGTGAAAAAGATTATATTCTATGAAATGTCATTACTGTTAATTTATGACAGAAGGGTTCTTCTCCAACCTCCAAAGCTAATCTGTAGCAAATCTCCAAAGTGCTACATGCAGATTTTGTTGCGGATTTGCAGCAGACTTCAACTTTATAATGTATCCACAATGAACAGTATAAACAAGCTGAAGATGTGAAAATCCTAACAGCAAACCATCAATGGAAAAATCTGCTACATGTGAATGCGGTTTTGTAGCACTGTATTGTACATCTGTTGCAGATTCTCAATTTGGGGTAAATAGTTACTGTACATATGTCCATCAAGTTCTACATTTCTTGATTATCTAACTGTAAGATTAATTAGAACACTCAAGGCCAATTATTAGTAGATAAGTGTTTGGTCTTTTTTTTAAATGCTGACCTAGTATCTGCCATTACTTTCTCTTGGGGTAGGGCATTCCATAGTCTGACTGCTGTAACTGTAAAGAATCCTTTCCCGTATTGGTGACCAAATCATCTTTACCCCAGAGTCCACACATAATGAATGATCCCCTGGTCATTTGAACAGGTCTTAGATCAAAATATATTGTGCCAGTTCTCTGTATTCACCACGTTTTTTCATTCATGTAAATGAGATCACCTCTAAGGGTCTATTCCAAGCTGAATAATCGAAATTTTTCTATTTAATAATCTAGTCTTCTACCTTTCAACCCTCCTCAGCATTCCCATATCCTTTTTAGGCCTTGTTCACATTTCCGTGTCCGTTTGACGTCCGTGTAAAAATCCATCCGTGTTTCATCCTTAAAGAGGTCAATGAAGGATCCGTGTTTTGTCCGTGCATCTGTTTTTCGCCATCTGTATTCCATGAACACTGCTCAGCTGAAAATTAATTTCCAGAGCATGTCCTATCAGTGGTCAGTGAAAAACCAGCCAAACACAGATGCCATCATGGACCAAAGTAGTGCATGTCTCCTTGATACTTTCACTTACCCACGATCATTAAAAAAATACTGATGTGTGAACAAACATATTAACTTCAATGGGTACATGTGCCGTCCACAGAAAATGCGGACAGCACTCGTCAGTGAAAAACAGAAATGTGAACAATGACTTAAAATGTGTCCAAAATTGAATCCCATATTCAAGCTAAGTCACTATTCTCTGTGCAAATAGACCTATCAAATCTAGAAGGTGGAATATGTACGTGTATGTTTGGCCCACAATCCCAACAAAACTCAGTTCATGGCTTTGAATTTGGGAAGTATAGACAGAGGGTAAGATTGGTATAGGCATATATTTTACCATTGTGAGATTTAAAGCTTTCTGTAAGGGCAATTACTTCATCTTGAATTTTGGCTTCTATGGATTTCTTCCCCATTCCAAAGTCTCGAAGTGTTGATAGTGTGAACCTCCTCATAGATTTCCATAGTTCTCCATTGGAAAATATTACACCTGAAATATTTTTATATGTGAACAACTATAAAACGTATATGAGATAACCAATCACACTGGGCAGAACATAGCCTTGTGGGAATATAACTAGAAAATGAAATCAAACATGAATTTCTAAACTATATTTTTTTTTTATTCTTGTTTAAATGTGAGAGTGAAGTGGATTTAAAATGACCTACAAACAGGAAATCATATCTAAAATAAAGTAGAAGAAAAGTGGAAGGAGAAAAATGAAAGAAGAAAGGAAGCAATGAAAAGGTGAATGAAGGAATGTGAAGAAAAGCCAAGAAGAGCAAAAGAAAGATAAGCAAACAAAACAGAGTAAGGAATGAAAAGGAAGAAGAATGCTGGAGAATGTAGATGAAAAAGAAAAAAAAGAAAAGTAAAGGAGAGTTATGATGATGAAGAAGAAGGAAGATAATGAAGAAGAAGAAGGAACATAAGAAAGAAAAAGGAAGAAGAAAGAAAATGTTGACAATGATGAAGCAGAGGGAACAAAAACTAAGAGAAGCTGTGCAAGAAAAAGCAGACTAAAGTAAGTAGAATAATGAAGATGAAGAAGGAGTAGAGGAAGGAAACAAAACAAAGACAAAAAAGGAAGTGGGGAAGGAAGAAAAGAAAAGGAGAAATAATTAAATTGACAGTGATGGAAAAGAAGGCCGAAGAAGGAAGAAGTAGAAGGTAGGTAATAACTGAAGAAAAGAGAAAGAGGAAAGTAGAATGAAGGTGTTGATGATTTAGTAGAGAGAAGAAGGAAAAGGAAGATGATAACAAAGTTAAGAAGAAAAAGGAAATAGAGGGAAGTTAATGGTAATAATAAAGTATAGGAAGAAAAAAATAGATGAAAGTGAAGGAAAAGGAAGATAAGGAAGAAAAAAAGATAAAGAACAAAATGGAAGAAAAATGAAGTTACTGAATGAAGAGTGACAATCACCACTGTTGCTTTCTATTTGCATTTATTATGCAATTCATTTCTAAAAATTGGTCAGATGTTTGGAGTGTTCTCCTTGTGGCCAACATTTTCAGTTTAGGTGTGGCTTTATCTGAGACACGTGTACACCATGGCCAATGTCAGGTCACAACTGGCTATATTGTAGAAGGATCACAACATTTAAAACATTTTACGTAAGATCTGTAGGATGTTCCTCTTCAGGGCGGTTCATTCCTATTTACAGTATTTGCACAAAATTACATACATCAATGTGACATTTATGTGATTCTTCAATTAGCAGGATCAGCAACAGTTGCTAGAGTATCTAAAAGTAGATTGCAATATATCCTACTCTAATAACGCGCTTCTGCAGATGACTTGTAGGATTCATGGAAAGTACAATATAAATACCATGTCTGTTGAAGGCTAAGTCAAATATTGGAGTATTTGCTCTTTCTCCAAAATCTTCAGCTCGGGTGACAAGTGCTTCCTTCACAGCCTTATATCCAGAAAGTACCACTATTTTTCTGGGTCCTACATGCAGAGTATAGATTTCCCCATATTTCTCAGACAGCTGCAAAATAAAATAATTTTATTTAAATATAAATTTATATGAATTGCTTTCCATAAAGATGAAATTGGAGTCCACAAAGTGTGGGATGAATGCAGTATGTATTCAGCATGACATATGTATATATTCTCGAGGGCTTCATTAAGGTAACAAAGCCTTTGTGTAGTTGTCCCTTACACCATACACTAGAAAAAATGTGGGGGTTCAGCCAGCACAACACTGAATGCAGGTGCACATTGCTATGTCGAAATACAGATACAAACGCAAGGTCACCTCCATAAGTGGTTCCTAACACTAGTTCTTACCTGTTATGGGCCATGACAGCCACACTGTCTGTACCTGCGCTCCCTGGACTTTGTGTGGCTGTCATGGCCCATAACAGGTAGGAACTCATGGAGGTGACCTTGACGTGGTGAGGGGCTTATTACGCTTTGGCCAAAATGTACACCAATGCCTCATTCAACATCCAGCATAGAGGCAGGGCAGAGTGCTGGTTGCAGAGTGCGATTGCATTTGTGTTTTAACACCGTACACTACCCAGATTACTGTGCCCCTGCAATGCATATGATCCAAAAATACATTCCTATGAATGTCTATCACCTAGCTGGCTTAAACAAATATAGTTAGGATATTGTAGTCAACTTTGGCTCACACAGCATACTTAGATCTTTAGGTCACTTATAAGCCTCTGAACAGCTGCTAGTGACATTTTACCAGCATTTAGGGAAAAAACTGCAAGAATTGGCCACCCCCTCTTTAAATGGAATATATCACTTATACCCTTTTAATAATAGAAACCTTGAAATACTGATATATTAGTTTTTTTAAATCAGTATTTTATTTTCTAATTGTCGTTTTTCCCCCAATTTTCTGCACAAGATTATGAGGGTAGCCATCTTACCCGAGCTGCTGCTTAGAGATATGCTTTACAGCAACCACATGGACCATTGAAACCTGTAATCTGGAGATGACTCATTGACTCCTATAGGAGAGTGTTGTGGCTATCTTCTGTGACCTGTGCAGAAGTCATTGTGCAGGGAGGCAGAGGAGGGGAGCTGCAATCATCCCCTGTTGTGAATGTTGGATCCTATAAATACAGTAGGTGATATCTGTTACTGTAGTCCTGCCTTGGATGATATTGAGATGACTACTGAAAATTTATATTACAGATTAGGAAATGTCATCCTATTAGAAGGCTTAATTGGCAGAGTGAAAACTGCTGAATTTCCAGATTATTTAACTATAGGTACTGACATGGAATTTTAAAAATTGACAAAGTCTTAAAACTATAGTATGTTAAAAATTTTATTCAGGTAAAAGTTCATTTTCGGACTATACATTTGAGGCAAGATACTGTGTTCGGTGTCATCATGCACCTGAGATAATACTCCTAGATCTGCCAAGAGACACTGAAAAGTGGGACATGGCAAAAGATAAGCTCAATAGTCCTTAAGGCCAGTAAGCACAGACTATAGAGAAAAGGACTAAATCTAGAGCTCTCTAAGCCAGAAGATGAAGGTCATGGTGCTCAGGGGACTGTAACACTTCCTTTGTTCTAAATATTGATAAGGGGCCAAGTAACAATCTTCCCTTTAAACAATGGACGCTTAGGGAAATGTATCATCCCGTATAATTGTGGCTTTTTGGGCAATTTCAGCCCTGTTTGCCACTTTTCAAACAGCAGAGGGAGTGGGTGGGGAGTGGTTGGTGTGAGATCTGGCATAGATAGCCCTGCACATTTATTATGCTCTACCTCTCAAAACGAATATAGATTTTACTTAAACTCTTTACTACCCTCCCTTGCTCGTGTAAATTTCTGTTCTGGCGCAAAGGCCTGCACAGATATGGCACATCTGACGCCAGCGGGGGATAGATTAAGACCAGTGTGTAAACCGCCTGTCTTAATAAATGTTCCTCTTAACCCTTTCATGACCGGGCTTAAAGGCCTGAATGTCCAGGCAATTTTTTTGTGGTTTTCTGCACGTGTTGGTTTAGTGACCCTAACTTTTTATTTGTTGGATTATCAAAATAAAATTAGCATTTTTTTTTACTTGACACATACGACTTATATTAGCATTTTTTATATATATTTTTTGTTTTTTTAGGTTTAATTTGGAGGAAAACCGCTCTTATTAAAAATTTATTTTTTTATTATAGCTTTTTATTTCTTAAATATTACAACTGACACAAAAATGAATTATTGCAATGGATTCCCTATTGTGTGATGATCATTTTGATATAGCATGTATAAGTTTGAGTGAACGGGGAGACTATGGAGATGTTTCCTTTAGCAATGGCATTACATTATTTTATCATTTTTTTATTAGTATTTTTTATTATTTTTTTTACTTATATTTTAATTTATTTTTGGCACATAATATGTCCCCCAGGAGGTCATTAGAAGACCTTTGGAGAACACTGAAAAAAAAAATTCACTGTTTTCACAGGAGCCCCAGGTTATAGAGGGAAACAGCCCCCTGAGGGGTATTACACACAGACAGAGCCGATCTAGTTTTTCTTAGACCCTGCAGCTCTGGTCCTGCCCCAAGACACCCAGCGGTTATGGGACCGTTGGGACTAACAGAGGAAGCGGGTGGGCCGCTCCTCCACGATCTCCTACCGGCATAGGAGAAGGCAAAAACGGTACAAATTCACAGACATTCCTTATGGGAAACTGTAAATAAGAAGCTGAAGCCTTTGGAGTCCTGTCAATGATGTCCACAAGCTCAATAGTCCTCCATATTCATGAGCTTCTGCATCCTCTCCTCACAACATAAGAAAAGCAGAGAAGCTGCAGCTGCACCCTCCTCCTCCTACCTATATTCTGTTTACTCTTATATTTCATGATACATTTTGTGAGGGCACATGAGTGGGAAAGTGGCATTTCAGGTCTCTAAAAGGCGAGGAACATCAAACATGAATAATTCCAAGGTTTCATGTAATGGCATGTACTCCATTGAGCTGTCTTATGTGCCTGTTCACTGATCCAGTGCAAACACACCTTCATTAAGAAGATTTAAAAGCAACAAATAATCTACAGTCTGATGAAACTCTGTAAAGCACTTGAGTTGTTTGCTATGAATATACAAATTCCCTAAGACTTGGATTCATACCAATTTTTTTCGAGTTTAATTGCGTTCACGAGTGTAAATACGGACACTGATAATGAACTATGTAGTCATATCAAATGCCTATGTGTTTTGCCCCAAAGTATTTTCAGATGTTGAATATTAATTATCCTCCAGTGCAGGAATCTTATCTGATCAGAGGACCACATTATCTGACTGAACCACTCCAAAGGGCCAGCCACAATGAAATGTAAAGGGATGTTATCATCTGAGACAAAAAAAGTATGCTATTTCCACATAGACTGCTGGTTAGCCTGTTCTGTTATCCACTGTTTCTACTAAAGTGGGAAAGTTCTGTCTTATTTCACAGTTTGTGGGGTGTCCACATTAATTGCTAGATAACCAGTTCCATTAGCCACTGCTTCCACTAAAGTGGGAAAGCGTCTCATTTTACACCATCTGCTGCTTCCACATAGATTGATAAATAGCCTATTTTGTTAGCCACTGATACAAATAGTGGCCCAGTCACTGGGAGGGGGGGGGGGGCAGAATTAAGTTTGCATTGACATCCCTGTTATTTTCCCCTTCTTCTGATCCGTCATAAGAACAACCCCCCCCAAAAAAATAGATCCTGTCTTTTGAGCATCAGCCTTCATGTGGTCAGTATTTGGTCACTAATTGATCAGTATTTGTAAGGCAAAAACAGGAGTGGGTCCGAAACAAAGATAACACGTGAAGGAAATATTCTGTGTTTTGGACCCACTCCATCTTTTGGCTTACAAATTATGATGAAATCCTGATGCAAAATACTGACCGTGTGATCGAGGCCGTATGGATGCTTCAAAGACAGGAACTGTAGTGTTTTTCATTTCTTCTGATGGATCAGAAGAAAGGTAAAATAAACTGATGTCATGAAGTCCAAACAGGGACTCTAGTGGCCCACTGTCACGGAAGGTGTACAGAAAACTAGAAGATCCGACTGACTGGATCCAAAACTAAGGAACAAAAGGGAGAGCCCTGCATCAGACCTGACTCTCTCCCTAACTGCTCAGCCTATGCAAAAATCCCAATGGTAGATGATCGCATATCCTCGTACCTCGACTGTATAACACCTGAACACCCTATAATAGTGAGGGGACACGACCACCGGCTCCCTACACTAGATACGGAGGGAGTCAGGGTCACCTGGGATCCAGCAAACAGGAAAACACAAATTATTGAACAAAACTTATCTGTAGAAGATTCAGTAGTAGGATCAGCATGCACACACTCCAGAAAGTAATATAAACTGCAAAGTGATGCAGTATGGGAAGGGATTTAAAGGGATGCAATCAGTGCAACTACATGACAGCTTAGAGAGGCTAACGAGATGAGAAAATGAAAGCAAAACAAAAGGAACCTCAAGGAGGAGGTTCTGAAGGACGTCTGAGCTTCTCAGATGTCTGGTGGTGACACCCACAGAGTGGAGGGGGGATGGCAACAATATGAGTAGCTATAGGGGTAGCATGGGAAGCGGTTGCCTTGAGGCCCTACCCCAGAAGGGCCCACCCAGGAGGAAGACTAAAAGATTTTATTGTCAGGGCCCACTCAACAGTATTATACAATAACATTATATACCGTACAGTAACAGTATATACAGTGACTTACAGTATATACAAGTAGGAGACAGACAAGGAGTCTGCCAGGGCTGGTCTGAGAGAGCTATCTTGACTAGCCACTTGTGTTGATTGAGCACCAAAGTGCTCGGGTGCTCGAGTAGAACACCTCGGGATGCTCGGGTGCTCTACCTAGCACCCGAGCGCAATGGAAGTCAACGGGAGAACCCGAGCATTAAACTAGGCACCCCCTGCTCTGAAGAGGGGAGGGTGTCTGGTTCACAAGAAAAGGTCATAAATTGATGGAAACACCACCAAAATGGTTAGGGAACAGCATGGGGAGGATGTCTGGATGCATCTTGGACTCTCAGGTCGCTGCTGGGAACGATGTTGTCCAAGTAGTACGCCACTTTTACAGACTGACAATAATACGCATAAAATCGATTTTAGAGGAAACATTGTTAGGAAACATTCTACAATTGTTCATGTAGTGCGACTCCTACACTCAAAAATTACAAGGAACCGGCACTACAATACACCTGTTACAAATAAAGGAGAGCATCATACACAGCCTTGAAAAATTATGATTGATGGCCTGCTAGTGACCCTCAAAAACATTTCGAGCAAGGGCCTGCTGATCTGACCATCTAAAACATTATGGGTGAGAGCCTACTGCCCCTTTGGTGACTCTAGATAATCTGGGGCCGATCGCACGTCCCCGGCGACGATCCATTCGGGTGTCTGTCCTATCAACTTTCGATGTTATTGTCAGCGCAAACCATGGTGACTACGAGTAATGGGGAATCAGAGTGAGAGAGCTCTTCCGCTGGGGAAGCCGGTGTGGAGTCAGCCTCTGGAGAAGAGGATAGAGGAGGGCAGAGGCCAACTGCGCTCTGCCCAGATGCCAGCTCTTCCGCTGGGATGGGGTCAGGGAATCCTGCCCCCAAGACCTTGTTGCGGATCAGCTGTGGAGAGGAGGGATCGCTTACCTTCTCCTCCTGGCATTCCTGCGGGGTTGGTGGGGGATCCGTACTGGCCGTCCAGCCTGCCGGTAGGCCGGGTGCAGAGACTGCGGCCCCATCTGCCCCATCGGAGTTAGGGGTGCTGTCCCCCTGTGGTTGGGGAGAGAGACCGATTGTCTCCTCTCCCTTCAAGGTACACTTCCGCTGGGGAATGGAGACGATGCTCTCCTCTCCCTGCAAAACATGCTGCCACTGGGGAGCAGGACCAACTGGTAGCCAGGCCCCTCCAAAACCCAGTGGCGATGTTGGTTTCGCCACAATTAGGTATAATTATTTGAGAACCTGCAGGTGAGCTGACCCTGTAAAAGATTTTAGGTGCGGGCCTACTGGTGAGCTGACCCTCTAAAAGGTTGTGGCTGGTGGCCTGCAGGTGATTTAACCCTCTAAAACATTATATGGGAGTGCCTTCAGGTGAGCTGACCCTGTAAAAGATTGTAGGTGAAGGCCTGCTGGTGAGCTGACCTTGTAAAACATTATATGCGAGGGCCTGCTGGTGAGCTGACCCTCTATAAAATTATATGCCGAGGGCCTGCTGGTGAGCTGATCCTGTAAAACTGATCTGTTATAATGCCACCAGCAGCACTAAATACCCGCTCAGACAGAACGCTGGTGGCAGGGCAGGCCAGCACTTGCAAGGCGTAGAGCGCCAGTTCGTGCCACATGTCCAGCTTGGACACTCAGTAGTTGTAAGGCACTGAGGGATCATTGAGGATGCTGACACGGTCTGCTATGTACTCCTTCACCATCTTCCAAAATGTTTCCCACTAGGCCACACATCAGGGTGAGGGTGCACACAGCAGCCAAGAAACGTGCGAGGAGTAGACACGAGCATGGCGGCGAGAACCGAACACATTCTTGATCATCACTACTGATGAAAAATTCCCATGCTGGTGAGTATGGCATTTTACCCTTATAACTCTGTGCTGACTGCCTGCTACTGCCTCTATGGAGCTGTGCACCGCTAGTTGTTTCCAGACAGTTAGCAGACAGTCTACTTCAGGCACGTTGGGCTCCAGATATCACACTGCTGGCTCACGGTCACAATTGCATCCTACTGGCTCAGCCGCACGCTGTCAACCTGCCCCTGTCTTGCAGGCAAGCTGCTACCCTCATTCCTTGATGATAATTATAAAGCCACATCTTCACCTAGTGATCAACTACATAATCATCTACTACTGTCTGCTCATCACTTATGCCACTCTCACCAGTCTTATGGCCACGTCCCTGGCCACTGACAACACCTGCTGCCACGTGATTGTCTTTCTGCTCCCACGCGATTGTCATTCTCGCTACTTGCATGCCTACAGAAGAACCTCTCCTCAAAATCTGGGCTGGCTAGTAGATGCTGACTGTCCTAAATAATATCTTACTCCTTGAAAAATGAAGCAGAGCCGGCGGCATGCATTACTTGCCTGGCAGAAGGAGCAGCAAAGAAACAGGCAAGTTCAGAATAAGTGAGGGCACAGAGCTTGTTCCTGGGCCATGCCAACTAAGTGTGGTGTCAGATGAACCCATCGAGTTCTGGCTGTCGGATGTCAGTTGAGATCAGTTGAAGACCGAGTCAACCATTCCAGGACAGCGGGATTGGTCGTCAAAACACGACCTCTGGAAGACAGTGGCAGCTCTCGTCTTTTGCTGCGGCTACCACCCCCACCCTCCTTCCCTCTGGTGCTACTTTTTCGGCTCCAGCAACATTTTAGCCACTGCCCGTTCCTTTGGAGGGCAACTGTTGGACATACTGTACAGTAACCGTAACTCTATATGTAAAATAAGTTATTCAATGTCAATGTGGCCACCCCACTAACAGTAGAACAAGACAGATTATTCACCCTCATTTGAGAGTCAAGGCGTAATAGAATTATTTAACAAGGTGGACACCCCAATAACAGTAAAATTAGAAAGTTTATTCAGCCCAATTTAAGAATCAAGGCCTAATGGAATTACTTATCTGTAAAACAAGGTGGGCACCACAATAACTATTAAATGAGACAGCTTATTCACGCTAATTTGAGAATCAAGGTCTAATGTAATCTAATGGAATTGCTTATCTATTTTACAAGGTGGGCACCAGAATAACAGTTACCGGTAACTCTTTCCTATTATTTTAGTAAACAGATGTGCATCTTTTAGGCAGAAAATACTGTAAATTACACCGTTTATTCACCCCAATTTGAGAATCAATGCCTAATGGAATGACTTCTCTATATGCTTTTGTTGTATTTGTTTCGCTTCCCTTCCCTCTCCTACCGTGACAGGTGGACACCCCAATAACAGTATAATTAGACAGATTATTCACCCCAATTTGAGAATGAAGGCCTAATAGAATTACTTATCTAGTAAACAAGGTGGAACCCCAATAACAATAGAATCTAGTAAAAAGTAACAATAGAACTAGAAATCTTATTCACCCCAATTTGAGAATTAAGGCCTAATAAAATTGCTTATCTATCAAACAAGCTGGACACCCCAATAACAGTAAAATTAGAAAGCTTATTAACCCCAATTTGAAAATCAATGCCTAATGGAATGACTTCTCTATAAAACAATGTGGAAACCATAATAACAGTTAAATTACACTACTTATTCACCCCATTGAAGAATCAAGACAAAATTGAATTGTTTATCTTTTAAACAAGGTGGACACCCCAATAACAGTAAAATTCGAAAGCTTATTCACCCCAATTTGAGAATGAAGGCCTAATAGAATTGCTTATCTAGTAAACAAGGTGGAACCCCAATAAAAATAGAACTATAAATCTTATTCACCCCAAATTTAGAATCAAGGCCTAATACAATTGCTTATCTATTAAACAAGGTGAACACCCCAATAGCAGTAAAATTAGAAAGCTTATTCACCCCAATTTGAGAATCAAGGCCTAATAGAATTACTTATCTAGTAAACAAGGTGGAACCCCAATAACAATAGAACTAGAAATCGTATTCACCCCAATTTAAGAACCAAGGCCTAATAAAATTGCTTATCTATTAAACAAGGTGGACACCCCAATAACAGTGAAATTAAAAGCTTATTCTCTATTGATCCCTTCAGCTTCAGATTACAAACCCTGCACTGTCCCTGCAGTCTCCCTATGCTCTCCCTACAGTGTGTAAAAACTCTCCCACCCATCTCCCTACACTGTCCCTGCACTCTCCTCATCCAATATTCCACAATTAAAAGCTTTTAGCAACACCATCCCTAGCGCTTGTCCCATCTCTCCCTATGCTCTGCTCACAGTGGCTGGCTAGCTGCTGATTGGCTGTCTGCACGGAATTATGGGTGATCTTACGTTCCCGGGCTTCTTACTTTCACTTTGTAACATGTGCAACATATATTTTAGGAAAAAAATGACTCGTTCCCACGAAGCGCAAGGAAATTCGAATTAGTTGAGAATCAAATTTTTTGTTGCATTATAAACCGCCCATACTGTCATTTTTTTATCTCCTTGCTCTGTGAAAAATGGAAGCTGTTAATGTACTGGTGGACCGCATTCAGAAATTATCTTGGGAGGTAGCTGACCTCCGTAATTCTGTTGTACTGTGTCAGATATTCCTGGCGTCTGGCTCCGCTGGTGGGAACCAGGCCAGCCTTGAACCTAAGGTCGCTCTCCCAGATAGGTTTTTTGCGGAAGTGATAACTTTGTTCGGTTCAGGGAATCTTGTAGATTATATTTTCGTCTACGTCCGACCTCATTTTTCATTCATCAACCCAACATCCACAATAATGTTCCCATTAAGGTTCAAAATGTCCTACCTCCATCAATGAGTTGTGTAGCCGATTGAGGTCCAACAGGTTAATGTTACCAATGAAAGGGAGAGGGGTAGGTCCAGGAGGCATGTTTGGCGTGCTCTTCTTAGATCCATTCCTCCAGTAGATGAACAGTGCGACACAAATTACAAAATATATTAACACATCGACTCTAGTCAAAAAGTAGGCAATAAAAGCCATAGTGAAGCACGGTGAGGAATCTGTTCTGAATGTACTGTGGTTACGATATTTATACACATGGACTTAAGCCACTAAGCATGTTAATCTTTACTAGGGTGCAAATGACCTATGACAAACTGATTGGCCCATGGCCATTCAACAGGGTAGTGGTTCTTGTTTTTTAGTCCACAATGTTATATTTACATAGGTATTACATTTTGTTTCGCTCGAGTTCACCTTAAAAAAAAATGGCTAAAAAGTATTGCAATATTATAGTGCCGCATAAAGGAATATGATTTCAATTATAATACTATCTATTGAGGTAGTTGTACCACTTCCACAAGTTCACATGGTAATATGAGGACAAGTAAGTGAATTGATACCTGGGTATAATATAATTAACTATTTGTCTACAGATTAAAGTTCTTCTGTGTTTTGAAGGACTAATTCATCTGTTTTTAGAAAGAGAGTCACTGTTGTACCAATAAAGACGATGGAAAAGAAAATCCTTCCATTTAATGCCAGACAACTTCTTTAAAGGGGCTATCCTGGGATTATTGAAAATAGCTGCCAGCATCCCATCCCAGAATGTGAATAGGATAGGTTGTGTCCCACTGCAGAGCTGTCGTGGGGTGATAAAGGGGGAAGCTTACTATGCATTATGCTTAAGCACCTGCCATCATCTCCAACTGTCAAGCATTCTTATCAGGCAGCTCAGCCTTATAACTTCTCTAAGGTAGAGATGCATCATTACAACTCAACAATAGATAGTAATAGATGAGATTCTGTGTGCGATATGCCATCATGGCTAAGCAGCCTGACAGGAACGGGCAGAATAAATGCATCATCTGCATCTATTGTAGAGCAATCCTGCTCCCCATTCTTTTCAGGCTGCTCAACCTTGACAGAATATCACACACAGGGTCACATGCTGTGGGGCTG
This sequence comes from Bufo gargarizans, assembly GCF_014858855.1. Lineage (NCBI taxonomy): Eukaryota > Metazoa > Chordata > Amphibia > Anura > Bufonidae > Bufo > Bufo gargarizans. Next base: position 174,789,080 of record NC_058087.1, on the reverse strand, counting down.
CTTTTCTTCAGCAGGGACAGGGAGCTGGTCAGAGTTGATAACGCGATGAGTTAAAAAATTTGAGTTAAGAGCTTGAGTGCTAACCCTGCTACATCTGTACGTGGAAAAAATTTAAATATATTTGTCATTCAGCGGTGCAGTTATATGTTCTAAAGCCTTTTGTGTAGTGTATAAGTGGAAAAAAATAAGGGTCTATTTGCAATTCAGCGGTGCAATTATATGTTCTAAAGCCCTTTTTGCTGTGTATTAGTGTCAAAAGAAAAATATATTTGCCGTTCAGCGGTGCAGTTATATGTTCTAAAGCCTTTTGTGGAGTGTATAAGTGGGGGGAAAAATGTATATATTTGCCGTTCAGAGCTGCAGTTATATGTTCCAAAGCCTTTTGTGTCATGTATAAGTGGAAAAAAATAAGGGCCTATTTGCAGTTCAGCGTTGCAGTTATATGTTCTAAAGCCTATTGTGGAGTGCATAAGTGGAAAAATATTTTTTGATGTTCAGTGGTGGAGTTATATGTTTTAGAGCCTTTTATGGAGTGTATAAGTGGAAAAAAGATAAATATTTTTGCCGTTCAGCAGTACAGTTATATATTCTAAAGCCTTTTGTGGAGTGTATAAGGTGAAAAATGTATTTGCTGTTTAGTGTTGCAGTTATATGTTCTAAAGCAGTGATGCCCAACCTACGGCCCGCAGGCAAATGCGGCCCGCGAAGCCGTGTCATGCGGCCCACGCAGTAACAGGACTTTATCAGCGCAGGGCGCGCTGCGAACGGCACAGTCAGCAAAGCGATGCTGCCTGTGCCTGCAATCTCCCCGCCCAGCGCCACCTCCTAGCTAATTTATTTACTGCACTTGTGTCTGTGAAATTGAAGAGAAGTGCCGTAATCTCGCACAACCGCACTGGCAGAGGCATCGAAGTACGCATGCACCGTCTTCATGGCTCTGCCTCTGCCAGTGTGCCTGTACGAGATTACGGCGCTTCTCTTCAATTTCACAGAGGCATGTGCAGTGAATAAATTAGCTAGGAAGCGGCTCTGGGTGGGGAGGAGATCTGCGGATGACACTGAGGGGAATATCTGCGGATGACACTGAGGGGGATATCTGTGGATGACACTGAGGGGGATATCTGTGGATGACACTGAGGGGGATATCTGTGGATGACACTGAGGGGGATATCTGTGAATGACACTGAGGGGGATATCTGTGGATGACACTGAGGGGGGATATCTGTGGATGACACTGAGGGGGATATCTGTGGATGACACTGAGGGGGATATCTGTGGATGACACTGAGGGGGATATCTGTGAATGACACTGAGGGGGATATCTGTGGATGACACTGAGGGGGATATCTGTGGATGACACTGAGGGGGATATCTGTGGATGACACTGAGGGGGATATCTGTGGATGACACTGAGGGGGATATCTGTGAATGACACTGAGGGGGATATCTGTGGATGACACTGAGGGGGGATATCTGTGGATGACACTGAGGGGGGATCTGTGGATGACACTGAGGGGGGATCTGTGGATGACACTGAGGGGGGGGGTCTGTGGATGACACTGAGGGGGGATCTGTGGATGACACTGAGGGGGGGATCTGTGGACGACACTGAGGGGGGGATCTGTGAAAGACACTTAGGAGAATCTAGGAAGGGGTCTGGGGATGTTGGGGTGGGAGGTCCTGGAGGGGTGTTTGGGTGGGAGCTCTGGAAGGGGTGGGAGGTCCGATAGGTATGTGGGAGTGGGAGATCCGGGAGGGCAGGCCCATACATTTTTTTGCTATGGGGCCCAGTCATTTCTAGCTACGCCCCTGATTAGTAAGATTGGGCGGGCACTGGAGCGATAGAGCGCCCTGCTGTAGGAAAAGCCAGCAGGAGATGAAAGGAGGAGGGGCCAGATTCTGGTGGTGTTGGGCACACGGCGCAAGCATGGCGGTGGAAGATCTGACTGAAGCCTAAAGACCAGACATCAAGGTAGACCTGCAGAAGAAGGTGACAGCGCAGTATGTGATGTATACATGTGTGTAATGTATGTAGTGCAGTGTGTGATAATCACATACTGCACTACAAACATTACACACATGTATACATCACATGCCCCCTCACAATAATAATGCCAATATATGTGCCCCCTCACAGTAATGATGCCAAGATATGTGCCATCTTCACAGTAGTAATGCTCACACACGCCCCCTCACAGTAGTTATGCCCAGATATGTGCCCCCTCACAGTAATGATGCCAAGATATGTGCCCTCTTCACAGACGTGATGCTCACACATGCCCCCTCACAGTAGTTATGCCCAGATATGTGCCCCCTCACAGTAGTTATGCCCAGATATGTGCCCCCTCACAGTAGTTATGCCCTGATATGTGCCCTCTTCACAGTAGTTAAACCCTGATATGTGCCCCCTCACAGTAGTTATGCCCAGATATGTGCCCCCTCACAGAAGTTATGCCCAGATATGTGCCCCCTCACAGTAGCTATGCCCAGATATGTGCCCCCTCACAGTAGTTATGCCCAGATATGTGCCCCCTCACAGTAGTTATGCCCAGATAAGTGGCCCCTCACAGTAGTTATGCACAGATATGTGCCCTATTTACAGTAGTTATGCCCTGATATGTGCCCTCTTAACAGTAGTTAAACCCTGATATGTGCCCCCTCATAGAAGTTATGCCCTGATATGTGCCCCCTCACAGAAGTTATGCCCAGATATGTGCCCCCTCACAGAAGTTATGCCCAGATATGTGCCCCCTCACAGAAGTTATGCCCAGATATGTGCCCCCTCACAGTAGTTATGGCCAGATATGTGCCCCCTCACAGTAGTTATGCCCAGATATGTGCCCTCTTCCCAGTAGTTATACCCTGATATGTGCCCCCTCACAGTAGTTATGCCCAGATATGTGCCCCCTTACAGTACTTATGCCAGATATGTGCTCTCTTCACACTAGTAATGCTCACTCGTGCCCCCTCACAGTAGTTATGTCCTGATATGTGCCCTCTTCACAGTAGTTATGCCCTGATATGTGCCCTCTTCACAGTAGTTATACCCTGATATGTGCCCCCTCACAGTAGTTATGCCCAGATATGTGCCCCCTCACAGTAGTTATGCCCAGATATGTGCCCCCTCACAGTAGTTATGCCCAGATATGTGCCCCCTCACAGTAGTTATGCCCAGATAAGTGGCCCCTCACAGTAGTTATGCACAGATATGTGTCCTATTTACAGTAGTTATGCCCTGATATGTGCCCTCTTAACAGTAGTTAAACCCCTTATATGTGCCCCCTCATAGAAGTTATGCCCTGATATGTGCCCCCTCACAGAAGTTATGCCCAGATATGTGCCCCCTCACAGAAGTTATGCCCAGATATGTGCCCCCTCACAGAAGTTATGCCCAGATATGTGCCCCCTCACAGTAGTTATGGCCAGATATGTGCCCCCTCACAGTAGTTATGCCCAGATATGTGCCCTCTTCCCAGTAGTTATACCCTGATATGTGCCCCCTCACAGTAGTTATGCCCAGATATGTGCCCCCTTACAGTACTTATGCCAGATATGTGCTCTCTTCACACTAGTAATGCTCACTCGTGCCCCCTCACAGTAGTTATGTCCTGATATGTGCCCTCTTCACAGTAGTTATGCCCTGATATGTGCCCTCCTTACAGTAGTTATGCCCAGATATGTGCCCCCTCACAGTAGTTATGCCCTGATATGTGCCCCCTAACAGTAGTTATGCTAGATATGTGCCCTCTTAACAGTAGTAATGCTCACACGTGCCCCTTGAGCGTTTGCATTTCTTTCTGGCAAAGCTACCTGGTTCCGGCCCGCAAAATTTATACCAAGTCTAGTGCGGCCCTCAGATGAAAAATGGTTGGGCACCACTGTTCTAAAGCCCTTTGTGTATTAGTGGCAAAAGATAAGATATTTGCCATTCAGCGGTGCAGTGATATGTTCTAAAGCCTTTTTTTTAATGCATTAATGGCACAAAAAAAGTATTTGCCGTTGTGTGGTGAAGTGCGAAAATTACAGACTTTTTGGGATGTTTTAATTTCTTTTTTATTTATTTATGTGATCTAACAGTATGTCAGACAGAGAAGTGCCAGGCCCTGAACAGGGGAGTGGCAGAGGCCTAAATGTTTCTGGTGCAGGCACAGGTCGCAGCAGAGTAAGGGGCATGGCAGCAGGAGTTGCAGCAAGAGGCCTGAGCTCCTGGTGTCATCTAGCGGTCGTGTCTTGACCAGCAACCCAGAATGTTGAATGGTTGACTCGGTCATCCACTTCGTCCCAAGTGACATCAGACAGCCCCAGAAAAGAGTAGGTGGGTTCCTCAGACAGAACCCTTATTTGGCATGGCCCAGTAGCAGGCCCTGTGCCCTGATCTGTCCTCAACCTGCCTCTATCCTTTTCTGTTCCCTCAGCCAGAAAAGTATTATATACAGCGAGGACGAGCTACTAGCGGACAGTCAGCAGCTACTGGACAGCCAAGATGTGGAGGAGACATCCGCCGCTTCCTCCGCTAGGCGGACAAGTAGTGATGAGGAGAGTGGCGTGGGAGCTGGTGTTACGAGCGGGGAGACTCCTGACCTAGAGACTGTTGAGGAGGACATAAGTGACGTGCAGACAATACTCAATGATGATTATGATGTAGCTGATCACGCTTGGGAGCCTGGTAACAAAGGGGCTTCATCATCATCGGGAGAAGAGGGTGGCAGCTTGCCCGTGAGGCAGCGATGGAGCCAGCAAGTCGCTAGAGTGGCCGGGAGTCAGCAGAGTGGCAGCAGTGGGAGGTCGGTAGCCTGGGGTAGACCACCTGCTTCGCAAGACCCTACCTGCCCGGAAAGTAGTGGTGCACAAGTTCACAAAAGCAGCGGCAGTAGCAGTGAGTCAGTGCATAGTGCATGGGCAGAAGGTGAAGCGTGGCCAGGGTGCCAATGTTGGCACAACGGCCCTGTGTCAACATATGCAGCGTCACCATTAAATGGCCTGGGAGAATCGTGGCTCCGAAGTGGTGGTCCATGCACCAGGTTTCAGGTAGTCAAGGCTTTACCATCTCAGCAGAAGATAGCTGTCTGTCCTTCCTATCATCTGCTGGTCCTGATGCTCCTGCTCCTCCTCCTCCTACTCCTCATCAGTCATTCTGCCATCAATCGATCATCGAAGCGATTGCCAAGAGACAACAGTATGCGTGCACTCATTCAACGGTGCAGAAGCTGAATGTGCTCCTGTCCAAGTTACTGGTACTGCAGTCCCTCCGTTTCCAAGTGATGGATTCTGCACCCTTCAGAGAACTGATGGCTATTGCCGAGCCGAAGTGGAGAGTCCCAAGCCTTCATTTCTTTGCCAAAAAGGCAGTACCAGCCCTGCACACACCTGTAAAACAGAAGGTGGGTCAATCCTTGAGCTTGTCGGTTTCTGCTAAAGTGCACGGCAGTGCCGACGTATGAAGCTGTAACCACAGTCAGGGACAATACATGTCCTTTATGGCCCACTGGGTGGATGTGGTTCCTGCACAGCCACATCAGCAACTTGGCCAGGTGACGCGCTTCTGCCTCCATGTTCTCACGTCGTTGGTCCTGCGACAATGTCTGCCTCTGCCTCCTCATCCTCCACCATGTCCTCAGCCTTCACTGCAGGGACAACTCACAGTGCCCCTCCAGCATACCACATGTGCGGGGCACGGCGGTGTCATGCTGTTTTGCACCCTGTTTGCCTAGGCGAACGGAATCACGCAGGGGAGGAACTGCTCTGTGTCCTTCACCAAGAAATTGAATCCTGGCTTCCTTCACGACAACTGAAAATCAGAACCATGGTGACCGACAACGGGAAGACTATGGTGTTGCGTCAAGGAGGGCTGAGCCATGCGCCCTGCAAGGCACATGTGTTCAATCTGGTTGTCAAGCGGTTCCTGAAGTCTTCCACCCATCTGCAAGACATCCTGTAAATTGCCAGGAAACTTTGCATGCACTTCAGCCACTCGTACACCACAAAGCACACCCTCCTTGATCTGCAGCAGCAGAATGGCATCCCCCAACATAGGCTGATATGCGATGTTCCCACCCGATGGAAATCCACCCTCCATATGTTGGACAGACTATACGAATAGAGAAAGGCCATAAACCATTTATTGATGATCCAAGCGGACAGGAGTACTCCATTGTTTAACTATGATTTCAGTCAGTGGCAGCTCATGCGTGACACCTTGCTCAGGCCCTATGAGGAGGCCACGTTATTTGTCAGTCGCCAGGACTACGGGATGAACAACGTAATTTCACTGCTTCATGTCCTGGAACAGATGCTGGTAAATTTGGCTGGTCAGTGGACTGGAGACGTGGCACCTCTATCTCACGGCCACATAAGCCCTGTGGGGGATGAACTGGAGGAGGAGGACATTGGAGCACAAGCAATGTGTAGCGAAATGGGTGGTTTTTACACACAGGTGACAGGAGAGGAGGAGCAGGAGCAGCCAGAGGAGCTACACGGCAATTAGGAAGACGAGGCAGAGGACCCAGACACACCGTGGCAGTATGCAGTGGAGATTGAGGCAGGGAGTCTCTTCGAGTCACTTGAACAAATGGCCCTATGCATGCTCACTTGCTTGCGTAGTGACAGCCCAATTGTCACCATTCGGCATAGGGATGACTTCTGGCTCTCCACCTTGTTGGACCCTCGCTACCACTCCAAATAGGGGGGCCTTTTTACACCCGCTGAGAGGGAGAACAAACTGAACTACTATAGAGACATCCTATGTAGTAAGTTGGCCGCTGCCTATCTCCACCACCGTCCATCCTCTCGCAGGTCTGACCGGGGGTCCTCTGTGCTCACGTTCCTCTGGCATGGTGGGTGGTAGGAGCAGTTTCAGCTCCATCAGCAGCAACTTGAGTCTAGAGTCACTGATGAGCAGCTTTATTCACCTGTAGAGATGTCGCGAACATAACATTTTCCGTTTGCGAACGGCGAACGCGAATTTCTGCAAATGTTTGCGAACGGGCGAACCGCCATTGACTTCAATAAGCAGGCGAATTTTAAAACCCACAGGGACTCTTTCTAGCCACAGTAGTGATGGAAAAGTTGTTTCAAGGGGACTAACACCTGGACTGTGGCATGCCGGAGGGGGATCCATGGCGAAACTCCCATTGAAAATTACATAGTTGGATTTTAATCCATAAAGGGCATAAATCACCTAACAATCCTAAAATATTTTGAACAACGTGGTTTAAAACATCCAGTGTGTGTATACGATCAGGTATGATGTTGTATCGATCAGGTAGTGTAAGGGTTACGCCCGCTTCACAGACATTGACAGACCAAACTCCCCTTTTAATGCACCGCAAACAACCGCAAACAGTCCATTTGCCCAACCGCAAACTCCCCATTTGCACAAGGTTGGATACCAAGCTAGCCATGTCCCGTTGATGTCATTGAAGGTTTCTTCCTCCACCCAGCCACGTACAACACCAAGGGTCCCCGAAAGGTGAAGTGAACTGATTTTTAGAACGGGGAGATGGTTAAAAAAACCGCTGGCTCCCTCCCCTTTGTTTGAATCCACGGTCACTGCGTCTGCAACGTGCAATTTACTGTCACACCCGATATGAGTGGTATTTCCTGTAGTTCTCTCTTCTCATCAGTTTAATCCCTGTTACGTCCCCTGTTTGTTTTTGCAGCCACAGTGCAGCACCAGAGACCAGAACATTTAGGCATGCACACATGCCTGAAAAACTAGGTATTGTTGCAGCCGCTGCTGTAGCAGCGGCCGGAAAAATTGATGTTTTCCAGGCAGAAAGGTGACTAAAACATTGCGGCTTGAACCCTAGTTGGTGGCGGAGAATTCACAAAAATCATCCGGTATGCAGACATTAAATACAGCAGCGTGTTGACCATTTTGAGGCCAAGGCACGTCATCAGGCCTTTTGTTAGTCAAACGTATACCCCACTGTCAGTCCCTTCGGGATCCATGCCTCATTCATCTTAATGAAGGTCAGGTAATCAACACTTTTTTGACCGAGGCGACTTCTTTTATCAGTGCCTCCTGCTGCACTGAAGGTCCTTTCTGACAGGACACTTGAGCGGGGCAGGCCAGAAGTTCTATCGCAAACTGGCATAGCTCAGGCCACAGGTCAAGCCTGCACACCCAGTAGTCAAGGGGTTCATCGCTCCTCAGAGTGTCGATATCTGCAGTTAAGGCGAGGTAGTCTGCTACCTGTCGGTCGAGTTGTTCTCTAAGGCTGGATCCCGAAGGGCTGTGGCGATGTGTAGGACTCAAAAAGCTCTGCATGTCCTCCATCAACAACACGTCTGTAAAGCGTCCTGTCCTTGCCGCCGTGGTCGTGGTAGGAGGAGGATTACTTTCACCTCTTCCCCAGTTAGATTCCCGTTGTGTTGTGACATCCCCTTTATAAGCTGTGCAAAGCATATTTTTTAGTTTGGTTTTGAACTGCTGCATCCTTTCTGACTTTCGGTAATTTGGTAACATTTCCGCCACTTTCTGTTTATACCGGGGGTCTAGTAGCATGGCCACCCAGTACAGGTCGTTCTCCTTCATCCTTTTTATACGAGGGTCCCTCAACAGAAATGACAGCATGAAAGACCCCATTTGCACAAGGTTGGATGCCGAGCTACTCATTTCCCGTTCCTCGTCCTCACTGATGTCAGTGACGGTCTGCTCTTCCCCCCAGCCACGTACAACACCACGGGTCCCAGATAGGTGACAACAACGAGCACCCTGGGATGCCTGCTGTGGTTGGTCTTCCTCCTCCTCAAAGCCACATTCCTCCTCTGACTCCTCTTCCTCATACTCCTTTTCCAGCGTTGCCGCAGGTCCAGCAAGCGATGATGACAAGGCTGTTTCTGGTGGTGATGGTGACCACAACTTTTCCTCTTCCTCTTCACGCTCATCTACAGCCTGATCCAGCACTCTTTGCAGGGCACGCTCCAGGAAGAAAAGGTCGCTGAGGTCGCTGATGGTGCCTTCGGTGCGACTGACTAGGTTTGTCACCTCCTCAAAAGGACGCATGAGCCTACAGGCTTTGTGCATGAGCATCCAGTAATGTGGCAAAAGAATTCCCAGCTCCGCAGAGGCTATCCTAGCACCCCGGTCATACAAATACTCGTTGACGTCTTTTTCTTGTTGGAGCAGGCGGTCGAACATTAGGAGTGTTGAATTCCAATGTGTCGGGCTGTCGCAAATCAAACGCCTCACTGGCATGTTGTTTCGGCGCTGAATGTCTGAAAAGTGCGCCATGGCCGTGTAGGAACGCCTGAAATGGCCACACACCTTCCTGGCCTGCTTGAGGACGTCCTGTAAGCCTGGGTACTTAGACACAAAGCGTTGTACGATGATATTCAACACATGTGCCATGCACGGCACATGTGACAACTTGCCCAAATTCAATGCCGCCAACAAATTGCTTCCATTGTCACACACCACTTTACCGATCTCCAGTTGGTGCGGGGTCAGTCACTGATCCACCTGTGCGTTCAGGGCGGACAGGAGTGCTTGTTCGGTGTGGCTCTCTGCTTTAAGGCAAGTCAACCCCAAGACAGCGTGACACTGTCGTATCCGTGATGTGGAATAGCCACTGGGGAGCTGGGGGGGATTCAGTTGATGTGCAGCCAGACGCCACAGCAGAAGAGGACTCAGCCGAGTGCCGGCAGCCTATCAGAGGAAGAGGGAAGGGGCATACCTCTCCCTCCCCTGTCCCACAGCACAGGCATCTGTATCACTGTCCTGAGGACGGCTATACAGATGACTATGGAGAGGAGCGCTCATTTCCCTGTGTGACTTTCCTGCAATTGCCCCCTTTGCCTTAATGGAAGCGCCGGCCCTGTATGTAACAGCTGTAAGGCCTCTATGGTCCCATCAGAATTGGCTTATGATTTGGTAGCCAAAAGCAGGAGTGGGTACAAAACACAGAAGACATGAAAATATTCCGTTCACGTGTCATCTCTGTTTTGGATCCAATCCTGTTTTTTTTTGGGCATTAGCAATACTGATGGATTACTGGACAAATGCTGACCGAGTGACGGCGTATGCTCCACAGACAGGATCCCTTTTTTGGGGATATTGTTCTGACGGATCAGAGGAAGGGCAAAATAATCAGTGATGTCAACAGAAACTTACTGCTGACACCCTCTCCACTCTGTCGGGGGGCTCTACTTGTATAAGCGTTTAATAGAAACACACTGAGGCCATTCCTAGTGCCTGAGCTATGATAATCTATTCAGCTTCCCTACATAGCAGTTCAGAGTGTCTGCTGCACCCGACAATGGAATGTTGTACAGTTAAAAGGCCCATAAACTTCATATGTCTGGCATCTTCATTATAAAATGTTCTCATATCATAAAAAAACTGGGGTAAGTATCTCATATTTTGACCGTATCTCATCTGCATTGACCGAATAGTTTTTCCTATATACCGTAGTAGAGACCACAATTGCAGAGAATTATATATACAATATATTTGGTCTTGCATATAATCACATGTCTAACTACTCAGTCGCAGCACGCCCATCTTCAGGCATCTCTACCCGTTAGGGTGATTACAGAAGCGGGCATTGGCCGCATTTGTACAGGTAATTATTCCCAGTAGTAAATTGTATAACCGCTTGCTAGTACTCTCTAAAGCTACCTTTTGCCAAAATGTCTGGCAAATTCTAAGGCCACTTTCACACGTGTGTCCTGGATTTGCTCTGGATGCGTCACGTGTGCATTGCGGGGAAACTAATATAAGGGAAAATAATACAGTGAATTTACTTTTAATGGGGTCCGGGGTTTCTCATCCCTATCATCTCCTAGCAATCATGCGTGAAAATCGCACCGTATCTGCACTTGCTTGCGGATGCTTGCGATTTTCACGCAGCCCCATTCATTTCTATGGGGCCTGCGTTGCATGAAAAACGCAGAATATAGAACATACTGCGATTTTTACGCAACGCACATGTGATGCGTGAAAAACACCGCTCATCTGCACAGCCCCATTGAAGTGAATGGGTACGGATTCAGTGCAGGTGCAATGCGTTCACCCTTCTATTAGGTATACCCATTCCACTGAGTCAAAGGCTTTGGCTGTGTCCGTGAAGCCAGGGCCCAATGCTTATCTCTTGCCACTCCTACCTGTGCTATGACCTGCGCCCTCCTGATGTTGTCTGATGTTGTCTGATGTTGATTGTTGATCTTCCGGGAATGAAGCCAGACTGGTCTTTGTGTACTATGGTAGCTATTACCTTATTTAGCCTGGAGGCCAGTAGTCTTGTGAGTATTTTTTATAATCTAAGTTCAGGAGCGATATCGGCCTGTAAGACCCACACTCCAGGGGGTCCTTATCCGGTTTCAAGATCACCACTATGGTAGCGTCATACATAGAGTCTGGTAGCCTGTTTCTTTGCTGTGCAGTCTGGTATAGTTTTAGAAGCTCGGGCTCTAATACCTCAGTATATTTATTGTATACTTCTACTGGAATCCCGTCGGGGCCTGGCGCTTTGCCTGTTGGCAGCTCCGTCATTGCCATCTGACTTTCCTCTAATGAGATATCAGCCTCTAATAGGTTCCTGTCCTCATCACTGAGCTGGGGATGTGTTACCTGCTCTACAGGGAGTGCAGAATTATTAGGCAAGTTGTATTTTTGAGGATTAATTTTATTATTGAACAACCATGTTCTCAATGAACCCAAAAACTCATTAATATCAAAGCTGAATATTTTTGGAAGTAGTTTTTAGTTTGTTTTTAGTTTTAGCTATTTTAGGGGGATATCTGTGTGTGCAGGTGACTATTACTGTGCATAATTATTAGGCAACTTAACAAAAAACAAATATATACCCATTTCAATTATTTATTTTTACCAGTGAAACCAATATAACATCTCAACATTCACAAATATACATTTCTGACATTCAAAAACAAAACAAAAACAAATCAGTGACCAATATAGCCACCTTTCTTTGCAAGGACACTCAAAAGCCTGCCATCCATGGATTCTGTCAGTGTTTTGATCTTTTCACCATCAACATTGCGTGCAGCAGCAACCACAGCCTCCCAGACACTGTTCAGAGAGGTGTACTGTTTTCCCTCCTTGTAAATCTCACATTTGATGATGGACCACAGGTTCTCAATGGGGTTCAGATCAGGTGAACAAGGAGGCCATGTCATTAGATTTTCTTCTTTTATACCCTTTCTTGCCAGCCACGCTGTGGAGTACTTGGACGCGTGTGATGGAGCATTGTCCTGCATGAAAATCATGTTTTTCTTGAAGGATGCAGACTTCTTCCTGTACCACTGCTTGAAGAAGGTGTCTTCCAGAAACTGGCAGTAGGACTGGGAGTTGAGCTTGACTCCATCCTCAACCCAAAAAGGCCCCACAAGCTCATCTTTGATGATACCAGCCCAAACCAGTACTCCACCTCCACCTTGCTGGCATCTGAGTCGAACTTGAGCTCTCTGCCCTTTACCAATCCAGCCACGGGTCCATCCATCTGGCCCATCAAGACTCACTCTCATTTCATCAGTCCATAAAACCTGAGAAAAATCAGTCTTGAGATATTTCTTGGCCCAGTCTTGACGTTTCAGCTTGTGTGTCTTGTTCAGTGGTGGTCGTCTTTCAGCCTTTCTTACCTTGGCCATGTCTCTGAGTATTGCACACCTTGTGCTTTTGGGCACTCCAGTGATGTTGCAGCTCTGAAATATGGCCAAACTGGTGGCAAGTGGCATCTTGGCAGCTGCACGCTTGACTTTTCTCAGTTCATGGGCAGTTATTTTGCGCCTTGGTTTTTCCACACGCTTCTTGCGACCCTGTTGACTATTTTGAATGAAACGCTTGATTGTTCGATGATCACGCTTCAGAAGCTTTGCAATTTTAAGAGTGCTGCATCCCTCTGCAAGATATCTCACTATTTTTTTTACTTTTCTGAGCCTGTCAAGTCCTTCTTTTGACCCATTTTGCCAAAGGAAAGGAAGTTGCCTAATAATTATGCACACCTGATATAGGGTGTTGATGTCATTAGACCACACCCCTTCTCATTACAGAGATGCACATCACCTAATATGCTTAATTGGTAGTAGGCTTTCGAGCCTATACAGCTTGGAGTAAGACAACGTGCATAAAGAGGATGATGTGGTCAAAATACTCATTTGCCTAATAATTCTGCACTCCCTGTGGATAAAGCCTCAACTCCTGGGCGGTGTAGTGAGACGCTGACCTATAAAGATCCTGGTAGAATCCCTTAAATCTTCCCAATATATCACCGACTGATTCTACCACCATCCCCACTGAATTCTTAAACCTAATGATCGGAGGAGACATGCTATTACTACGCACAATATGGGCCAGTAATTTACCTGATTACCAGATTCAAAGGACGGCTGCTTCAAAAAGAACTGTTTACGCTCGCTCTTTACCCTGAGGTGCGCCATATATAGCCTTCCTTTAAGCATCCAATCCTGCCTATTCACCTCAGTGGGATCAGACCTGAAGGTATTCTCCGCCTCTTTGCCATTAGTATGCAACTCTAGTTCTTTGCGCGCTGAATCTCTCTTAATATATGGAAATGGATGACTTGAGGCACCCCCTCAAATAAGGTTTTAATGTCTCCCAAAGCAATAGCTCATCTGTCATCTCATCCTGCACTTCCAGAAACAACTGGAGCTGATCAGGAATTCATTTGTGGATATAAGAGATAGCCAAAAAGCGTGTATACGCATTTTGGTGCTCTGTTTAATACCGGCATATAGCTTAAATTTACCAAAAAACGGCGCATGGTCCGATGGTCCCTGTGATCCATATCCAACATCTTTGAGATCCGTATATACTGCAGCATTGCCGAGAATATAATCTATTCTGGACAGTGCGCCCCTGGCAGGAGTGAAGCAGGAATAATCCCTCTGAAGAGGATGCCGCAGCCTCCACATATCCAGCCACCCAAGTTCAGTCGCAACTCTAGATATATTAGTGTCACTCTGGGTGTGCTCACCCTCCCTCACCTCTGCACGGAACCTATCCATGTCTTCATGCATTACTAAATTAAAATCCCCCATGCATAGGAATTTAGCATTGGGATACTGCGCAGCAAAACTCATCACCACCTGGAATATGGTTATAGTGGCAGAAGGGGGGGGGGGGACGGTTATATATATATATTAACCACAACATATGGAGCACAATTGATGAATGCATACACCAGAATATACAGCTACCCCTCTAGAATGTGAAGACCCATACGCATTCAAAGACCATTGAACCCATGGTTTCTTAATCCTGTTCCCCATTTCTGGAGTCAAATGGGTCTCTTGCAGACCCAGGATGCGGGGATTGTACTGCCTGATGTGAGAGAATACAGCAATTCTTTTTCTCGGACTGCCTAGTCCCCTCACATTCCATGATACAACATTAAAGTCAGCCATTTTGACTCAGTGGCCTATTTTCATGCCAGTTCAGCATTTCCCCTCCATGAGAATTAAAGCTGTTTACCTCAGACCTTCTCTTGCATGCCCCTTGTGTTACAGTGTCGAACTTAGCGTACCATGCCTTTAACAGTATAAACAATATACAACTTAATTGTAAAATAACAGATAGGTGAATAACCCTGTAAACGATGACATCTCTGCCATCCTGTACTATGGCTGATTTACCGTGGACCTGCATAGTGCAATATGGTGTTAAACCTATGCAGGTATCAGCTCAACCCTGTATCAATGGGACAACACTGGATAATGCGTTTACATATAACAATAATGATAAAGAGAAGGAGGACAGAGGGGGGGAGGAAAGGGGATCTAGCAACTAGGAGTAGGGGTCAAATAAGTGGGAGGATAATGGCGTCCATTCCGACACATCCACAAGAAGTCCCCTGCAGGCATGATCCCTACAACTGCATGTATTGAGGGGTTTCCCTCTAGTCCCGGACCAAGATGTTAAAGTCAGCAGAACTCATGTATCGGGTAAGCACATCATTACCACACAGGATACTTGCAGCAATTGTGATGATGAGATCTTCAGCATGGGCCTGAACGACTTGGCCTCTTAGAGATCCATTCTTCCGCCTCTTTAGGATCCACAAAGAAGACGGTCTTCTCTCCATCTATCACCCGAAGACGTGCTGGATAAGCCATGGAATACTGCAGATTCATATCACGAAGTCGACGCTTGACAGATATAAAAGTGGCTCTCTTCTTTTGCAGCTCTGCTGAGAAATCAGGAAACAGCGATATATTTGCGCTTTCATGTTTAATGTTGCGCTTGTTCCTTGCTTGCCCCAAAATCAGATCTCTATCTTTCAAGTTGAGCATTCGCGCCAGTAAGGGCCTTGGTGGAGCTCCTGGAATGGGAGGCCTGGCGGGAACCCGGTGTGCTCTTTCAACTGTGTAAGCACCAGAAAATGGCGCGTCAGGAAATTGTGCCTTGAACCAAAGTTCCAAAAAGGTAGCTGGATCGGAGCCCTCCGCCCTCTCGGGTAACCCCAGGATCCTGACGTTATTGTGTCTGGCTCTATTCTCGAGGTCATCACACTTTTGCTGCCATAAGCTCACAGACCTCTCCACTTCATGCACTCTGCTTGCAAGTGGCCTGTTAAGATCTTCTAGAGCCGAGACCCTGTCCTCTGTGTGGCGCACTCGCTCCCTGAGCTGCTGCACATCTTGTCTGAGCAGGCCCAGATCCACCTTCACTTCCTCTATCTTGCAGGTAAGGGATGTCTGACAGGTGGAGATTGCAGTTAGGAGCTGATGAGAAACAGTCTTAAGGGTTACCTCAGGCTCCTCCGATCCCTCCGCCTCTGACTGCTGCGCTGCTTGATCTCTCATTACCGCCGCTCATGGCGTAGCAGACCCTTGTTGGAGTCATCAATGCTTCATTCTAATCATCAGCTGATAATGAAGGTATGGAATTTCTCTACTTCCCTTCAACAACAAGAGGACTTAGCAGCATACGATTGTTGAGCAAGATGCGTATAGAGCACAGAAATGATGCCTCTCGGACCCTGTGACCATAGAATCTCTATCAAAGGATATTTAGAAATTTTCCGACCACCTGCCCCAAATTGTGCTGTTAACGCATGTCTCAGTTGTAGATAGCTAAAGAACAGATTCCGAGGTAATTCAAACTTTTCCTGCAATTGCAAAAAGGAGCATAAACTGCACCCTACATATAAATCACTCAATTTATTGACACCCTGGGCCTTCCACAAATTGACCCCCTCCAGTTCTTTCAAGTGGGCAAACATAGGATTATCTCATAATGGTATGTCATCCGGAAGATCCTTAAATAATTGCATCTTAGCAGCATTCCATACCTGATGGGCCAGTCTATAAATGGGGAGCAAGCGCGCAGATACAAAGCGCGATCCTTCCAGTACTGGCCACAAGGAGGTCATGCTTAGGTATTCCCTGAGGTAATATTCTGCATTAGGCAAATCTGACGTTAGGACCCAGGAAATCAGGAATTTAAACTGCCCAGCCAGGTAGTATAGAAAGAAATCAGGCAAGACGGCCCCACCCTCTAGCTTAGATCTCTGCAGAACATTAAGGGATAGTTTCCGTCTGGACTCCCCCCAAATGAATTTAGCCATCAGTGAGTGGAGACGGCCGAAGAATCCCTGTGATACCGGGGTGCACGCATGCGCCAAGAGATAGAGCCCCTTAGGTAAGAGAATCATTTTGACCAAATTTAATCTTCCCATGGTTGATAGTGGCAGGGTCCTCCATATTTTGAATTTATCAATAAACAGGGAGTATGCCAATTGGGGATCCCTAGTAATCACAATCCCAAGGTATTTAAAGCGGTCTACAACCGGCAGATTGCAGTTTTGTGGGGGCCACGTGTGCGTCCATAGGGGCATAAGTGCTGATTTCGTCCAGTTTATGTGCAAACCCGAGAACTCTCCGAACCGACCTATTATGTCAATTGCTCTAGGGAGCGAAATTTCAGGTTCATCCATAAAGAGGAGGAGGTCATCCGCGTATAGTCCTACTTTGTCTGTCCTGTCCCCCATTCACACCCCTCTGAAGACCTGATCCTGCCTGATTCTCAAAGCAAGATGCTCTATCGCTATGGCGAACAAAAGCGGCGACAGGGGACACCCTTGCCTAGTGCCTCTGTGGAGTTCAAAAGACTCAGAGAGCGAACCATTCACCAGTATGTTAGCTTTGGGGAGGTGGTATAGAATCTTTACCCACTTAACAAACTTAGGGCCAAATCCAAAGCTCTGTAACACTTCCATTAGGTATACCCATTCCACTGAGTCAAAGGCTTTGGCTGTGTCCAGTGAAGCCAGGGCCCAATGCTTATCTCTTGCCACTCCTACCTGTGCTATGACCTGCGCCCTCCTGATGTTGTCTGATGTTGATCTTCCGGGAATGAAGCCAGACTGGTCTTTGTGTACTATGGTAGCTATTACCTTATTTAGCCCGGAGGCCAGTAGACTTGTGAGTATTTTATAATCTAAGTTCAGGAGCGATATCGGCCTGTAAGACCCACACTCCAGGGGGTCCTTATCCGGTTTCAAGATCACCACTATGGTAGCGTCATACATAGAGTCTGGTAGCCTGTTTCTTTGCTGTGCAGTCTGGTATAGTTCTAGAAGCTCGGGCTCTAATAACTCAGTATATTTATTGTATACTTCTACTGGAATCCCGTCGGGGCCTGGCGCTTTGCCTGTTGGCAGCTCCGTCATTGCCATCTGACTTTCCTCTAATGAGATATCAGCCTCTAATAGGTTCCTGTCCTCATCACTGAGCTGGGGATGTGTTACCTGCTCTAGATAAAGCCTCAACTCCTGGGCGGTGTAGTGAGCCGCTGACCTATAAAGATCCTGGTAGAATCCCTTAAATCTTCCCAATATATCACCGACTGATTCTACCACCATCCCCACTGAATTCTTAATCCTAATGATCGGAGGAGACATGCTATTACTACGCACAATATGGCCCAGTAATTTACCTGATTACCAGATTCAAAGGACTGCTGCTTCAAAAAGAACTGTTTACGCTCACTCTTTACCCTGAGGTGCGCCATATACAGTCATGTGAAAAAATTAGGACACCCTTTGAAAGCATGTGGTTTTTTGTAACATTTTTAATAAAAGGTTATTTCATCTCCGTTTCAACAATACAGAGAGATTAAAGTAATCCAACTAAACAAAGAAAACTGAAGAAAAGTCTTTTCAAGATCTTCTGTAAATGTCATTCTACAAAAATGCCTATTCTAACTGAGGAAAAAGATAGGACACCCTCACATGTATTCCCTCTTAAATTGGCTCAGATCTCACACAGGTATATCACACCAGGTGCACATAATTAGTAGATCGTTACTCTGCATGTTGAATGAGGCTTGCCCTATTTAAACCTCAGACATTTAGTTTGGTGTGCTCCTGACTGTTGAAGTGAGAGTGAGCACCATGGTGAGAGCAAAAGAGCTGTCAGAGGACTTCAGAAAAAAGATTGTAGCAGCCTATGAGTCTGGGAAGGGATTTAAAAAGATCTCAAAAGATTTTGAAATCAGCCATTCCACTGTCCGGAAGATAGTCTACAAGTGGAGGGCTTTCAAAACAACTGCCAACATGCCCAGGACTGGTCGCCCCAGCAAGTTCACCCCAAGAGCAGACCGCAAGATGCTAAAAGAGGTCTCCAAAAACCCTAAAGTGTCATCTCGAGAACTACAGCAGGCTCTGGCTACTGTTGATGTAGAAGTACATTCCTCTACAATCAGAAAGAGACTGTACAAGTTTAACTTGCATGGGAGGTGTGCAAGGAGGAAACCTTTGCTTTCCAAGATAAACATCGAGGC
This sequence comes from Bufo gargarizans, assembly GCF_014858855.1. Taxonomy (NCBI): domain Eukaryota; kingdom Metazoa; phylum Chordata; class Amphibia; order Anura; family Bufonidae; genus Bufo; species Bufo gargarizans. Next base: position 174,770,317 of record NC_058087.1, on the reverse strand, counting down.
CAGACTGACATTTGCCAGAGATAAAGTTGACAAAGACCAGGACTTCTGGAATAATGTTCTTTGGACAGATGAGTCCAAAATTGAATTATTTGGACACAACAGCAGAGGACATGTTTGGCGTAAACCAAACACAGCATTCCAAGAAAAGAACCTCATACCAACTGTGAAGCATGGAGGTGGAAGTGTCATGGTTTGGGGCTGCTTTGCTGCAGCAGGACCTGGTCAGCTCACCATCATAGAATCCACGATGAATTCTACTGTGTATCAGAAGGTGCTTGAAGAACATGTGAGACCATCAGTTAGAAAATTAAAGCTGAAGCGGAACTGGACCATGCAACATGACAATGACCCAAAACATACTAGTAAATCAACCAAAGATTGGCTGAAAAAGAAGAAATGGAGAGTCCTGGAATGGCCAAGTCAAAATCCAGATTTGAATCCCATTGAGATGCTGTGGGGTGACTTGAAAAGGGCTGTACGTGCAAGAAACCCCTCAAACATCTCACAGCTGAAAAAGTTCTGCATTGAGGAGTGGGGTAAAATTTCCTCAGACCGATGTCGAAGACTGGTAGATGGCTACAAGAACCGTCTCACTGCAGTTATTTCAGCCAAAGGAGGTAACACTCGCTATTAGGGGCAAGGGTGTCCTATCTTTTTCCTCAGTTAGAATAGGCATTTTTGTAGAATGACATTTACAGAAGATCTTGAAAAGACTTTTCTTCAGTTTTCTTTGTTTAGTCGGATTACTTTAATCTCTCTGTATTGTTGAAACGGAGATGAAATAACCTTTTATTAAAAATGTTACAAAAAACCACATGCTTTCAAAGGGTGTCCTAATTTTTTCACATGACTGTATAGCCTTCCTTTAAGCATCCAATCCTGTATATTCACCTCAGTGGGATCAGACCTGAAGGTATTCTCCGCCTCTTTGCCATTAGTATGCAACTCTAGTTCTTTGCGCGCTGAATCTCTCTTAATATAAGATATGGATGACTTGAGGCACCCCCTCAAATAAGCTTTTAATGTCTCCCAAAGCAATAGCTCATCTGTCATTTCATCCTGCACTTCCAGAAACAACTGGAGCTGATCAGGAATTCATTTGTGGATATAAGAGATAGCCAAAAAGGGTGTATACGCATTTTGGCGCTCTGTTTAATACCGGCATATAGCGTAAATTGAGCAAAAACCGGCGCATGGTCCGAGGGTCCCTGTGATCCATATCCAACATCTTTGAGATCCGTATATACTGCAGCATTGCCGAGAATATAATCTATTCTGGACAGTGCGCCCCTGGCAGGAGTGAAGCAGGAATAATCCCTCTGAAGAGGATGCCGCAGCCTCCACATATCCAGCCACCCAAGTTCAGTCACAACTCTAGATATATTAGTGTCACTCTGGGTGTGCTCACCCTCCCTCACCTCTGAACGGAACCTATCCATGTCTTCATGCATTACTAAATTAAAATCCCCATGCATAGGAATTTAGCATTGGGATACTGCGCAGCAAAACTCATCATCACCTGGAATAAGGTTATAGTGGCGGGGGGGGGGGGGGTATATATATTAACCACAACATATGGAGCACAATTGATGAATGCATACACCAGAATATACTGACATTATTGTGTCTGGCTCTATTCTCGAGGTCATCACACTTTTACTGCCATAAGCTCACAGACCTCTCCACTTCATGCACTCTGCTTGCAAGTGGCCTGTTAAGATCTTCTAGAGCCGAGACCCTGTCCTCTGTGTGGCGCACTGGCTCCCTGAGCTGCTGCACATCTTGTCTGAGCAGGCCCAGATCCACCTTCACTTCCTCTATCTTGCAGGTAAGTGATGTCTGACAGGTGGAGATTGCAGTTAGGAGCTGATGAGAAACAGTCTTAAGGGTTACCTCAGGCTCCTCTGATCCCTCTGCCTCTGACTGCTGCGCTGCTTGACCTCTCGTTACTGCAGTAGCGTAGCAGGGGCGGCGGCGCCATTTTGGGCCTCTTGCCGGACATGTTCTTTGAGCTTCTCAGCCGGTGATTGTGCCTTGCTGGGACCCATTATTGCCTTCCCAGGTCTTCTCTTCCTCCTCTGTATCTGCCACTTCTCTCTCTGCGCAGCCAGTATGTCAGGATGTTGGAGGATTCAGATCGGGGTACGGAGCAGACCTCAAGTGCGTGCGTCCATGTCGGCAGTTAGCCACGCCCCCCGGCTGGAGGTATATAAGGCGGTCATTGGATAACAATTTTACTGCAGGCCAGTGGAGTACAGGCCCCAAACATTTTCAGCGTGATAAATGAACCACGGTATTAAATGTATATAGGTAATGACCTTCTGCACCGATTTGCTGTACAGATTGACCTGGTGAATAACACCTTATGGTCCAGATTGCCGGGAAGCCCAGAGGGGTTCCAGGATGTATAACAAGCCTTACGATGGGGACAACAGATGCCCTATGCCGTAAGTATCATGGTTGCTGAGGAAGTTGAAATTCCTGAAGGATGCAAACCATTTCTTCTCCCCATTAAAGTAAAGAAGGGACAGAAGCTGGAGAACGCAGACGCGTTGATCTGTTTATCCAACAGAATACAGAAACTCGGCCTAAAGGTAAAGCCTACTCCCCTGATAAATATCCATCAGGATCCGTTACATATGGTAATTCATAACATGATTCCCCATAGCATATCCCTACAAAAGGACACCGTAATTGGTTTAGCTATGGATTTGGAATACCACACATTTGGATTCCAAAATGATGTTATTGGAATAATTCCTGATGAATACCTGACAGAGGAACAAACAGTGGAACAACATTTTTCCTCAACCCCTGAGGGGTTATTTAACATCCACTCTGTTTATCCTTTCAGCTCTGAAGAAGGTACAGTACAGACCAAAAGTTTGGACACACCTTCTCATTCAAAGAGTTTTCTTTATTTTCATGACTATGAAAATTGTAGATTCACACTGAAGGCATCAAAACTATGAATTAACACATGTGGAATTATATACATAACAAACGAGTGTGAAACAACTGAAAATATGTCATATTCTAGGTTCTTCAAAGTAGCCACCTTTTGCTTTGATTACTGCTTGATGCCTTCAGTGTGAATCTACAATTTTCATAGTCATAAAAATAAAGAAAACTCTTTGAATGAGAAAGTGTGTCCAAACTTTTGGTCTGTACTGTATGTGTATATATATATATATATATATATATATACAGTATATACAGTGGGATGCGAAAGTTTGGGCAACCTTGTTAATCGTCATGATTTTCCTGTATAAATCGTTGGTTGTTACGATAAAAAATGTCAGTTAAAAATATCATATAGGAGACACACACAGTGATATTTGAGAAGTGAAATGAAGTTTATTGGATTTACAGAAAGTGTGCTATAATTGTTTAAACAAAATTAGGCAGGTGCATAAATTTGGGCACCACAAAAAAGAAATGAAATCAATATTTAGTAGATCCTCCTTTTGCAGAAATTACAGCCTCTAAACGCTTCCTGTAGGTTCCAATGAGAGTCTGGATTCTGGTTGAAGGTATTTTGGACCATTCCTCTTTACAAAACATCTTTAGTTCATTCAGGTTTGATGGCTTCCGAGCATGGACAGCTCTCTTTAAGTCACACCACAGATTTTCAATTATATTCAGGTCTGGGGACTGAGATGGCCATTCCAGAACGTTGTACTTGTTCCTCTGCATAAATGCCTTAGTGGATTTTGAGCAGTGTTTAGGGTCGTTGTCTTGTTGAAAGATCCAGCCCCGGCGCAGCTTCAGCTTTGTCACTGATTCCTGGACATTGGTCTCCAGAATCTGCTGATACTGAGTGGAATCCATGCGTCCCTCAACTTTGACAAGATTCCCAGTCCCTGCACTGGCCACACAGCCCCACAGCATGATGGAACCACCACCATATTTTACTGTAGGTAGCAGGTGTTTTTCTTGGAATGCTGTGTTCTTTTTCCTCCATGCATAACGCCCCTTGTTATGGCCAAATAACTCAATTTTAGTTTCATCAGTCCACAGCACCTTATTCCAAAATGAAGCTGGCTTGTCCAAATGTGCTTTAGCCCACCTCAAGCGGCACTTTTTGTGCTGTGGGCGGAGAAAAGGCTTCCTCTGCATCACTCTCGCATACAGCATCTCCTTGTGTAAAGTGCGCCGAATGGTTGAACGATGCACAGTGACTCCATCTGCAGCAAGATGATGTTGTAGGTCTTTGGTGCTGGTCTGTGGGTTGACTCTGACTGTTCTCACCATTCGTCGCTTCTGTCTATCTGAGATTTTTCTTGGTCTGCCACTTCGAGCCTTAACTTGAACTGAGCCTGTGGTCTTCCATTTCCTCAATATGTTCCTAACTGTGGAAACAGACAGCTGAAATCTCTGAGACAGCTTTCTGTATCCTTCCCCTAAACCATGATGGTGAACAATCTTTGTCTTCAGGTCATTTGAGAGTTGTTTTGAGACCCCCATGTTGCTACTCTTCAGAGAAAATTAAAAGAGGAGGGAAACTTACAATTGACCCCCTTAAATACTCTTTCTCATAATTGGATTCACCTGTGTATGTAGGTCAGGGGTCACTGAGCTTACCAAGCCAATTTGAGTTCCAATAATTAGTTCTAAAGGTTTTGGAATCAATAAAATGACAGCAGTGCCCAAATTTATGCACCTGCCTAATTTTGTTTAAACAATTATAGCACACTTTCTGTAAATCCAATAAACTTCATTTCACTTCTCAAATATCACTGTGTGTGTCTCCTATATGATATATTTAACTGACATTTTTTATCGTAACAACCAACGATTTATACAGGAAAATCATGACGATTAACAAGGTTGCCCAAACTTTGCATCCCACTGTATATATATATATTTATTATTATTATTATTATTATTATTATTATTAATAATAATAATAATAATAATATTAAAGCATTTGTATGAACCCCCTCAGGGGACTTAAACCCACAATCAGATTGCGCTTTCCGCTACATTTTGGAATTAAAATGAGCAGTTGTACAGAAATGCCCCCTCAATAGATTGGCAGTACCGAGAAAATGACATAGATACTGTAATACAGAGCTACAAACATAAATATACAAATGACCAATCAATATACAATAAAATTAATTAAAAACATAAAAAACGTTTTGTTTTGCCTCTAATAAAGCCTATTTTGAACATTCCATGGAGATGTCCTCAGTAGCAGCGCCAATACCAGTTCCCATTTTCCTCCTCTTTCTATCCAAACATATGACGTTTATAGGCCTTTTTAGTGTACAATATTTGGTTGGCAGGTGCAACACTTACCTAGCTGCTTTGTAAGGAAGCTGAGTTGATTATTAGGACTCGGGCATTAGGACCACTTGGTTTGAAGGGACTGAGGGACAACCTCAATGTGTTTCTAGGCTGAAAATAATACATAGATACACAGGGGGAGAATTATCAAACTGGTGTAAAGTAGAACTGGCTTAGTTGCCCTTAGCAACCAATCAGATTCCACCTGTCATTTTCCAAAGAATCTGTGACAAATGAAAGGTGGAATCCAATTGGTTGCCAGACGTTTATGTCGTTATTGTTATCTTGCTTCAGTTTGATGCATGTTTGGGTATTTAACATAATGAGTGAATATTATTAGGGGCAGGGCATGTGCAGACTTTCACTGCGAAGTGCAGTGGGACATGAAATGGCTGTCGCCCAGATTATTCCTAATCTGCATCCTGCTTGAGCAATATAAATAGTGTTTTAATGAGAGGGTGAGCGCTGTATTTTTTCCATCTTCTTATTCATCAAAAAACATTTTAAACAAGTGATGGGGATATCTTCAGAACGCTTGATACCTAAAAGAAGACATAGGACAGAACCTGCTGACGATTTGCAAAAGACCCAAAACAATGAAGGATATTAGAGCACCTACATATCCAAGATTGAAAGGGAAAGGTATAAGCAGGATATTTATTGAAGGAAAAGAAGGTCTTCAAATGTGGACACAATTGGTTCAATTGTTACAGTATTATTTCAGATAAATCTAAGATATTTAATAATTGTGGCAATGAATTTGTGATGTATGTACAGGAGTGCCCGTGTGGCCACCAGTATACGACGTGAACAAAAGTTAAACCCTTTAGAGAAGGGATACACAAGCACTTATTTAATATTAACTATTCTTATACCATTCTGTACTCAATACCCCATAATGAGAAAAACAATATTTTAGAAATTGTTGTAAATTTAATGAAAAAGGGAAAACAAAAATTTTGCATGGACATAAGTATTCAGACTAGTGTTGAGCGAACCCCAACTGTAAGTTCGGGTCTGTACCGAACTTTACGATTTTGGGTACCCGGACCCGAACCCGAACTTTTCTGGCAAAGTTCGGGTTCGGTGTTTGAGCATTTAATAAAACAGGGCAGCCAATCAACAAGCTTTTAAGCTGTAGGCATGGCTGTGATTGGCCGGTGCATCATGTGACTAAGCCTCTCTAAAAGCTGGATCAGGTGTAGCACCGCCCATCAGCTCTGAGTATTGCAGGGACAGGAAGCAGGCAGCTGAAGTGAGGGGGAGTGTTAGGAATCTGGCTATTTGTTTTGTGGGTGACCTATAGTATAATGATTTTGTGTGGGTTCAATACACCGGCTTTGTGCCCCTGACACAGAAATATAATAATCTGGCTGTTAATTCTGTGGGTGACCTATAGCGATGTTTTTTGTGGGTGCAATCCACCATCTTTGCACCCCTGACACAAAAATATAATAGTTAATCTGTCTGTTAGTTCAGGTGGGTGACATATTCCCATTTTTTGTGTGAGGTACACCTGCATTGCAAACGTGACAGAGAAATGAATATAGTTAATCCATCGGTTAGTTCGGTGGGTGAAATATACCCAATTTTTGTGTGAGGTACACCTGCTTTGCATACGTGACAGGGAAATTAACCCTTCATGACCAAGGGTCATTGATGCCCCCGTGACCACGTCTAATTTTGCAAATCTGACATGTGTCACTTTATGTGGTAATAACTTTGGAACGCTTTTACTTATCCAAGCCATTCTGAGATTGTTTTCTCGTGACACATTGTACTTCATGGTAGTCATAAATTTGAGTTTCCCCTTTATTAATAAAAAAATCCCAAATTTACCCAAAAATTTGGAAAAATTTGCAATTTGCTAAATTTCAATTTCTCTGCTTTTAAAACAGAAAGTGATGCCTCATAAAATATTTATTACTTAACATTCCCCATATGTCTAACTTATGTTGGCATCATTTTGTGAATGCAATTTTATTTTTTTGGGATGTTAGAAGGCTTAGAATTTTAGAAGACCAGTTCAGGTCTGAAATCACTTTGTGGGGCTTACATAGTGGAAACCCCCATAAATGACCCTATTGCAGAAACTACACCCTCAAGTTACTCAAAACTGATTTTTACAAACTTTGCTAACCCTTTAGGTGTTCCAAAAGAATTAAAGGAAAATGGAGATGAAATTTCTAAATTTCACTTTTTTGGCAGATTTTCCATTTTAATCCATTTTTTCTTTAACACATCGAGGGTTAATAGCCAAAAAAACTCTACATTTATTACTCTGATTTTGTGGTTTACAGAAACACCCCACATGTGCTCGTAAACTGATGTAAGTGCACACGGCAGGGCGCAGAAGAAAAGGAGCACCATATGGTTTTTGGAAGGCAGATTTTGCTGGACTGGTTTTTAGATGCCATCTCCCATTTGAAGCCCCCTGATGCACCCTTACATTTTTGGGTACATATGATTTTTTGATTGTTTATTATTACACTTTATGAGGCAAGGTGACCAAAAAATTGGTTGTTTTGGAACAGTTTTTTTTTATTTATTTTTACAGCGTACACCTGAGGGGTTATGTCATGTGACATTATTATAGAGCAGATCGTTAAAGATGTGGCGATACCTAATATGTATACTTGTTCTTATTTATTTAAGGTTTTACACAATAATAGTATTTTTGAAACCCCCAAAAATATTTTTTTGTGTCTCCATAGTCTGAGAGCCATAGCTTTTTTATTATTTGACCGATTGTCTTAGGTAGGGTATAATTTTTTGAGGGATGATGTGATGGTTTGATTGCTACTATTTTGGGAGGCATACAACTTTTTGATCGCTCGGTGTTGCAATTTTTGTGATCTAAGGTAACAAAAAATATCTCTTGCATTACGAAGTATAGTACTATCAGGTTTCCTGATAGATGGTAACACCGGACACCTTTGCAAAATGTCTGGTTGCCACGGCAACCATCGGGCCGGAGTTTGGCAGCCTGATGGTTGAGAGAGGGAGCCCCCTCCTTCTATTAACCCCATGGATGCCGCTGCTGTGGCATCTAAGGAGTTACAGCAGGGTGTCAGCATACAGCTGACACTCTCTGTTGATGGCTGCGGCTTTCCTGAGCCGCCGCCATCACATCATCAGGACCGCAAGAGGGAGGGGGGAGCAAGGGGCTCAGATGGGGCCAGTGTTGTTAATTCCAGGGACCAGCACGTGCAGAGCACGACCGCCAAAGTTATTAACAGATCGGCAGCTGGCGCTGATCGTGCAGAGGGCACGGAAGGGGCTGGCAGGACACATTACAGGGGACAGATGGGGGCTCCGATCGGGGCAGAGGGCACAGATGAGGGGCACAGATTTGGGGCAAAGATCAGCTAATGGCTGATTTCAGGCTCTGATCTGCAGAGTGCAGATCAGAGCCTGAAACCGGCATTTTTACACTGCTGCGCTCCAATTGGTTAGTCTGCATAGACTAACCAATCGGAGTGATCGTCGGCAAGGGACCACTCTGATTGGTCCCTTGCCAGCATTACTGAACTCTGCACTGTCCCTGACATTGGCAGTGCAGGGGCAGGGCCGTCTTTACCAAGGGGCAAAAGGGGCAGCTGCCCCGGGCCCAGTTGCTCCTGGGGGGCCCAAGGCAGCTGCCTCTTGAGCCCTGCTAGCCACTGCCCCGGGTGTCAGGCTGTCAGCTACACAGGGGGTGCTGCCATGCCATGCCTGCCGGCACTGAGTCCAGGCAGCGTACTGTTAGAGCTGTGAATGTGATCTGGGACCTTAGATTACATCATCACCATGTGACCAGTAACCTAGCAATATTACTGATCACATGGCTATGAGGTCATCACAGGTCCTACCACTAGTGTTGCAGGAGAAGTTTGCCTTAACTGTGGAGCTTTTTTGTGAAGATTACATCAGGAAAAGGTGACAGGGGCTGTTATGCTAATATACTGTAAACTACTGTATAGTGGGGTGCTGTATACTGTGTGGGGGCCTGTATACTGTGGGGGCCTGTATACTGTAGGGGGCCTGTATACTGTGTGGGACTGTATACTGTGTGGGACTGTATACTGTGGGGGGCTTTATACTGTGGGGGGCCTGTATACTGTGGGGGGGGCTGTATACTGTGGGGGGCCTGTATACTGTGGGGGGGGGCTTTATACTGTGGGGGGGGCTGTATACTGTGGGGGGACTTTAGTGTGGGGGCCTGTATAGTATGGGGGACTGTATAGTGTGGGGGGCTGTATACTGTGGGTGCTGTATAGTGTGGAGTGCTATACTGCTGTACTGTATAGTGCGGGGGGGTGTATAGTGTGGGGTGCTGTATAGTGCTGTATAGTGTGGGGTGCTGCCCAGAGCACTGATCCTGAGCTGCTGGAGTCTTCAGAACTGGAAGTATTTACAGTCATTCACTGTACTCTACCAGGTGTGTGGATTTTTTGTGTGTTGTGGTGGAGGGCGTGATTGCCTTCTAAGGTGTGGGAAGGCGGGATCCAGGGGGCCCAAGTAAATTTTTGCCCATGGTCCAATCAATATTAAAGACGGCCCTGCAGAAGCTTTAATGCAAGCGCTTTGCAGCGCTTGGATTAAAGAGCTGCCATGACACCTATACACGTGCTAGCTGCACGGGGCATGTGTAATTAGCACGTATATAGCCATATGGCAGTCGGGAAAATAGAGTTAATCTGTCTGTTAGTTCTGTGGGTGGATTATACCCATTCTTGCTGTACTGCATACCTGACAGGAAAATTAATATACTTAATCCATCTGTTAGTTCGGTGGGTGAAATATACCCAATTTTTGCGTGAGGTACACCTGCATTGCATACATGACAGGGAAATTAATATAGTTAATCCCTCTGTTAGATTGGTGGGTGACATATTCCCATTCTTGTTGAGAGGTATACCTACACTGCATACCTGGCAGGAAAATAAATATAGTTAATCTGTCTGTTAGTTCAGTGGGTGACCTTAAAGAATGAGGAGAGCATCAAATAAGGGACGTGGCCCTGATCGTGGTGCTGCTGGTGTTGGTGAAGCCCCTTTTGCAGGTAGAGGATGTGGTCGATCTGTGCCAGCTACATACCCAAATGAAACACCTTCCTCAGATGCACGTAGGCAACAGAACATTCAGCGTTATTTTGTAGGCCCGAATACCAGTGTACGAATGGTGAGGCCAGAACAAGTAGAGGCGGTAATAGATTGGGTGGCTGACAGTGCCTCCAGTTCCTTCACATTGTCTCCCACCCGGTCCCCTGCTAAAAGCGCAGAGTTGGCACCTGCAGCCCATGGGCATCAGTCTTTCACCTCACCCCCTTGCAAATCAGCCAAGCAGTCTGAGTCCCAAGTCATGCAGCAGTCTCTTATGCTTTTGATGACTCCGCTGGCAGGGTTTCCGTCGGCCATCCACCTAGCCCTCCCGGAAGTGGAAGAGATTGAGTGCACCAATGCCCAACCACTTATGTTTCAGGATGTGGACATGGGAGGACAACCACAGCACGTCTCTGATGATGACGAAACACAGATGCCAACTGCTGCAGCTTTCTGCAGTGTGCAGACCGGCAAGTAGGGCAGAGGTGAGGAGTGGGTGTAAGATGATGTGGAGGATGATGAGGTCCTAGACCCCACATGGAACTGTCCCATGGAAGCGTTCAGCTGTTCATCTCCCAAACACTAGAGAGAAAGTGGAAGTACCCCCCTACCCAAGCGCGATCCCTGGCCATGAATGCCAGCATTTCAAAATTCCTGGCCTTTGAAATGCTTTCATTCCGCCTGGTGGAGATGGAGACTTTTAAAAACCTTATGGCAGTGGCTGTCCTACAGTATGTGGTTCCCAGCTGCCACTGCTTTTCCAGGCGAGCCATCCCTGCCCTGCACAACCAAGTGGCGGACAAAATCAGGTGTGCACTGCACTACGCCATCTGTGGCAAGGTCAATATAACCACCGATTCATGGACCAGTTAACACGGGCAGGGAAATTATATCTCCCTAACTGCACACTGGGTAAATGCAGGCTGTTACGACAGCAGGCTGTTTTGAAACTCATCTGCTTGGGGGAAAAACCCCACACCGCGCAGGAGCTGTGGACGGGCATGGAACAACAGACCGATCAGTGGTTGGTGCCACTGAGCCTCAAGCCCGGCCTGGTGGTGTGCAATAACGGGCGAAATCTCGTAGCAGCTCTGTGCCTAACCGGTTTGACGCACATCCCTTGCCTGGCGCATGTGCTGAATTTGGTGGTGCAGAGGTTCCTGAAAAATTACCCCGATATGTTAGAGCTTCTGCAGAAAGTGCCACCTGTGCGTGCTTTTGGCGTTCTCACCCTGCTGCTGCTCGCCTGTCTGCGCTGCAGCGTAACTTCGGCCTTCCTGCTCACCGCCTCATATGCGACATGCCAACAAGGTGGAACACCACCTTGCACATGCCCGAGAGACTGTGCGAGCAGCAGTAGGCGATAGTGGAGTTCCAGCTGCAGCACGCACGGGTGAGTCGCTTTGCAGAACAGCACCACTTTACCACCAATGAGTGGGCCTCCATGCGGGATGTGTGTGCCGTGTTGCGCTGTTTCGAGTACTCCACCAACATGGCCAGTGCCGATAACGTCATCCTCAGCGTTACTATCCCACTTCTATGTCTACTTGAAAAAACACTTTGGGCGATGATGGAAGAGGATGTGGCACAGGAGGAAGAGGAGGAGGAAGAGTGATAATCTCGACGGTTATCAGGCCAGTAATTCACAACTGGCTCAAAGGGTGGGTTTCTGCACCAACAGAGGCCAGGTACACAACTGTCCAGCCAGGGCACAGTTCTGGAGCAGGAGGAGGAGAAGGATGATGAGGAGGAACCGTGTTCACAGAAGGGTGGCACCCATGTACCTATACCCGTTTAATATTTTCTTTGTAATATCTACTATGTTATGTAAAATATTTGTGATGATGATTTTTCAGCTTAATGCAGGGCCAGAAACTTTGCCACTAATGTACACAGTGCACACTTTAATGGAGAAATAAATAAACATATAAGCTATATAACTTTTTGGAGCGCTGTCTCTCACTGGAAGCTGTTCCATGTTGACTTTAGTTTTGTGGTGGGGCCCGTTCAAAATTTTTCCACTATTTCTGTGTATACCCCATGACAGCTGTTTCTTCACTTTTGTTATTCGGTGGCATGAACCTGTGTAGGGCTCCTCTCTCCAGAGAAACTGCAAGCCTAGGGGAGGAAGGACCCAAGTTAAGAAGCTAAGAGTCTGGAGAATAAAAACCTGAGCCTAAAAGATTGATACCACGCAAACTGTAGTTACTACACATAAGGAATCAAGAGCACCGTCAAGTCTTTATTTCTCAACTAGTAGAATTGGACAGCACTCCGTATAGTATTTGTGGTACATGTAATAATGTAGTGTGAGTACACTCCAGAAGACAGAATTATACAAGAAAAGCAATCTAGAAACACACTTCTTACTTCTTTTTCTTGACAGTATATTGTTACCTGCCCATAAACATTTGTCAACTGATTTATATCATCATATATTGGTTAATAGATGCTTGTGGATGGGCCTCAATGTATCCTGAATTTACCGGTATGTATTCATTTACTTAAAGAAGCAAAGGGCGTGCTGGGATCTTACATATTTCAGTTTTTATTTTTGGGTGGAGATACATTTTAGCAAAGCTATCAATGCACTGAAACTAAGGTACATTAAGATAATTGGAGGCTGGTTAGTATGAGAAGAAACAATGGGAAATACTATTGTTCAATCCCATACAGGTTCAGTTTGCCTGCAGCACATACGCTGTTTATACATTTTTATTACCACGAACAAGAGTTGATCCCTCAATAAAATACCAAACATTTGTTGGGTAATCAGCACCATGATTATACAGTCGTGCATTCTTTGATTGAATAACATACCTGTTTTACCCTAAAATATGTGAAAATGACATAAAAAAAACTACTACATAAAATCTGATAGAAAAATATAATCAACAGCAGCATTATATTTTGTGTTGTCTTGCTTGTTCTGCATGCACTAATAGTTTAGCTTGGCACATGTCTTGTATGGTGTGGGGACCAATGTGAATCCAATGCTGGGAACGAGGTTCAAATCTTCTCTGGAAACTCCTGGTGGTGGATAGAAAGTAAATGCCTGAAGAAGTCCAGTGAAGAACAGGAAAAGTTCCATCTTGGCTAAGCTTTCCCCAGCACAAGCTCTTCTTCCTGCAAAAACAGAATATAATAACTGAACCACATGTGTTTCATGTCATTTTAAGATAAAAACATTAGTTTTGTAGGCAAAGGCGGATTGGCCATAGACCTTACAGGGAAATTTCCCGGTGGGCAGATGCCCAGGGGGCCGCCTGAGTCCTACTCATGGCTGGCCAGTGGAAGTTTTTTGGGATGTATTTTATGCTGCTGACGGAAGTATTTTGTGATGGACTGTAATATTTGGCTCTGTTGGGATGGTATAATGTGCTCTCCAGTGCTGATGCTGATCTTCATGAATAGCAGGCCCGTCTCATTTACCATTTTCTACGCCTATTTTTGGCTTAGAACAAGATCTGAATGTAAGACTAGTAATTGACAAACATCAGCTGGGACAGTTCGCGAATGCGCGAACATGATCAAATATTCACAAACCGCAAGTTTGTGGCGGGCCCCATTTACCTTAATGGCAGGCGTAACCTGGAAAACCTACAGGTCATATATGCAGCCACCAAATACTTACTAGAACTGCACAAATAGTCCCACAACATGGACAGTGACATACTAGAGGGGGATCAATGACAAAAAATCCCACAAAAAATATGTATTTTAATCAGGGGTCATTTTTATGCGTCTTAAAGGGAAATTCTCAAAAATGTGCCCTGCTGGAGCCTAGAAAATTTTTATTTTAGGCCACGGAAGTACGGTCCCTAAAAATTAGGCATTCATCTGACATAAAAGAACAAGTGATTATCTGGCTCGAGGTACATTATGCGGTCAATGGATAAAAATTTTACTGTAGCCCACTGGAGTACAGGCCCCAAACATTAGGCATTCACCACACAGAAAAGATCAAGTGATTATGTGGCTGGAGGTATATTAGACAGTCACTGGATAACAATTTTACTGCAGGCCAGTGGAGTACAGGCCCCAAACATTAGGCATTCACCACACAGAAAAGATCAAGTGATTATGTGGCTGGAGGTATATTAGACAGTCACTGGATAACAATTTTACTGCAGGCCAGTGGAGTACAGGCCCCAAACATTAGGCATTCACCACACAGAAAAGATCAAGTGATTATGTGGCTGGAGGTACAGAACATTAGGCGGTCACTGTATAACAATTTTACTGTTGACCAGTTAGATCACAGGCCCCAAAATTATGCATTCACCATACAGAAAAGATCAAGTGATTATGTGCCTGTAAGGTATATTATACAGTCACTGGATAACAATTTTACTGCAGGCTAGTGGAGTACAGGCCTCAAATTAGGCAT